>NW_005054316.1:3411629-3420530 GCF_000277835.1 Geospiza fortis | reverse complement strand
TGAAATGGACAGAATATGTAAGAGACAGGAGCAGAATATGGACTGGGAGGTGGGCTGTGTAACAAATCTATTTCCAAGGCAGATATAAATGTAAGGGATGATGAGATCTCTAGAGAGGGCACCTGGCAATAAAACCTTCAAAAAACTGGAGGTTTTTTGAAGACCCCATTCTGGTGTCCAGTGAGCTCTGCAGACTGTCCCTATGATATCGGAAGTCTGCTCCTGATGGTTGGAAGACTTTGGAGGGTGAAAGAGGAGGAAGGGAAGGAAATGACCTTGGAATCATGTGTGGTGGTGTGATGCAGGACTCCAGACCTGTTTCCAACTCTGTCACTGCAATGCTGGAAAACCTTGGATGGATCAGATTTTTCTTCTCCTTCTGTAAAGCAAGAGATAGTGGTGGGATGCAAAGTAGGCTTGTGGATGCAAAATGAGCTGGTTAGAGAGATTCCAGGCAATCACTGTGAAATGTCCACCCGAAATAATGTGATTTAACCTTTTTGTCTGGAGGGTTTTCTTCCTGCATTGCTGATTTTGCAAATCTGCAGCCATACCAGCAGTTGCACTGATGCCACAGAGGGGAGAAGGTTTTATCAGCACGAGGACGATTTCAGATTTGCTGAAATCTTTTTTAGCAAAGATACTTGGGGCTACTTTGTAGAAGGCCTACTTAATTAAGAACTCAGAAAAAAGTGAAGCCAACATGGTTGAGTTCACGTGTAGGACAAGAAGTTTGCATTGATGTTAATTGATAATTAAAAAAAAAAACAAGCCAAAGATAAGGTGGTTTTGTTATGTTAGAATGTTTGTGTTGCTTTTTTAATTTCTGGTTATTAAACCATCTGCCAGACTAAAATATTATAATAATAAAACTACCATAATATGATTATTAAATACAATGTAAAGTTGATTTTAAATATGAATGCTTGCAACACGAGTAAGAGATGCACGCCTGAAAAATGTACTTATTGATAGGAAGAAAAATGTTTAGGAAAAGAAAATGTAAAACAGATATCATAAAACATAAATTACTCGCTGAAATAGGACTGTTAGAAGAAATCTTCTTGAGGTGATGAAATATATTGCCATATTCCTGGAGTTCAGGGTGTGGGTTGCAAATACAAGCAAGATGCCTTGAAGGAAAGCAATTACTTTGATCCTGTACCCACAGTACTTTATCTCTGCCCCTTGCTTTCTGCTGAGGAAGCCACATGAGTTTCTGCAGTAGATCCAGGTTTTGTGGCACACACAGTCTTGCTCATCCACTTCTCCTGGGGCAATATTATTCACAAGACATTCATTATCTCCAGGGAACAGGGCTGCACACACTGAGGGAGGTTCAAAAGGCTGGCGTGGCTTAAGCAGATTCTTACACTGACCCCCTGCACACAGGCAGGAGACGGAAGTTCTTGTTGGCCAACTTCTTCCCTCCCTCCTATCTCTGCTTCACTTGGAAAAAGAGACCAGGTTTGAACTCTTAGAAGGTACTGGCAAGCCTTCAAAAGCATGCAAGTGTGTGCTACCTTACCATTGTGTTTGGGGCACACCTGCAGGAGCCCACTTGCCATTGTCCCTCCCAGTGCAAGACGCATCAGTGCTAACACCACCCTGGTGCTTCTTGGAGGTGCTTCCTTCCGAGAAGGAATTTTCAGTCATTACGGAAAGGGTGTGTAGCAGTCCCTTGGAGGAGGATGCATCTCACTTACACACATCCAAAAGCATATTCCTAGGCTGCATCTGACCCCGTGGGGAGGATGAGCAATGACAGTGCCTCAGACATGTAGAGAAGGTAAGTTTGTGTCCCATGTACAAATATTGATGATTGTGGGTAGTTGGGGGAAAGAGGAACAGAGTGGATAATTAAAGAAGACTCAGTTTGCTTTGGATCCTGACTATAATAGGATCTTATATAATTATAAGATCCTATAATACATTTCTTGTATCTTGAACAATTTTCAAAGATAACTCACACTATTTCAGCTCAGGCCAACTCCAGCCAAGGTACCAGGTACACACAGGTACCAGAGTTTCTCCTCATTCTCTCCTAATTTTTATATCAGAGCTTGCAAAGGGCTCTCTTGTTATACCAGAACCTGAAACACAGACCTTGACGCCCAGATCTCTACAGGACTTTTAAAATCCCTTTAGACTGCTTCACTCACCTCCTTTTTCGCATGCTCCTGGCAAGATGAGAAAACATACTTCCTGCTATTACACAGGAAAAAGATACAGTTTCTAGACTGTTTTGTGAGAAAAGTATCTGACCTGCACTTCTCCTGTTATGTAACATTTTGTAATATCATGCTAGATGGGGGTGAAATCGTCTGGATTAAGCATACTCTTAAAGTACTGAAAAAAATTTTAAAATTGCTGTGTGGATTGAAAGCACATCTGGAGAACTGCTGCAGCAGTTCATGGAGACATGGAGTAAAGACCTGATCACATGTTAAATTACTGGTACTTTCAGTCCTTGGTAAGCAGATGGGAGGAAGCTGAGGAGAACTGCTGGGGCTGCTGAGAGCAATGCTCACTGTTGGGATCTGAGGGTGTCCCTGATTTCAAACCAGCTCTTCAGAGCCAGTTTTTGAAGATGCAAATTCAGGACAATGATATATTCTTGCTTTTGTAAAGAATCTTTCAGATCCATGGGTTAAAAGCTGCTCATTACTATAATTATCCTTTTTTTTGTTAGTACACATACATAAACATCTAACTTCAGGATGTTTTAATGATGAATACTTAAAGTGGCAACGCGATGGCTGCAGTACTCTTTACTGGCTATTAATCTACAAAATCAAGGCATATGTCCACCATGGAAAGTTTGCATCAAGGTTCACAGTTCTGCTTAGGAAGACATCTTTTAGGAGTCAAGGTTGCAGGCCTTGCAGAAACAGAGACCATACAGTCACCATCACATTGCTTATCTGGTCTGATCAGACGAAGCAAGGGCTCTCTGAGCCCAGGGAGTTTGAATCACAGAAAATCAAAATCCATTAAGTTGCAATACATTCACGCCGTAATTGCTGCAGATTAGAATTCAAGCGGAGAACTTTGCATAATGCCAAGAGCTGACCTTTTTCTGGGGTGCTCTCCTGCGATTGTTGGGACCTTGTAACAAATGCCTAGTGCCATTTAACGAAGGAATGACATATCTCTGATATGCAAATTTTTACAGCACAGCAATTAAGCGGTTTAGAATTTTACGACAGTGTTTGGGCTTTATACAACAAAAAAAGGGCCAATAAAGGGCTGTGATGGATGGGCTAATCCCCACTGGAAATATACCATGTAATCTCATGGAGACAATGCATTATGGATAGCATTGTGATTATTGGTGGTTAATATCTCCCCCTTCTCCTCCCACCCTCCCCTGCCCGCAGCCCCCCCCTCCCCTGCTCCCCGCCTGATGAAAACTGCATGGCTGCCACATTGTTGGGGGCACAGGCCTGGGATACAGATGGGAAAGTTGGGCCATTGCAATCTGCTGCACGCACGGACGACAGTGAAAAGGGGGCTTGCAGCGAGGCAGCTTGTCAGCAGGGGACAGGGCTGGGGTCCATATGCCTCTCTTCTTCTCCCTTCTGTCGCCGAGTCTGCTGCCGCATCCTGCTGTCGGGGGACACTTTAATGATGAACATGTTTTAAACAGTTTTGCTTACCTAGCGACAGCTTTTCAGGGGAGGGGAGCTTAATTAGACACCTTCCGCAGTTTTGGTGGGCTGTATTTTTCTGTAGGTGTCTGCCTGTCTGTCTGTCTGTGGGTCCATCCTCTGCCCTCCCCCCTGCAGCCAGGCACTGGGTGCCGCTGCGGTGCTTGTGTCTCTCCCTCCTCCACCTGCCACACAGGGCACATCACTTTCGCCCCACGCTGGCCAGCCCTCTCCTCGCTGCTTGCAGCTTTTATCTGAGGTCTGTGTGGGGCTGGCAGAGGTGTTTGTAGCAGGCCTGTACTTCACATGTAGAATCTGCACGGTTTCAGGCATGGTGAGAGGGCTGTGACAGGGGCTGATCCTGAAGCGTGAGGACATTTGCTTTGGACACATGATAGCAAGATAAGCGTTGGGAGTTTTAACCATGTTTTTGGAACAGCTTCTAAAATTAGCTTGTAAAATTAGAAGGAAAAATCATCTCTGGCTGCTGTTTGGAGTGCCAAAGTAAAGTAATTTAGAGCCTGAAATCACTGTCTTACTATTTGTTCACTATCTTAAAGGGTCAAATAAAGCTTGTTGTTTGTCTTTCTTTTTCCTTGATCTTTTATACCCTTGATTAGAGCTGCTACTGAAGTACTTTTTTTTTTTTAGGCCATAATGGGGGGCTGGGATAAATTGATTCAGTTGTTTATTTAATTTATTTCTTAGGTGACAAGAAATTCCATCAGTATATATTGTAGCCAAGGTTAATGAAAGACTAATTTTACAAAACCAAAAATTCTGACCTGTTTGACCTTGTGGAAAACCCCTTGGTAGTATGGTTCTGGGAAGCAAAAGCAGCATGGGGATTCCCAGGCAGGGATCCTTAAACTGGCAAGCCTGTGGGGCAGGGGGAATGAGATTGGAAGTAGATTTGCTGGGCAAGTACAATCCCTCCAACAACACAGGGGCCTCCCACCAGGTCTGATCGACTCTTAGGAACCACAAAAAGCAGAACAATTCATATGCAAGAAATAGTTTCCACACTAGCTCTGGTTTTCCACAAGATCTCCTCATGGTCAGTTCCCAAATAGTCTCCAGCCCTCACAGAGGGAAGTTTAGCCTCATTCCTGCCTTTGGGCTAAGAGACCCTTGAGCAAACATGGTGTGCCTCCCTTAAGGCTCTCAGAGTACATTTGTTACTTACTCACTAAGCTGCTCCCTCCCTGACTGTGTCAGTGAAGAAAGTATTGAGGGCAGCAGCTGAAATAAACAGCTGGATAGACAGATGGATTGATGGGTGGACAGCTGGATAGAGGGATATACAGATAGATAGACAGATGTTGGGAAATAGGTATGGACAAGGATTTTAACCATCAGAGTCCTTTGCTAAGCTAGGAACAGTCAGCAAGAACTAACCTGCTTGAAATCTCAGGTCTCAAGCTAAAACACTTCTGAACCCAGCACAATGGGCTAACTCTGTTCTTGAGAAACAACATATGATGCATGCTGGTTTTGGCCAGGACAGGGTTAATTTTCTCAGTAGCTGGGAAGGGGCATGGCTAAGGCCCAGATATTATTCTATATCACCTTATGTCAGTCATGGGGGCCAAAGGAAGAGATTCTCGCTTCTGAGGAGAGGGGATTCCTTCTGATCAGGAGAAAACATGCCAGGGAAGTTCTGGTATTGTCATGAACTTTACATGCAAATTGTTTCTTTGTCTTATAGCTTTGTTATTAACATTGTTGCAGCTGTTTTCTTATCTCATTGCTGTTTCCAGTAAATTGTTCTACCCCAATCCATGATCTTTGCCTTTAGGGCATCCAATTGCGGGAGGAGTGAGTAGCAAGGTGGTTTTAGCAGGAGTACTGAAATGGAGAATACCATTTCTAAACCACAACATTGAGTCATGCAGCAACTTTATTACATTTTCCTACACAGAATGGGTCAAAATGAAAACTCTGCACAGCTAGTGGTTGAGAGTAACATCTTTGCTGTTGTAAGTGGGAAGCCCATAAAATGTTGGGCTTCTGTGTTATTTTTAATATTGTCTTTTTCTGCCACCTGACAAATATATTTCATGTAAGGATCAATTTCTTTCTACAACACAGTGGAGGTAATCAAAAGAAAGGAAGTACTTCCTAGCAGTGAGTCTGTCTGGCTTTGAAGGAATGACATAAAAGAAGTGAGAAGGTTCTTGCAATCTTAATGGTTTAAAATATGGCAGAAAACACAGGAATACAACCCCATGTATGGCAGATGAGGGACTGTGCCAGGAGAAGGATGAGTAAGCCATCTGATGCCTTTTTCAACAAAGAATATATAAAAGAAAAAAAGGTAAAAACCAATAGGTGTCATATCTGAGCAGCAATTTCCACTTTGGTTGTTCCATTCCTGTGAGGAAGAGTCCCTTCACAAGGCATTCCTATGGATGGGGGAAAGGACCCTTGGCAAGTTAGTAATTTTGGGAGACCTTGACCATGCTGTTTCCTCCAATCTGCTCATCCAGACAACTTACTTGACAAATGCCTAACCTGGTTTTCACCTGAGCCAAGGTAGTCCTCTGCATCTTTCTCCATGCTACAACCCAATGTCCAGCTCCTCATAAGAGGGACAACTGACCACCTGGCATGGGTCATCACTCACTCCTAGTTACCACAGTTGTGAGTGTAAAGTAACAAAGCCTGGGAACAATTACACATCTCTAATTTCTGATCCTGAATGGAGGTGGAAAAGCATGGCAGTATTTGGTGTTCAATAGAAATATTTAATGTCACCTGGGTCATGCCACTGTGGGGAAGCCTTCTCCTCACTGCCATCCATGTGTGGGTACAAACAAATGTTTATGCTGGCAACGTGGTCCAGCTCTAGTGACTATGGCAGCAAGGGATGTGAGAGGATAGCTGGCATTTTTTATAGTAATGGAAGTACCTAACAGTACTAACCAGGGAATTCCAGGCAGCACTGACTTGGAGATATCTTTAAGGATGACAAAATGAAGCTGTGATATTATTATTACCTGTTGCAAAATGTCAGCCTTAGGAAGACAAGGGTTCTCCTCAGCTCCTGGGCTTCCTCCCCAGCTTGGTAACTTCTGTGAAACTTTTGCATTAGAATTTGAGCACCTAGAGCAGAGATGGTGAGGTACCATGCATGAATCTCCAAGGAAAAATCATCTTTGACCTGAGTCTGAGAGTGACTCAACTCTTAGAATCAGACAGATATCTTAATGAATTTAACTGAAAGTTTTCCCCAAAGTGTCGACTGTTCATGGAGTGAAAAAATGCTGCCTACAAGGTGTAACAGCTTTCAACATTCAAGTTCCAAACCCAAGGTCCCAATTGATCAGGTTTCTTGAAGATTTTGTAAAGGTTAGATCTCAAAGTAGCTTTTGTTTTCAAAGCTGCAATGATTCAGTCATGGATATTATCTGAAGTCATGAGATAGTATTTTTTCTTTGCTTTAAACTCTCTCAAAAAGACAACTATAAGTTAAATTAAATATTTTCCAAATATTAAATTATTTTCAAATAATTTCCAAAGAAATTTGAGGACCACCAGTTCCTTCCATTTCTAAGGCAGGAAGGAAGGTGGCTATTACAAAAAGAGATTGAATATAAATAATATTGTTTTCTCTGGGTAGTTTATTGAGGACCACTATTGTATTACACTGTTACCCACACTGCTACTCTAAGAATAAGAAAAGTAAAAGTGAAAGAAAACCTAGAATGGAAGTTTGAAAAATCTGGGGATTTCCAGATCCCAGAGATGACAAATAATATGCTTGGTTTAAGTATAAGCAAATAATAAGTATGAAGAAAGCTTAAATAGGCTGGGTTGATAGCATGTCTTTCTGTAATGAAAAGAAAGATGCCAAATTTAGTCCTAACCAAATAGTTCATTCTCCCAGAGTAGTGTGGGAGATGGATATCTTGGGATCTGCCTAAAAACCTGCCAAAATGATGATGCAAATAAGAACAATATCTCTGGTTACAATGAAAAGAAATTGACATAACCATGAGTTTCTAATTCAAAACATAAGCTAACCTGCAATTCACTGCAACTGCAAAATAGTGAGTAGGTTATTCCTCTGTGCTGCCTTATTTTTCCTGCCATTGTTTTATAAGAGGTGATAGTTGATCATATTCAGCAATTATACCCAGTTTGATACTTTATGTGGGCATCTAGATCAAATTTGGATGTATTCATCTTTCATATCTGTATGTTCTGAAAAACAAATCCGTAATTTTAACAGCACAGTGATTTGGGGTAGACTATTACAAGTATCTGATTTTGGTGGTATCATTAAAAGACTCAAATGCTACTTAATTTGTATGTAGTGTGGGAAGAGGAAACAGGTTGGTTGTCATTTTTATTCATGCAAAAATGAAGCTTTCAGTTACAACATTGCATCAGAAATGCAATTTTCTTGTTTCCTCTTACCTACATCAGGTTTTCTTTGGTGTCATGTTTGGGGCATAATGTAATTATGTTCACAGAGTTGCTGTAGGATTTTAATTACAGACAAGAAGAATAACTTCATGGCAAGCCAACAAACTTCATTGCATTTTTAATTAAACTTTTGATGTCTCTGGAACACTTCATGTGTCGGGAGTCAGTGCTGCTGACTCCGCTCCTCCACTGTGAAGGGAAATCACCTTACGGTTGGGACTATGGATGAGACAACCCAGGAGAAGAGGCACAAAAATTGCATGAAGACTGAGCTTTAGCTCAGATAATTCCCTACTTTTCCCACTAACATCATATGTAAGTTGGGATGAATAGGATAAAGTAGGTTTTTTCCTAAAAGAAAACACTAAGGCACAGTGAGGTGAGTTAACCACCAGATGGGATGAAGATCTGGAGTCTGAATTGGATGTCAGCATCCCACAGGAAAGCAGGCCCAGGTCAGACAGGCTTAACTACAGCACTCAGATTTCTTTACTTCTAAGTATGAGCAGCCGCACGATGATTTACAGCCCTCAGATTTATGCACTCTAATTTCTCGCACTTTGTTAATTTGTCTCGTGTTCCCGAACGTGCTGGGCTCTGCCGCGCTTAAGCGGCTCATTTGTCTCTACCTCAGTCACAGCCGGGTGACAGCCGCGGTGCCGAAGTGACAGCGGCAGGCGGTGATGGATGGCAGGGAAGAGATGTGAGAGGAGAAGGACGGAGAGGGCTCCCGGGCTGGGGAGGCGGGGGAGCGCTGCTGGCATCCCCCGCTCCTGGGGACGGCGCCGCAGGGGCGCTGCGCTTGGTGCCGGGAGCGAGG
>NW_005054316.1:3369769-3409345 GCF_000277835.1 Geospiza fortis | reverse complement strand
AAGAGCCCCACCAGCCGCGAGGGCAGACGAGCGAGAGAGAGGCAGCAGGCACCCTCTGCGGGAACAGGTCGGGTTTATTCAGGAGGGTAACAGGAAGCAACCGTCAGGGAGGGATACAGAGGATGTCTGCCAAGGAGAGCAGGGCGCAGCCTGCTTAAGTACCCTATGGGTGGAACAGAAGGGCACAGCGTTGATTGGGCAAACACACAGATGGGCAGAGCATGAGACCACTGAATTCTCCCCGGAGGAGGGACCTGGGTGGAGCTAGGCCCGGGGGACCAGTCACGGCCCTGCCAGAGAAGAACCCTCTGGAAGCAGGGCCGGACTGGAGGGAAGACAGACAGGGTGGAAGGGGGCGGCCAACAAGACGAAGGGCATAACGATTGGCTTAAACGGAGGGAGAGAGGGAGAATGGCAGCTGGGGCTTGATTGCCCAGGGGAGGAACCAACTGGGGACAGAACCATCAAAATAACTGGGGAGGGGGGTAGAGCATACCAAATGGGGTACAAAGAACTGAACCCATACAATATAACTTAACATAAAAATGTGCGCACCGCAACATGCTCTCTTGAGAGCTGGTCCGCTGGGAAGCGGGGAGCATCCGGGGGGTCCCAAAGGCTGCTCCAGGATTTGTGGCTGTCGTCGGGCATCTGGGCACAGGAGCGGGGCAGCTGAGGGAGTGTGGGGACTTGGACGGCTCTTAACAGCCTGTCCGATTCCATGTGACGTCCTTAACCCATCCGGGAACTCTCCCCTGGACTGAAGTGATCCCGGATACCAAAAATGGATAGAGTATCTGAAACATGCCCACATTTATTGTTATTTTAAAAGAGCTTAGAAAAATACCAATTCAAAAAACCTGGAAGAGTGGAACGGATATTTGCGGTTGCCAAAGAAGACAACAAAGTATACAAAAGAATAAAGGATTTTTAACCTTCATTAGCGCCGTGTACTACACCCACTTCACATGGCTGTGGACCTTTTCCCCACCTCACTACCCTTGCACCCACCATTGCTGATAGTTGTTTGGCCTTGTTGCCCATAGCCAAAATTGTCCTTTGTTAAAATGGATGTATTCCCTAAACCTCACTTCTCCCATCATTAATATGGGTAGGAACAGCATGATGAGGTAGTTTTTATGAAATACAATTCAGACAAATTGAATTTGGAAAAAGCATCCTGCTAAGATGGTAACTGATAAAATCAGATTCATAAATAATACAGCATGGACCTGATTCCAGTCTATATACACTCATTCATAAATGTTATTAATTGACAAACACATTAATGCCCTTCAACAAATCATTTGTGCCAGGAATTAAATACATCCAGTACTATTAACATTGTTTACTTTGCAGCAGAACCTTGGAGGCCTTGTCAGAGATGGCACTCATTTTGCTAGGTGCTGTATGAATACAAAAAAAAAGGTGTCACTGCTCTACAGGAATGTAAGAAAACTTGCAGACTGGAAATCGCTTGAAGGCAGACTCAGAGAAACACAAATATGCTTGAAATCCCAAATGAACAGTTAGCAACTAGGTTTGGCCTCTCCTTCATTAGAAAATGCTCTGGCAGCCCCAGACCTGCTCCAAGTCACACCAGTAGGCAGGAAGGAGCTAGGAGGGGGTCCCAGCCCTGGCTGGGGAAACCACCTTTGCAGGAGGATTGCTAGTGAGTTGAGTGGGAGCAGATTGCATTTGTCATGTGCTGGGATTTAGTTTCCACGTGCAGTCTGGTGGGGGTTTTCAGCATTGCTCCACAATGTAATTTGTGGTTTATTCCATGTTTTATTCCATCAGCAGTGCTGAAATCAGGTTAGCCTTGCTTCTTGATGTTGCAAAATCTAAAGGTGGTTTTTGTAGACAGAGGGGTGTACTTCCTAACAATTTACACTTTTCTTATCAGGACTAGCCAGCAAGGTCGTGAGGCTTTGTACGAGGATTTTATTGTAACAGTTCTTCATTGCAGATCTTTTGAAATCAGCAATTAGAGATATTCCCTTGGAAGAGGGAGGGAGGATGTTTTTTGCAAAGTTTTATCACATTGTACCCTAACAAGCCCTCCTAGATGATGGTAACAGGAAGTGCTTCTTATACAGTAATCATCCCAGGGTACAGCTGGCACGAGTGTGTGGTGGTGAGGGCTCTGGCAAGGAATTCACTGCAGTTCATTGCAGATTACAGCAACAGGAAAATTAGTGAGGTTGCAGCACAAGAGAAAGACAGATAAAGCTGGGCACAAAGGCAGAGATTTTAGTAACAATATTTAAGAACATGCTAATACAGGAGCAACTGAAAGGTGTTAATGCTGTTTGGTTGAAGTCATCCTGAAATTAGCAGTAGAGAGCAGAGTGAGAACAACTGTTTTATCAGGGCCCTCCTTACAATCTGGCCTCCAATTTTACTACTACTGCTGTACAGGGTTAGCAGTAAGGAGAGAGGATGTCTGTATAAAATGCAGCTTTAAAATTGGAGACAGCTTACAATGTAGGCAAATCCAAGACATCATAAACAAAAGAAGGAAAAATAGTTAATGACAAAAGGCGAGAAAACCACCTTAGCCCCCAAATGTGTAACTGCCCTCAAGCTGTCTCACAGATTTGAGCTCAGTAGGAGCCATGCAATGAGGCAGTAGTGTGCAGTTCATTGCTCCTAACTGCACACTGAAATAATACACTTGACATTAGGTTTGTATATGATGATTTGTATTTTATCAGCGGAGCATATGTGGATATGCCCAGAATGGCAGGACTAATTAAGTACTTCAGTCAGGTATAACCCCAATGCTTCTGCAAACTGGCTGGGTTTTGCCGAAGCTCCAGCATACCGTAGGAAAGTCTGATCCAAAGCTGTTACGCAGCTGCATAACTGTTGCTCTGTGTACAGCATGCCTCTCTGTGTCACTGTGTACTGGGCTGCTTGCTCTATGGCCAGCATATAAAGAAGTACAAACTGCTGACTCACGTTCCAGTCACCACTGTCAAACTCAGTAGGCAAAACCTCACAGGTATGGGAATTTTCAATTTGATTTCAAATACTGTATGTGGACATTAGTTGTGTTTATTTCCAGGAAACAGCAAAGCCAGAGTGCATGCATTGAGGAAAAAAGCCCTAAACTTTGCCGAGAGTGGTGAAAGTTCAGGGGAACTCAGCTGCTGATAATCTGCCACAGGTATCTAAAAGAATAATGAAACATTTCAATGAGAAGTAAGTTAAATTAGAGACTATTGCATACATTTTAGATTTCCACAATCTGCTGGATCTTTAACTTAAAACTTTACATCTTTTAGTAGAAAAATTAATTTCTCTTATACAAGTTCCACTTAGATTTTGTTGCTAATAAAGCCAAGGATGTAAATACTATTAAGTACAAAACAGCCTGCTGCATAATTGTTTCAAAGCAATTACAGATTATATCGAGCCATTCATTGAGCAGAAACAGTTTTTTCCAAGGCACCAGCTCCCCGTACCTTGAAATTTTATTAGTCTAAGAATTTCATGCACCATATGTTGTAATATGAGACTAGCTGCAATTGAACAAACAACTTTCTGATATATAAGTGAATGATAACCTGATTTTAAATGTGTTTATCTAATGAGATAGTAACTGTAATTTACAGCACATATAAAAACTCCCACTGTTACTCCTGGTGCACCTTTTGGCTAAAAAGGGTGATGCGCTGAGATATGCTAATGAATATCATCTTGGTTTTTACCAAGTCAGTAATAAAATTTGCATTTGATATTGTGCACAGTAAACTGGGTTATTAGCCTTGAAAATGAGTCTCATAAAATTTAAATATAGGCTTAAATCATATTAACTATCCTGTAGGTTTTCTGAGAGGCTTTAAAGCATTGTGCTCTCATTCTATAGCGTCAAGCACGCAGATGTCATTTTGCCTTCAGGGGTGCCCCAAAATACTCACTTATTGGAGCCTGCAGGATGAGCTGCAGATCGACCCCTTCTTTCACACTTGAGGAAGCAGAGGTAGTTCTGGGGCTGGAAAAACTGCAGTGGGAAGTGGGGGAAGGACAGGGGAGTAAGTACTGTTGCTGAAGTGTTGCCTGTGGGCTTGGACATGACAAAGCAGAGGGTTTAGTCCTGAATGTCCAACCTCACTGGTCTGATCACCCATAACCACACGTGAGCAGAAATGTTTGTGTGCTGGGGTCATGTCTGGTGCCAAAGTGCTTCTGTTGGTTCAGAGAAACGCTGTTTCAGCTGCACGGTCACAGAAGAGACAACAATTTGATCCCTGGTGTTTTGAGTGAGTAGAAGGTACTGGAAACACAGATGGATCTAAACTGTGGACAGATAAATCTGATTCTCAGTACCTTCAGAGGGCAAATTTTTGGGGAGGAAGATGAGCAAACCTGAAGCATGATGGCCCATCTCCAGTTGGAGGGAAGCCCTAGCACAGAAGTGTGCAAGGACAAACTGTTGGGCTTGGTTCTGTCTGGCACTAGATATTCTTGTGCACATCAAGGTTAGGTATTAAATACTTTGGAACACATGTTTGAAAGCTTCCGTCTGTTTTAAAGGGAAGCTACACACATACAGATTGCTTACACGGTATGCCAGACCTTTTAGTTCAGTTTGTGAGATGAAATTTTCTAGTAAAGGCTTATGTTTTCAGGGAAAGGAGGACATTGCAACTGTTATCCATCACCAGTGCAGTGCGCTGTCTTCTTACTTAAGAGTCTATTTAACCATTATGCTTCTCTTCTTTTACCCACCATAATGTTGTAATGTTTACTAGAAATCAGATTCTTTTCCAATTGGTTGCTGTGATTGCTGTAGGTCAGAGGGTAGGTTTAGTTTAGCTATTAGGATGAACTTCTTTACAGTGAACATGGTGAGACACTGCCAGAGAAGTTGTGGATACCCCATCTCTGGAAGTGTTCAAGGCCAGATTGGATGGGACTTTGAGCAACCTTGTCTAGTGGAAGGTTGCAGAGGAGCTGGAACTCCTTTCATGTCCCTTTCAGCCCAAACCAATCTACAGTTCTGTGACTGTCAGAAAAGCTTTGTCTCAGAAAGAAGCCTCTGTTTTAGTCGGTCAGGTACAGATAGCATTGCCTAATATCATTATGGTTGTACAACTGGCTATATGTCCATCTGGAAGATGTTGCCAGTGAGGTAACAGTGCAGTGAGGCAGAGTCAACATGTATTCTGTGCCAAAAAATGTAATGAACCTGTTTGCCTACTGTGCAACGTTGTCTACTATTACAACACAAGTGTAACAGGGACAAAATGACAGTCTTGTGACTATTATGAGTTGAGATTATGAAATCTCAAGTCTTCTTACCAATGAAAGTGTCTGGATATGGTGCAGAGTATGGAGCACACGCAGCTCCAAAGGATGGTACCTGCTGCCTTCAGAGTAGGGCTCACACTGACACTGAGAAATCAGTCTTAAAGTCTGATGTATGATGTTGAATATCCCAGCCATGCTGCTGCTGGCATTTATTACTAAAAACTCCATTAATTCTTTGTAGTATTATTATTCCAACTTTTAAAATAAAATTCTTTCAGTGCAATCAATGTTATAAACAGCACTTACATAATCAGAGTGCAGTTATCTTCTGCTACTGACTGAACAAAACCAGTATTGTGACACCAGGACCGCATGTGCTTCATCAGGCTAGGCTGACTGCCAAGAGACCAGGCCTTGAAAAGTAGAAGGGAAATGAAAAAAATGAAACCAGAGAAGATAAGCAAAATATTCTCCCAGCCTAGAAAAGGAAGGATTTCCTGACAGTTCAGGAAAGTTTCTCATCTAGATGCTGCATCCTTTATGCAGTTTGCGCTTCCCTCAGTACTCTGTCTCCGTCTGTTCCAGTGTATTACGATTTGGCAAGCGCCCGAGCTGCATTATGTGGCGTTAAAAGAGAGTGACACTTCCTTTGGCTGAGACATCTTTCCCAACTGAGCCTTCCCCACTCAGCTTAAAGAAGAGGAAGTACCAGTCTGGTTCCTCTTGTTTGACTGCTAATGACCCAGCTTCATGGACCACCTAGCAAGAACTTCCTGGTGTGGCTGGCTGAGGAATCAGATGACTGCTTTATTACTAGGTTTATCTAAAGCAACTATAACATTTCTAGATAAGGATTCCCCAGGAGAAAAATGAATATCTCAAATGTTAATCACCAATTTTGATTTTGCTTCAATTCTGTGCCACTAGGAAATTTTTCTTTGTGAAAAGGTGATGGCACAAAAGACATAACTTGGGCTTGGATATTGCCTGAATAGTTTTTTACTTTCTTTTATCACTAAAAGCAGCTAAAGGAGCTCTTCATCATCATTAAGGGTCCCATGGTATCATGACTATGAGCCCTGCTTGAGGGATTGTCTGACTGGGACAAACACAACACTATCAGAATAAGGTGAAGATCCTGATTTCAGCCCTGGTCTTCCTGGAGGGCTGGGCTCTTCCTTTGTCTTTCCTGGCAGAGATGGCTTCTCCTTCTATGCAAGTGTCATTCAGGGGAGGGTGGATGGGAGACAGATGGTTTGGTGGCAGGGGGCAGGTTTGAGGCTCTACTCACTGCCCATGGTACAGAGGGAAAATAACATCTTTAGACAACCTTCAATCTAATCTCTATTGCAGGTATTTCATACCAGAAAATACAGATTTTTGATTTACCTATGCCAGGATGGTGGCTTGAAGTAACTTTTGACTGGCTGCACTGACTTATGGAAGCAGCAACATAAAGAAGTGAACACCCAGAGAAAGGAAGACAGTTCAAAGATAGGTCACAAGTGGAGGTGGAGTACCTGTATTACGAGTAAATTTCCCTTTAGCTTGCCTGGCTGTTCACCAGTAACATTAAAGTGAAGCACCATTGGGAATCATGCATGTAGAGGGTTTTTTCTTTAGGTTTCCCTTGTGTAGCCTCAAAATATGGAGGATCCTGCTCATTTTAGCCCTCAGTGCTGGAATGCCTCTGTCTGTACCAGCATATTCTGTCCCCATTGTCACTATGAAGTGTAACAACACCAGTGCTTACAATGGTTTATTAGTTGATTTATAGGGGTAAATCAGAGGTAAATTGAGCCCTTCTTTAGCAAGCCTTGGGTTCACAATGCCAAGATATGCTGAGCATAAAAACTCATGTGGGGAACAAAAAGGGCCAGAACAATAGTGACACTATGTGGAGCCAGGTTCTATATGCAATCACACAATCTCAGGAGGTCCATGAAGAAAACACAGCATGCAGTATGGTGGATAGGGTGTGGAAGCACAGGATCACCTATTGTGTTGTCTCAGAACCATGTGAGTATTTCTGGGGAAAAAAAAACAAATGCCAGAAATAAAATGCTAGAAATTTGGTGTGAGTAAAGAAAATTTAGGGACAACTTTTACTAAGCTCAAATTCAGATTTTCAATTTTGACCTTACATTCAAGAAAACAGAAGAGCATGAAAAGAGAAGAACTGAAAGGAATGGAAAACTGCTTGATGGGTTTTTTTTGGACCACTACCTTTTGTAAAAATAGATTTTTTTCCATTTATAGAAAGCATACCTGTTTTCAGTATCTCTAAATATACTGCATAATTATTAGCTGTCTATAAAGGCATGTAAAAATTACTTATATATATATATATACGCACACATATATGTATGGACACGTGTGTAGAATAAAACTATTTCTCAGGTTTATGCACATATCTAGAAAGAGCTAGACTTCACCCTGGAAATCTTCTGATGAAAAAGGCAGAACTTGAGTGGGAAACTGTATCTCCTCATTTTATCAAAGTTATATCACTGTGATATCGACAGCTACAAAGTTTAGGTGACAAATCAAAGTGCCAGTATCACAGAAAGGCTGTCAGTGCTGTCACTAGTTTTTAATCTGTAACTTCATGTCAGGAGCTTAAGACACCCAAGTCAAAGATTGTGCTATGTTGGAAAAAAATTTCTCAGAAAATTTCAGCCCGCTAGCAATAGTAGAAAACTGAAGTTGTATCCATGTTAAAGGATCCTTGTGTCTCTGGCTTTAAAGTTCTGATAACCTTCATAGCTATGTCCAGATTGTTGAGCAAATAGGGTCTGTGGCTGGAGACTTCTTTGAAATAATTGTGTGCTTCTTGCCTTGATCTACCCAGCTTGCATCCTTTGGAAACTGGAACACAGAAGGTGCCATTAGAGTGTGCATCAATTCTCCAAATTCTTGTGTATCTGGAAGGTGGTAGATGCATGTGCCTGCATACAGGAGTTCAGAAGCACTCTTCTGTCCCAAATAGTCTTTTTGCTGGTAATTTTATGCCCTTTCCTTGGGGAAGAGAATAACAGAGACACAGGGAGAAGTTAGGAGACTTAGAAGATAATTCCTCAGACCTACACAGGAGATAGAGTGGGTTCTGCTCTGCTGGAGCAGGGGGAAAGGGGAGCTCACCTCCTCAGCAGCATGGCTTCAAGCGTCCACATACACACCAAAGCAAGGTGGACACATATTCCTCACAAGTCTGTGTGGCACTGGCAGTATGTTTTTATATAGAATAAACCTCCTGCTTCAGCCAAATGCAAACTAGCAGTCTGTTCACAGTCTGAAGAGGCAGTCTTTGTCCCCCAGATAAACAGGTTATAAAGTTTTAACAACTGTAAATGTTTGGCTGATGTTTTAACTCAGCCAACCCACATAAAACAAATAAACCTAAACACCAAAATATTTTGAAGTACTCTTCTCCACAAAACTAGCCATAGTGATAATGGAATACAGCAGCCTGAAAGACAACCCATTTTATGGCACAGTGCATGCTCTCTCAAACTAATCAGCACATCTTCTCTCAAAGGACTGCCTAGCAAGCAGGGTGACTTGACTAAAGAGTATGTAAGAGAAGGCAGATAGAAAAAAATGCAGACATGTATTCATGGAGTTTATATGTTCGAGGGTTTTTTGGGTTTTTTGGTTTTTTGTAGAACTGTTTTCTACATAATTTTTTTAAGTATTAACTTAAAAAAAAACACTCTAGAATAGGTTACTTTTTATGTGCAAATAAGTGCAGTCTACGTACTGGTTTTTTTTCCCACTTTATCTGAAAAGTACTATGCCTGTGAAATTCCCTGTTTCAGTAAGAGAAGACTTCTGGCCCACTTGATCACAGTGAGAAACCAAGAAATGAGCAACTGGGCTCAAACCCCAAAAGAAAGTGAAAAGAATAACCCGAGATTTTAAAAAACTGTATGTTTGTGTGGGCCTAGCTCACAATGTGTGTGATGTAAAATGAACCATCTTTTTCCCTGCTGTTATTTAGACAAACTGATGATACTGGGTCAGTCTGGCCTGAGACCTGGGATGAGCTCCTTGGTAGCTCTCTAGTCCCAATGCAAAGAGTCCTTTCACTCTGGCTGAGTGCTTGCCCAAGTCTTCCCGCAGAAGTCTCCATGCAGAGGCTGCCTAGAGATGCCCACCCCCACCTCAGTCCTAAGGCTGAGCTGGAGCAACAGCCTCTGCCAAACAGATGCTTGCAGGCACTGCTGAAGAAACTCAATATAGAAACGGGAAATTCCTACAACTGTGTAGTTTTGCAGATGAAATCAATTTGGTTTTAGCCTGGTGGGAGCCTGATGGCAGGTACTGCTGTACCTCTGCACCTTCCCTGGGCCATTAATCATCTTTGCATCTAAGATGGACTAAGCAATGAATCTTCTGGCTTGTTCCTTCATGCATGATACAGACATTTCCTTTCCCAACTGTGATGCATGCACTGTTATCCCTGTGTCACTGGCTCACACCATTAGTCAGTACCTTATGTGTGGAGTATTTTCTTTAAAATGCTTGCAGATAGAGGGTGTAAAGGAGTAGCAATTCATGCACTGCTTGCCTATTAGCCTATGGAACATTCATTTGCAAGCCCAATGATCGCATATGGCATTTCTGATTTCTGCTACGGTGATATAAAAAGCACAAGGACCAGTTTCCACTGAAGCCATCGAGATTCTAGGTATTACTTCATGAGGCGTGCCTTTAGCATAAACTCAGCCAGAGTTTTACAGGGAACTTTTTCAGGCTGTAGGAAAACATGAACAAGGGTCATGGACCTCGATCAAGAGCAAGCCTGGTAGTTCAAAATAAATCCCTTTACTCACATAATCTTATATGAAAATCTTATATGAAAAAAGGTGGGGGAAAGCAGGAAGGAAGGAAAACCTTGTCCCGTTGGCTGATCAGAATAGTTTTCCATATGTTAAAATAAAATATTCATCAAATATAGCTTTTCTGGCATTGGCTCATTCTCACTAAAGTGAATTTTATTTACATCTTTCTGAGTCCCACTGCAGCCCAGCACGGCTGTGTCTGCCTCAGCTGCAGGCGCGTTTCCTCTTCCTGGCTCCGATCCGCATCGCTTCCCTTGTTTGAAATGTTAACAGAAGGACAAAAGAGATGGACTTTCAACTGGTCCTCAGCACCGATGTGAGCAGCACTACCGACAGTTCTCACCAGGTTTTGCTGGCCATAGGTGCCTGGTCCAACAGTGCAAAGAGAGCAAAATATTCTGCTGGTTGGAGGGAGCACGAGGCACCCATCCTGCCAGGGAAGCAGAGCTGTGCCTGCCACCCTCCCACGCTAAAACGTGACACCCAGCGTGTCTTCGAGGGTTTAAAAAACCCCTGCGGGCTGGGGAGGGCCGCGGGGGGTTAATGCAGAGCTGGGTTGCCACAACACTGGAGGCATTCAGAGAAGAGGGCTGCGGTTGCTGCATAGGCACATTTGGCCCAGGTTGCCAAAGAGGCTGTGTGTGTTACTGCAGAGGAGTACACTGCCTGCCACTGTTGGGCTATTAGTATGGAAATGAGGCATGTGTGTGACAGGTGGCCTTACAACCAACACAATTAACTTTCTCCATTAGCTGACGCACTGACAAAACAGATGCAGCATCAATAAGCACCAAAAAACCCACAAACACTGAATAGGAATGACACGTTGCACACCCCTATTATTTATAAGGAGGAACAGCATAATTTCTTTGGGATGCAGTGGCGAGTAGGAAGTGGTTGGGTTTTTTTCTCCCCTGATTATGATGCTTGTTTGTTTTCCTAAAATGATCATTTTAATCTTGAACTTTATAGAGGCATTGCTGTGAACTTAAAGCTGTCTCCGTGATGCACAGCAGTCTCGGGAAGGTTCATCACAGCTGCGGTGTAGGAAGAACAGATCCTTTGATAGGAAATAATTCCAAGTTGCAGAAGTCATCTGACCAGGTTCTAAGCTATAGAGAATTACTTAGCCATCCAGTACAGCACATTTTAGTAGCCTCTGACAACACTGGTAAGGACTGTTAAGGTGGAGCAGCTGGTCATATCCCTAACATGAGTTAAAGGGCTCATGGCTCAGCTGAAAGCAGGGGGTTGGGAAGGAACACTTGGCATGCTAGATTGCAGTAGAGGACCATGTCATGTTGGCTTCAAAGAAAATCAGCTTAAATGTTGATTGTTCATAAGAAGTAAATGGAAATAGGGGCTGGTTGGTTTTGGTTTTAGATGTCCTGGTTTGTCTGTTGTCTTGTTAGTTTCTTTTTTCCAGTCAGGCATCTCCTCCTGACAATGAGTGTGAACCATACTGGGGATTTAAATAAGAGCACAACTTGAACTGTCTGAAATGCAGAACCGTAATGCAATAATGAAAATTTGCATAACGGCCTCCTTATATCAGCTGGTACCGCGTAAAATATTTAGAGATGTGCTGAGTGGTATCCTTGGCAGATCCAAATTCTCATTGGCCTTTGGCTCCACTGGTCTACACCAGAGTTTTCCCAGGTTAAAGTCACTAAAGATCTCTAAAGGTTATGCATTCTGTATCGTCACAGTATGAAAATGTCCTGGAACACAGCATCAGCTGTCAGGTTGCCCTGGCAGCATCCTAATTCATGACATATGAATGGCCTCCAGTTAGGAGGATGTTTGAGGAGATAAAGCACTCAGTCTGTAAACCAGTCCAGTACTGCCCTGATTAAAACTCACTGACATCTTTCACTGGCCTACAAAATGATGGGTGGGAGTCAGCATCACATCACAGACAAAGAACCACTGTCCTGACTGTGGAGATCAGCACTGGACTGTCTGCAAGTGGCAGGATGAGCTACATCAAGCTGCTCATAACTTCCGTGGTGATGAACTGCTTTCTGTCCATCTGTCTGCCTTGCACTGTTCTCAAGGGCACAGAGAATTCAGACTACATTTTACAGTTGCAGATTTGGAGCCAGGCTCTTCTCAATAGTCCTGAGCAATAGAACAAGAGGCAATGGGCAGAAACTGATGCACAGGAAGTTCCACCTCAACATGAGGAAGAACTTCTTTACTGCGTGGGTAACTATGCACTGAGACAGATTGTCCAGAGAGATTGTTGAGGTTTCTTCACTGGCGATATTTCAGAGCTATCTGGACACAATTCTGATCCTGCTTGAGCAGGGAGGTTGGACCAGATGATCCACTCTAGTCTCCTTCAAACTTACTGTGCAACAGGAGAATTTCTTGTGATAGACCTAGCAGCATCAAAGCCTGCACCAGACTGGCTATGGTGCATAAAATGTTACGTAGAAAGTAGTAGCGCTCTCTCTCCATAATAATTACATGAGCTATTAATTTTATTATTTGTGTGGTGCCTTGGGATGCATGTCATGAAAGACCCTGCTATTAAAGCATACTTTAATTGATTGAATTATGGGACATCCAAAGCACAAAACCCCTGCTAATCTAATTAGATGCCCTTGGTTATGCATTTTCTTCTCCCTTCACCGTAAAGCCAGTTTCCAGCTCTGGTGTGCAGGTGTCTGCACAGTCAAGCTTTACTCTAAGGACTTTG
The DNA here is from genome assembly GCF_000277835.1 of Geospiza fortis. NCBI lineage: Eukaryota > Metazoa > Chordata > Aves > Passeriformes > Thraupidae > Geospiza > Geospiza fortis. The sequence goes on along the minus strand of NW_005054316.1, from coordinate 3,396,538 downwards.
CTCCATAATCTAAGCCACATAAAGCTGGGAGGACTTTCCCATCCCACTCATCTACCTGACCACCTAATGGCTCTCAGCATGTAGATGTTGATAAGGTGGCTGGAATGAAGCTGTCTCCAGGGAGGGGGATGTGGAGTGGTGTGAAGGTGGGTTGCTCTGAATAGAAATTCCCATTTCACTGCCTATCTGTGACTAACGAATGCAGCTAAGGTGATTGACAGACAGACAGACAGCCTCTTGACTCAGGTCAGGGGGCCTCTTCCATTTTGGTTGTCATTTGGATGGAAGACTGACTTATGGATAACAATACAACTGAAGTTTCCTGGTTGCCCCTGCTCCTACTTGGTGAGGGCCCTCTGAAAGGTTCACGGGGCATAGTTTCATCTCCTTGCCATCTTTTAGCTATGATTTATTTGTGCATGATTTATTTGAGGCTATGAGCAAGTTTTTTGAAGGAAAGGAGGATTTTTAGAAAGTATGACAAAACAAAGAAGGGTATTTTTTTTTTCTGGTGTTAATTATATCCATTTGGCAATGCAAATAAATACTTGTTCACATGCACTTGTGGAAACATGCATTTCAGTGGATGTTCTTAGAAAAGCAAAGAGGAGTGACCAGGCTGTTCAGTGTCCACTCAAAAATAATGGTTGCCATATTTGTTCGACATAAATTTTCCTCAATAGTTTTTACTTGCCTTACTTCATCCTAAAAATGCCTTCTTCTTTGATTTTGAAAATGTCAGAGACATTTATTGAACAATTATCAAGCCAAGTCAGAAGGAAGTTTGTGGATGTAGGTGGGTTTGTATGTGAAAGTAGCTGTCTGCTTCCATAATTATTTATATATCTAAAACTGTTCTTTCCCATTTTAAATTATTAAGTCAGATTTTTTTGGCATCAAAACCAGAACGCACCAACGTATTCTGGCTATTTGCACAATTACATAATAAGTGACAGGAGTTCTTAGTGTGAACTTAGTCATTCTTATTAAACCTGCCTCTGTGTTTTTGACCAGGAAAGCAGCTGGTTGTTCAAAATAAGACTATTTTCTCACAGATATTTTAAAATGTCAATTTTTTTTAAAAAAGCTTCTCTGTTTCTTAGAGCCCTTATTTAACCTAGTGAGCTGCCTGCCTGGATATAGTGCTGAGTTTTTACCTGGATAGCATCTAAATCATCATAAAATACATTTTCAGGACATCTCTTCAGATGTGGCTTGCTAGCATGACAAGATGAGGCAGAGGAACCTTGAAAAACTCTCTACATCCTAATTTGTTTGCTTTTTTTGCAAACTAACTCCAAGAAGACAGTTATTATGAGGTGGCTGGAAGATTTCTTTTCCTCCTTCAACATTCCCTTCGTATTGTCTGTGTGATTCTTTTCTTTCAATACCGAGAAGCAGAAGAGGCAACAGAATCCTAGACTTCAAGAAGCAAATACTTTTCAGATCCCTCTGAGAAATAGAATACCTCTTGAAAATGTCATCAAAGAGGTGCTGCCCTAAAGGTGCCCTTCAGTAGGTTGACAAGGGGGTGGCAGATTGACACAGGCCTAAAAGAGACAGTGGACCTTCTGGAGAAGCAGTTGGCAACCAGACAGGATGCCTAAAGCCTCTTAAATGGATTAGATGCTTGTGTGTAGGCAATAGCATTGCATCTTTTAGTCACAGCAAGAGTCATGAGACTGTGAGAACTAGGGCTACAAATCCTGAGCTTAACCCATTAATACCAAATGCAGACTCAGTCTTTGACAACAGACAGTAAAACAATGGGGCTGAATCCCAACCATAGTGAAGACAATCTTCAAGAAAAAAGCTCTAGGCATTTTTTTTCAGTTTATGGAGAGATGGACCGGAACAAATAATAGACTAATATTATTTCTTAATACTTGCCACAGGAAAATATCTTCAAAAGAAACTTCCTCAATTGTATTTAACTACAGAACATCTTGCTACAGGATGGTGTGGGTACCAGGATTTTACTTGAGCTCAGAAACCAGCTGGAAAAATTCATGGAAGAAGAAATTATCAAAGGCTATAATACCATTATACTAGGAAACACAAGCAAGTCACTTTTGTTCCAAATCTCTTACATGAGCACAGAACTGTGCACCAAAGGAAGTATTGCATTTCTGCTCTTTTATCCTTTTCTATGCATTAGCTCTTGGTGACTCTTGAAGCTGTATTCTGACACAGCTGGGTTTGGGGTCTCACCCAGGATGCCCATAATTATGATTTTGGGCTGTATTTCTCAATACTTGGATCATATTGTGTATGCAGTGTTTGAGGGTTAGTTCTAAATCTAGCATTCCTTTGAGCAAAGAAATGAAAAAGGGATCCGTGATGCAATTCATTTACAAATGTGCAGCACTCTTATATCTCTCAAAGACCTCTGTTAAGGACATCATTATGAATGGGGGTTGTCTTGAAGCTGCATTTATTTCAATCTAAATTAATTTAAGCTACATTAAGTTATAATAACTGATCATTTGCAGCTCTGGAATCAGAAAGTAATTGGTTGATGCAGTCACTACACTTCAATTGTGATTCCTTCTTTGGAAATGGTTGCAGGGAGAAAAAACCAGCATACCTGTTCCTTTTCCATTATAAGCTTACATAATCTTACATACATATATATGTGTGTGTGTGTGTGTGCGCGCGCGCTTGTGTATACACACATATATATGTAATGAGCTAATTATATATTAAAATGTAATCATAATATCTATTTAAATATTATATATATATATGTATATACGCACACAGGACCAGTTTATATATTTAATGTTTTAAAAATTATATATATAATAGTAAATTATAAGTTTAAAAAATGACAAGATTACAACACTATAAAAAGAGTCCTACTGAAATCCTTTCAGGTACAGCAGCACAGAATTTGGACAGAAGAGGATGGGCAAGATCCATCTGATGGTAGGAAGGGATGTTGGTGGAATTGTTTCTTTCTTGACAGATCTTTTGTAGAAAAGTTCAAAAGCTGAAAAAATTGCTGAGCCTGAGCTGGCAAACTGACTGAAAGCCTAATGCAAAGCCTGTTGGGGTCAGCTGAAGCTTGAGGTGGCACAGCTTTGTGAAGGGGTACTTGCCAGTCTGGGACAAAAACTGCTCCAAGCCACTTTCTATCACGAACGTGAGGGAAGGGTTTTGTTCACTTTTCAGCCTCCACTTCCTCCTGTCTCGGTATTTACGTCTGCTCTGAGACTGTGGGACAGTGTCTTGGATTTACAGTGTCTGTGGCTGAGCTATAAAACACGTATCTGTGCACTCAGGGTATCCAAGGCTTTCTTTCCTGCCATGTGAAATAAAAGGCCTGCCTAAAGGCAGAAAGCCAGGGGAAGCAAATGGAACTAATGGGAAAGGTGCATCAGTGTGACCTAACTCCACTGGTTTAACAAGGCTAAAAATGCATGACTCAATTACACAAGAGTTAGCTAACGAGGAATGGGGAAGATGTTACAGTTTAAAACAAATGGCTACTAAATGAATTGGGCACTGCCCTTCAAATCTTTGCAATTCAACAAAAACCTGGCAAGACATTTTCTTCACAGGATATGAATCATCCGAAATAAAAAAAGCAACACTAGGGCCACCTACATTCAGAGTTTGTACAGTATGACCTTAAGGCCCAACATCTACCAGAAGTTGAGTAGCAAAAGGCCAAGCTCCAAAGAATAAAAGGGCTTACATCAGTATTAAATAATTCTTTCTTAGAGATGCAAATTTCTAATTAGTTACTGTGGAAACTGTAGAGGCCTGGAAGTAAGCCCCGCACAATGAGAATGAGAGTTTACTTTTTTGATTTACTGCAGGGCTGCAGTAGTTGAGGGAGGGCTGTGAGGGGGAAATAAATTCATTGCTTTTAACATGACAACAGAATAAAGTGCAACAGAAGAAGTGACTTTGTTTTGTGCACTGCTGCTGCTGCTGCGACAGATCCCTGAGGAGCTTTATGCGACATAGGCTCACTTAAAACATCTCTCAAGGCATTGTAAAATGCTTTGTTTACAAATAAGTGACTTTCTCAACACCCTCACTTGTTACATCTCTGAAAAAGCCTTGGGAGGGTGTTTTTCAAAGCCAGCAGGAGATGGAGGTGCCTTCTGTTGGTTAGGTGATCAAACTGAGTTTTGGTCAAAAATCAAATTTCAAAGTCTTGCCACTTCTGAAAATCGGAGTGCCCTAACCCGACATATGCTGAGCACCAAAACCTTCTCCTTGAAAATACCTTTAGGATTCTGAAGGCAGAGTAGAAATAATTTGCTATGTAGTTCTTTGCCTTCTTTACTTTTAAATTTACTTGTAATTATTTGGGACACACAATATTTCTTTTTGGCCCCACCTGTCTGAGCCTTTCATCGGCACCAGGTGATTTGTCTTCTGCCCAGGGAGATGTCACGATGAAGTTGACTAAAGCACCAGCCTGCTTCACAGATGGACCACAGCCAAAACAAAGGATTGGTGCATTGCTGCTTGTTAGTCACTGCAGAAGGCTAGTTTGGTGTGATTCAGCAAAGGCAGGAGTATTAGCTTAGCCAGGATAGCGAAAGCATCATTCCTCTTTACAGGTCACAGAATTAGTTTCATTTGAGCCATGCTTGTTTCACCTCTATGGACCAGGCTTGTTTTAGCTCTATTTCCATATTGATAAGCCCCAGATGTTTCCGAAGCAAGGAACAACTGATGCTCAAATAATAGGAAGCTGCCTTTTTTTTTCAGATTTTTTCTGAAAATGCAGCTAAAAGCTTACAGATAGCACAGAGAAGGAAAATCAAAAAGCTAATAATTGCAACACACCATGGGAAACTAGGAAAAACTGGAAATACTTTAAACTGGTATATAATCTCTCTGAGCATGATTCTAGGTCAGCATCAGTGCAAAATTTCAAGGTACGCAGCCTGAGCTGTTGCTGCTTAACACTCTAAGTCCATGTCAGAGGCTGGAGTTTATTATGTTCAGTCAACCTTAGCACCCTTAACCTTTCTAGGTAACGTAAAGCTGAGGTAACCCAGGTGTGCCTTTAGTATTTAGACTAGGGATTGAGGTGGGCATCATCTATTCTTGCCCCATTATCACCTCACACCCATATTTGATCCTGAATCAATTTTTAGCAGTGGCCTTAGCTGTCTGAGCCCTTCCCTGAACTGTATGATTAGCCATTCATAGTAGGCCACAGAGGCCACTCTTCTGCACATCTGAGTTACCTGTAACTCCAGTGAAAGCCTCTGGAGTTCTTTTTAATGCCTCCTGCAGGTCGCTCCTCCCAGCAGTTTGGTTATTACCCTGCCAACCTTTGGCCAGCCTTCTGTAACGACTTGTTTTCATCTGATTCTCACTGCTCCTCAGAGCTGCACCCAGAATTATCTGTCAATCCCTTTGGATTGCTGCCAGGGAAGAAGCATTTTTATAGCACTTGTTTTCTATGCTGCTCCTGTACAACGTACTTTTTTTAGTATTTTGCTACTTTCTTTTGCAGGGGGTTGAATTTTCTCTTTAGCAAAGCACTGAGCCAGTCACACAGCCTCTTCCGAAGTTAGCTAAACAAGCAAGGATTGCCATTTGAGTTCCTCCAAAAGTGAAAATCTGTCTTTGAGAAATTTCCAGTTGTTACAAAAGTTGAGAAATCTGCAAAGAAAAAGATTTGGTTTTCCTGCACACTTGAAACTCCTCCAGAGCTTTGAAGAGCTGGCACCATCTGATGTGTGCTGACAATTCCTGCCCTATGTTCCCAGGGAACAATCTCATCAAACCTTCTCACAGATGATAAGCCATAAAGTTCTTATCTTCATGTAGACATTTGCGATGACTTTCTCCAGGGTACTGCCCTTTACATAAGCATGTGGCTCAGACTGTATAGTAATCAAGCATCTTAACAGTAGTGCTTTTGCCTTTTCTCCTGAACTGAAAATAAAAGGGGATTCACAGCAGAACAGTTGGTGCACAAATAGCCTCAAGGACACCTCAGAAACCATGTTATTCACCAATTTTTATCTTTGATAAAAGGATTAATATATACAGTCTGAAATACGTTTGCATTTCAAATGCTACAGAAAGTATAAAATTCTCACGGTTAGTTGTATACTAGAAATACTTTGTAAGGAATTGGTTTAAAGTAGTCCATAATTATATTTTTCATCCTATTCTGCTGATTCAGCTTCATTGGTATTTTTCCAGAGATTGTTCAGAGTTCAGCATTCAAACTGAAAAAAAATTGCTGATGGTATGAAAGTCTCTGACTAGCTGATGTCCTGCTTCATCCAAAGCCAGAGTTCCCAAAGTGCTTGGATCCTCAGCAGCTCATTTGGATGACTGGCTGGGAGCCAGAAAGCCTTGCTATCTTTAGGTTTCATCTTCTTCTGCCCTCTTTCACAGTCCAGAATGTCAAGATTCATGGTACCAGGGTGTCCATCAGGACTGCATTTCCTAGGAACTGAGATTTGATCCCCCTTTGTTTCCTGTTGGAGCAAAACCTAGATATGAAACTCCCCATGAAATGAGGTTACTTTTCTCTGACAAGTTCTGCTCCAAAAAACCCGACAATATAGTTTTCCAAAGCTTATGGGAACTTTGGGAAATAATTCTTTTAATTCTTCCTAGACTGATGTGAGAAATAGTTTATTGAATCATTTCTACTGAGAAATTAAAGGGAAGGAGAAGAAAGGAGCAAGGAAGTAGTATAACTAAAACTCCAGGGTCATCGCCTGACAAATTAAAATTTAGTCTGCTTTCTAAAAATGGGCTGGAAATATTTTATTTGAAACAGTCTTAAAATATTACTGTTCCTGCATACTTGGGGAGGTGGGGGTGGAGTCTGTGCAAGAAGAGAGGATCATTGCTCTTACAATGCTAATGGCTTTACTAGGACTGTAGAGAGTGATTACGAATAAAACAACATTTCAATCCATTTTCCTAAGGAGCCTTCACTTAAAGAACAGAAAAAAAATTAAACCAAGACAGTAAAACCCTGAGAAAACAAAGGAGGGGAACTGCCAGCCTGTGAAGTCCTAATGCTCATTATATCTGGTGCATGTTTAGCTTGTTGGGAGGGTTTGGGAAGGAAAGTAATTTAAGCAAACCAACCTGGGCCATCTTTTCATTCTTTGTTATGCACTGCTGTTGTTACCTTTAGAAATCTACCAGCGGGGCTGGTTGTGTCCTGTTTTAGTGCCCTTCGTAAAGCATTCCCTTTTCAGCAGCTCCGATGGCCCCATTGGAGTGGCCATGACAATGGATGTTCATTTTACCGCTATAAAAGGGTTTAATGATTAAAAGGCCGCACCATTGCACTCAGCCACAAAACTCATTCTTCCACTTCTGTGGAGCCCTTTGATTCAAAATGTTCTTTTGACAGGATCAAGAGTGGTTTTCATTCTGTCGGGCAGCAGAAACATCTGCATTTTTTATCCTCTGCCTCCTCCTCAGTGCACATAGTTAATGTGTAATTAATGAAACATCCCTTCTCGGAGTGGCACACAATCAGGGTAGGTCTCCCACCAACCTCGCTCCAGCTCCAGTAAAGCAGGTTTGCTTTTATATCCTTGTACTCTCATTCAACACTAGTAATAAACCCAGTTCCAGGCTTATCTAGCCAGCTTACATCTTAATCTTTCTTTTTCCTCCCCCCCTTCCTTCTCTCTCTGTCTCCTCAGGGAAAAGGGATGAAAAAAAAAAGAACTTCTTTTTCTTTTGGGTTATCCGAGCATATTGGGAGGGGGGAACCAACCACACTGCAACATTCAAAGCAAAATAGAGTGTAGGGAAGAAGTCCCCTCCTCCCTCCTTTCCCTGGAAGAAAAAATAAAGACCTTGGTAAGTAGTGAAGCGAGCTGAAAAGGCAGTCACACAGGAAGGATTTCTGAGCCCTGTAAGGTAGGGCCTTCAAGCATAGGGAAGTTCTGGCTCTCATTAGTGCAATGCATCTGAAATCTAACACATAACGTGTCAGAAAACTGCTACATCCTCCTACACAGGAATAGCCTCTTCATTTGCTCTTCCATTTGCAGAATTTGGAGGGCTGGGAGTGTGCTTGAGAAATATAACATTAACACCCAGCTACTGTCAGGTCAAAGGCTACATATTGCACAGTGACTGATGAATGTTTCACAATTGTATTTACTTATATAAACTTTGTATTAATTTGTTTAATCTTTGTTGAGTGTACCATGAATGACTATGTAGAATAATGGAGAAATGTACCTCTAGCATTTGTTCAATTCCAGTAACACCTCAGCAACACTGGATGGGTTCTCAGTGATCAAAGTGGACTCAGATGGATCATGGTCTACCAGCAGCTTTCAAGTTAGTTCTCAGAGCTGCTTTTATGCAGCAGATCTAGAGAGTATTGCACTGTGAGCAAGTTGCCATAAAGAGCTTTCCTATAGAAAAACACAACAAGGCAAAGACAAGTAGCAGATCAAAAGGAGAAATATGCAGGACCATGTTAATCCTACCTGCAACAATTTAAAGTAAAATATTTGTGAAGTTCAGGAGATGTAAACCACATGGGGAAGCAAACCCATCACTTTCAAGCTTTCTTGGCTGTGAGCTGTGACCCTTAATGTCCTGTGTCTGGCCTCCTGTAGTTCTTAAAGAGGAAATGGTCCCAAAAATCTCATTTTGAGCTAAAGGCTCAGCTGCAAATATAGCAAGGAAAGAGAAGTATCAAAGAAAATTTACTTACTAAGAAATTCACTTCTGAATGAAGTTGTATCATGACAATCTACTTAAAATTTCAGGCCAAAATCAGACAGTAGATTTGCCTGGGAGAAAAAGTTCAGAGGAAAATCACAGTATTGCCTCATCTCTTGATGCTCTTGCAAAGCTGGGCTTCCTCCTGTCCAAGGATTTTGTCCTCCTAGAGGATGGAAGGCACAGATGCAAGCCATTCTTTCTATTGAAAGGACACATACCTGTGCTTCACAGTTTTTAGGACAATGTCCTAGTTGTCCAACTCCACTCTCAATTGGAAATCGTCTCCACTATCCATGTATCTGGAAATGAGCAAAGTTCAGAAACAAAAATGAGAGCACATTGAAGATGCTTTGCCTCCCCTTCTGAATTAGCCTGATTGGAAGCTTTCTCCTTCTTGCAAGTAAGGATGAAAGCAGATTTCTCCCCAGAAACCTGCATGTGATTCCTTTTATTGTCCTGGTTTCAAAGAGCTGAAACTGAGTGTATAAAGCATACCCACTTTTGTACACTACACTTAATCTGAAAATTTTCTAGCGTTCCAATAAAATAAGATTAATATAGGAAACAGTTGCAAATATATAATGCTGTAAGTATTGTCTCTTTTCTTTGGAGCCATAGCTAGAAGGAACACCTGCCTATGAATTCAAGGACCTGATAAAAATTTGGTACAAAAATACCCATTGTGGGTAATATACAACAGATGCGGATCTTGTGCCCGCCCAGTTTTGAGCATCCCCCAAGAGATCAACAAACTTACTCTCTTCCATCCCTTTGCACATATACAGCAAAAACCTGTTTTCAGTCTGACACTTAGCTTAATACAGACTCTGTCACAGTCAGATGGCATTTGTCCTACAAAGAGGAAGAATCAAGATTTAAAGCAGAGCAAGCGTAACAAGCATCTTGCAACACAACACTTTGGGCCAAATTCCACGTGCACAGCTCCCACTGAGATCCAAATATGGGCAACATTTGCTTCCAGATTGAGCACAGAATGTGTCTCTATTGTTATTGAAATGAAAAAGGGCATGAGCTTTTGAACATCTTTCCATTGGTCAGGCTTGCCAGCTCAACCTATGTCCATTGATCAGAAATAATTTCTCTAAACCACTTATTTTCTGTTCCCACAATGGTACCTGCTGAAATGTAAGCCATTAGAGATAGAAGATGAACAAAACCAAACAAATTTTCTATGGGTAAACTTTGTTCAAGAATATTGCCTGCAGCCATGCTTAAATAAATGGCTTCTTACTTCTTGTCAAAAAAGTGTGTCCTTCTCATCACATGCTACAGGAAGGCTGGTGTACTGGGAGGGCCTGGAACAATTGCAACAGTCAGCGAGCTGTACTGCGATACGTTTGAATTCTGGCCAGAATCTGGGAAGTTCGCGTTAGCTTGCCAGACCATTCAGAGAAAATGGGCTTCAAAGAGAACTTTTTACCCTTGATTCCAAAGTGTAAGTGAGTATGGAAAGAGTATAATGTTTGCTGTTGGGATTAGCCCCCTACCGCGTCAGCCACGTATGAGTGCACTGAAAATTGGCGATGTGTAGGGGGAAGCCTCTCAGCTTGCTGCATCTGAGCTAAACCCAGGGTAGATTTCCAAGCACCAAAGCAGAAGGTGTGTGAGCCTCATTATCATCTCCTAGCACAGAAAAGAAACAAAGCAGAAATCACACTGAAAGGAATGGAAACCAAATGCCATATAGGATGGGAAAACATTCCCTATTTTAAGTAGTATAAGAAAACCTTTGGTAGTATTGAGGGACTGCTTAAAAGGACTTGTTGCACAGCAACATGCAAAGCAACGAGTTAGAATTTGTGTTGTAAAGAAAATGATAATTCTGATTATTTTAGAGGATTTTTTCTGTTTCATGAAGACGTAATAGGATAGATATTCTCTTTGATTAGATGGCCAGCACTCTCCTCAGTTTAGAAATAACTGGTGTCATGCTGCACCAGTTTTTGCTCATGCAGACTACTCAAGTGCAACACAAATCAAAGAGTCACTCTACCCAGAATTGTCTCAGGGTTTTTCCTTAATTTCTAGCTTCTCTCTTATGTCCCCTCCTTGACCCAGGAGTTCCTACAGCAGCATTTTGTATCTCCAATTCCTAAAAACCAATTTTGACTTCTCGGGGTATCTGCCACAGAGAAAGCTCTCTCTGCACAAGAAGTAAGATGCTCACCCTTGGCATCGTTACACTGCTAGCTTGGTGATTTCCCTCACCATGCTATTCATAGCCCCACAGTTAGAGGTCTAAGCTCTTCAGACCAGGCCTGGGGAAGAGTTATGCACCACAGACCAAGCTGAGCAACAGCCAGCATGCTGAACAAAAATGTGCCTGAGGTGGCTTTGCCTCAATGCTGAGAGAGGCTGAACTAGGAACATCACACCCTCCTCCATGCTCACAGGGGACCACACAGAGACGTATTTCAGATGCCAAGTTTCACACCCAGAGCCATAAAATGGAAACCAATTTCCCTGAAGAAGTGAGGATGCCCAAGAGAAACACTATCTAGACCCATTAACAGAAATGAGAGAGAGCTGGATGCTGGGCAGCAAATGGGAGCAGCAGAAAAGGAGAGGGAAGTGTGAGTGCTGTTCTGCCTCCCTTTTCCAGTACTGGGAAAGGAAGGATACAATGCAGGGCAGTAAAAGAGGAGGACATAGTTATAAAAAAAATAACTAGCTAGTTATAAAAAATAAATTGTTCTGAGGGTTGATTTCAGTATATGTGGATTCAGTACCACAGACTGAACTTTTTTTTTTTATTCTAAGCTCCTGATTGACATGAATAACAACCTCCAAATGCAACTTTGTCAAAAGGGTAGAAATTGTTGGGCCATATCAGTTGACCCCAAATGAAAGCATCTTAATGTTGCCTATGAGTATTTGAAAAATAGTTTTCTAAACACTCTGTTTAAATATGGATCTAAGTAATGCTTGGTTTGCAGACTAAGTAACAGCTATCTCCCTGAATCTCATGCTGGGTGCCTGAGTGATGCCACTTTGGATAAAAGCAGATGTTGAAAAATTCATTCATATATTGAGAGTTATTAAGGAACAGAATTTTGTCTGGGTAGGACAAAAGGGGAAGGAAACTACGTCTTGAAGAGTAAACTGAGACTGTGATACATATTGTGGCAGTGCTGTTTAAATCACCTCTCATTGTCCTCCTCGCTTCCTTTATACCTCTACTTCCATTCCCATCTGTCCCCTCCTGTGTTAGCACAAAGAGTTTTATAGCACTGTGGTAAATGAAGACATTAACTAATCTGATTGGAAAATAATCCAGAAAAAATATAACACTGTTTTATTCTCGCCCAGATCAGTTCCTTGATATGGTTTGCTGTAGGGGTCACGAGAACAGCTGCAGCAGCATAGAGGAGGACATGACGCAGGAAAAAGAGGCAAATAAAGCAGCACTGATGCCAAAAAATGGCTCACACAACCACAGTCTGAAGAACTACATTGTATAAAAACAGATTTAATGAAGAAGTAAAATTGCATATCAGGGATGTGCTCCTGTCCTTCTCCACTTACTTCAATGGAGATATATCTACCAGGTACTTGTAAGATAAATTTGAAATAATAAATATATTTCTAAATCAAGAGGTAGTAGTCATGTTACACAGCACTACTCCAGGCTCCATTGCTTGCCTGAACCTCTCATGGATTCATGGTCATTGTTGGTATTTCTGAGCCGTTATCTGATACCTCCTGTTTTATTGTTCTGGGTCCAGAACTGTGAGCTCTAAAGTATTCCCAGTGTGATGTCAAATTATCTTTATTTCCATATGACATGGCTTCCTTAATGCACATGGAATTGTTTGTTTGGGTGGTTTTTTTGTGGTTTTTTTTTTTGTTTTGTTTTGTTTTGTTTTGTTTATTGGGGTTTTTTGGGTTCTTTTTTTGCAATTACATTCCTTACAGACCCTTCAGGAATGTCTACTGTGCGAGGGCAGAAGGAACAGCTATAACTCCAAGGCTATAGACAATTTTAAAACAGAAACTGGGGAAAGAAGGAAAAAAATAAAGAATAAATTGTCATTACAAACAGTCCTAGAAACAATAATTTTTAGATACAAGCTTTCCTAGCAGGAGTGAGAAGAATAGTTTGCTTCAAACAGAGCACTATCCTATCCCACTTGTGCCCAGTGTAGGCATGCCCTTGAAATGGATACAGCTGTAAGGTCCATTTTGCTATCTGGGTTCAAAGGCCTGATTTAGTAGTGCTTCTTTTTTAAAAATCCAAATGCCTGCATGCTCATTTACAATGTTGATTGCATTTTCTTGATGGTTTGGCTTCAGAAACATGCTGTGGAATTTAAATTTGTCCCCCTCCCATGCTAATGTTGCCATTATTTGTGTGTAAACACATTACATGGGATAGCAGAAATGTAAATGAGATTTCGATGTTGAGTTGATTTATAAACAGACAGTCTCCTAATTTATTGAAGTTGTCTTTGTGTCGTTTGCACATGATTAGCAGCATATAACATACATAGGGTGCCCTTCTGTAACATGTTCAGAAAGAAGAAATGCAAACTGTATACCATTATAACACCAAATGAAGATCTTATTGAGCTTCAAGATGCTTTGAAACATGTAGTTACTAACTTAACTCTGCCTGTGAACTTGTCCTCATTAACTCCATAATTAGCAAGATCATGTTTGATCTTGGAGTTCATTAGACATTGCAGCTGGAAGATTGTTTCAGTTTTAACACATCAGAATAGACAATTAAAGTGACAATAAAGAATCAATATAACTTTCCTGTGTCTTAGATTTTTTCAAGGTTGCAGCGTGCCTAATTAAACCTGGTTTGAAACAGTGAAAAATTAAAAAGTGATGCGGTCATATTTATTTTGATTTAACAGGCTATTTAAAAGGCTGTCTGAAATGTGCCCTGGGAAAGCGTTCCTACCCACGTGATGAGTAAATAGTTGTGATGATTTCAGATTCAGCTGCTGACTTAAGGGAAGACTTGATTAGATGTTATGCTCATGTCCCTTCCATTGTCTATGCCACATGCAAGTCTCCTTCCCTCTTTTTACTTTGTGACTGGACCCAACCTTACAGTTCACGTCAGCTGATGCTCCAGTAAAAAGAGACAAATTTTCATGTCAAGTTACTTGTATGTCTCTGACTTTTCCACAATACAGGCCCAACTGATCAATAAGTTCACTTTCTAGAGCTGCAGCCTGATTCTCCAGGGCATTAGGATATCCTTGTGCAAGACTATAAAACTGGCCTACTGTTGAGAGCGTCTGCAGCAGAGACAAGTCTGAATTCACAGCAGTAAGGAGCTCCTGCCTTCTCTGCTGTCCCCACAGGAGACAGACTGGGATCCTCAAACACACCAGTGGTCCTCCAGTTGTCATCACAGCCTTGAAGGCAGTATAAACTAGAGGAATGAAAGAGTGGTTTGTGCTCAGAAACCCCATGTTCAGGTAGACCTGATTCTGTTTTCTGCCTATCTTCAGCGTGGTAAGTAACCAAATTGTAAGACATTTCTGTTTTTCTCTTTTCCAATGTCAGAGTGAGGATCTTAGACTAAACACCAGAAGAACATGTAGGAAACCTCAATGAAATTTTCTATTTAATGAAATGCAATAACATTCTAAACAAGATTAACAAGATTCAACATCCCCCTTCTACTTAAGTATTTTTACTTCAATTCTTCATCATTCTCATTTAATAAGCACAATTAACTGAAGACACAAATCATGTCACTGAGGGAGAAATGGATAATGAAGGACCACTGAAGCACTAATCCAACTAATCTTGCCTTTGGCTCTTGAATTTGTGTAGATCCCAACAGTAAATACTAAGTTCCAAATTCACCCAATTGATTTCAGTGGCCTGTAGGGTGCCACATCTTTTCATTCTGTTTGCAATCATTTGAAACTAAATTCTTTTAAAATATATTAATGCTTCATTGCTTTAAATTGAAACAGACTCTAATCATTGGCATTTGGGGCAGATTATAGAAATAGGGTCAGATCCCTTGTTGGTGTGAGTCCATCAAAGAGAATGACAATGAGAATCCTAGCTTATGTATCCTGGAAATAATGCCCTTGATATATGGCAGAATTAGGAGGAAAAACCTGCCTGTGTCCAAAAATTGATGTGCCAAGGTGACAATAGACAAGCAGATAGCAGCATCTAGACTTGATATTCTTCACTGTGGCATATTGCAGTGCCTATGCTACAGATTTTGGTTGCAAATGAGGACTAGTCCACGGGCATCAGCCCACTCCCTTGCACAGCTACACAACAGGCTGAGGCTGACCTGGCCATACCTGCACTGTCCTACATTATGGGCCAGCCCCAGGCATGACCTTTGCCAGCCACCATTTGAAGCACTTGTAGAAGGACCTTGTCTTTCAAGATGTCTTGTCCTGACATCCGTTGTGCCCCATGTGCCATGTTTCCACTGCCCTGTACAACACCAGGTCCCCTTGGCATTCTGACCTCACCTGCAGCTTTACCAACTATCGCCTCATAACAAATGGGCCTTTAGTGGGAGCTGCACTGCTCCTTCAGGGCACATGTCAGCTAGATGGGCAGATTGACTAGATGAAGACTGGGAGGACAGACAGACAGCAGCATAAAACCTTTGTTCGGATGCAATCCCCTGAGAATGGCCTGTGCTCACCTGTCAAGGACCCCTGTTTCTTACAGGCCCCACTGCCACCCCTCTGCCCAGGCTGAGGCTGTAGAGAGCACCGGATCCTGCTCAAAATGGAACAGAGTGGGAGGCAATGTCATCCACAGCAGCTGGGGGCCATCATGTCACCGCACGTGCTGGAGCACGAGTAAGGCCGAAGGCTCTACCAGCCATGCCATGAAATGTCCATCTGGCTACTGCATGGCTGTGGCCTCCAACCAGCAGCAAGAGTCCCTGCACACAGCTTCTTCTTGAGGGCACCTCAGCAATATGGACATGGACACTTGCTGCCTCTGGGCTAAGGGCCTGGAGACAGTCTGGGATCCGCCACATGACAGAAAAAATGGCACCCTTGCTTTGTTGGTAAAATGCTTGGTGTCCTGAGGGAGACAACACCAGAGGCACCCTTGGGCCACAGGGCTCTTTCATACAAATGAAGCTAGCTTCCCTACAGACAAATTGTTTTCCTTCTCTTCCCTGTCTGGGAAGTCTAAAGTGGGAAACAACTGTGCCAGTGTGCCCTGGCTCTGTGGATTGTCTCTGCCTGGAAGGGCTGTGCTCTCTCTCCCTGTCAGCCTGCAGGCAGGGCAGCACTGCTGGAGTTTGAGGAGCTGGTTGCTGCAACATCCGCAGTGTCCCTTGAATGCCAAGACTAGTTCTCCAGTGTTTCTGTGGCCAGCAGCGGGGTCATGTCCACAGAGCTAGGCTTAGATAAGTTTTATTCTCATCCCATTTATCCTATGTGTTCTTTGATGCACATGGCAAAACTCTTCCCTAGGCTGTTTCCTGCTAATGAAGTGATTTTAGTGCATTGTGGGTTTCGGCTTAACATATTTCCAAGAGGCAGTCTTATTGCTTTATCCATGCAAAGTTAAGGATCTAGCCTCATTTTCTGTCCCCATGACATTCAGGAGGTTCATGTGCAAAAAAAAAAAAAAAAAAAAAAGGACTTGCAGTCCCCAGGCTGATTTTGGGATGGTTTATACTATCTCTAAACAGCAGGTTAATTTCAGTTGACACTTATTTATGAAAGCACAAAGTCTGGTGAGGTAATAAAAAAGTCAACTCCAAGAGAATATATAGCCTTAGATTTTCTTACCTAACATGGTTTTATTTAGAGATTTATTGAGCAAAATAAAGATTTGCCTGGCAAATAATGTTATCAATTGCTCCATATTTTAAAATATTTTGAAAGCGCATACAAAAACCAGATTAATTTCCTTGTACACGATCTACTGTGGGGTATAAACACGTTTTATTCAGTGAGTAGCCAAGAAAATGTAAATTAGCTGTCTGACATTTGGGACATTCGTGTGGCTGAATTATATGACTTGTATATTTGGAAAACCCATAGGGTTTGCTAGTATCCAGGTGGATGTTAATTTTAAATAGCAGCCTGGTCAGATGCTGAAGTTTCAGTGTTGAATCAAAGACACAGAAGTTTCTGCTGTCTCTGTCCTTTCACCTATGTAAAGTTAGGGGGTTTGTTGCCTGAAATCAGTTTCCAGAGAGGCAGAATTAATAACACATCCCGTCACTTGCAAGCTGACTCCAACTCTGCTGCCCTGTTACTGTTCTCCACTTCTCACATCCGCGCAGGTTAGGAAGGTCTCCCCGCCTCCCCCCAGACAGACCCAGGGCTGATGACTGGGTACCTGATCCCAGGTCCTCTCCCTGTCTTTGTGGCTAGGGAAGGATGGAGTGATAGTGCACCGTTCCCCCCACAAATCTGCTATTCAGCGGGGCGAGGTCGGGAAATAATGAAGTCAGCACATTAGTGCCTTGCCTGCTGAGCTCACACTGCTGAAAGCTGCCGGTGGGTGAATTTCCCAGCGTTTGGAAACTTTGTCTCAGTTCTGCGGGTTTGCTCAAGTGTGCGATGGCTGTTTGCAAAGGGAGCTTTCCCGCTGGGTGGGTTTGCTTTCCTCCTCACGGCTCAGAGAAGGTGAGAGCTCTCCTTCATGTCTCCCCTGCCCCCACTGCTGCCCCTCGCTCACCCCACAAACACAAAGCTCTTCCAGCGGGCTCCCTCCGCTGGGGAGCTTTTCCCTCTCCCAACTCCCACACTGGGACATTTTTCCACATTTCCAGGATTACGGCCACTTTCACTTAGATCTATGTGTGTTGCCTGCACATACAAAGAAGCACTCGGGGACGGGATTAGTAGGATTAGAAGAGATTCACATATGTCCAGTTCAAGCAATTGGTATTCAAAGCTTTACACTTCCAAATGCCACCAAGAGAGAGAAAAGGAGCTGGGAGCTTGCTTTGCATTTCAGCACCTTCCTGCGGGGGACAGGGACCTTTGTCTGGGACGGGGGGGATGCACAAATCCCACCCCCACCCCTCTTAATCCAACACCCCTTAGCCACCAGCTCCTTCTCTTCAGTGCCACCAGTGGGGCTCTGCTACAGCCCCAATAAGGAGCTAAACTAGGGCGGCTTTCACCATTCTCTATTTTAGAGCAGCCCTTCTGCAAACTTTTGGCAAATTCTGCTGGTGTCTGGCAGGCAAACCAGGGTCCTGTCCCGTACAGTTTGTTACCATACATCTTGTCTCTTGATGTAAGACAAGAAAGCATCTCTGGGTTGAGAATAAAAAGGCAAAAAAAAACCTCCTAAAAGAGTGCCTTTGTTCACATTAAGTTAAATTCTTCATGTTAGTGAACCATTCATACTAGAGAGGCAAATCCTTAAGACGAAACAAGTGCATTAGGTATTTCTGAAAAAGCAGTGGGAAAATGTACTTTCCCCCATTTCATTTTGGATAGACTCCCTTCCTTGTTGCCTTTAGGTTGCAATTTCCTGATATTACGCACATCAGCAAAGGCAGAATTTATGTTGCATATCTTGAATTTTGGCAGTCACTCCAAGTACAAATCATCTTGTTCAAAAATCAAGAGGAAGGCTTTGATATTAATCAGTGTAACAAACCTCTCTGTAGTATAGTGAGAGATTTTTGAAGCAGAGCAGGTGGAGCCTTATTTAAATACATTCATCAATTAATTAATTAATTAATTCTTTTGTTCAGTCTTTCTGCTCACTTTCTGCTCACTAGGATAAAAGCTCCTGTGGAATACTATATTGTTTGACTTATGAGGGACAGAGCCATATACAACCAGATTAAAAAATCATGCAAACAGGCAAAAAAACTTTCTATACCCTGAAGAATGTCCTTTCAGTGATTTTTTAAAATTTCCAATAAGTATGTATTTGTTTTACAATTTTCAGCCCAGAAATTAAATTTCAGAGTATATTAAATAGGCTGAAGAAAACTGAAATGTTGCTAAAATAGCAAAGATGATCTCTTAGTTATTTCCATTTACTTTTATCTTTAAAAAGCACAGAGTCCTGACTGAATAGTAATTGAAGTCAATATATTTAATATGAATTTAGGAATATCAGAGTAAGGCAGTAGAAAATCCAGCGGGTCTTTTTTCTCATTAGTAAAATGCACCAAGTTTGAGTTGATATTTTGTTAGCTTGCTATTTTTGCAACTCCAAGTCTTATTTCAATAAAAATACATGGGAAAGGGTGCCATGAATATCCAGATCAAAGGAATTAAGTATGTGGTTTCTAGTGGTCTTGGGAAGTCACTAAATTTTTCAGTGTAAAAAGGACTCTAGAAGACTTCAGATAGATGGGAATCCTTAAAATATTGAAAACCAGGGAGGTTATCAGACCTGTACATGCTCCCCAAATCTTCAGGGAGCTCTGAATAGCTCACAGACAGTAACGATGCAAGACTGGGCCTCTACAGTTTAGGGAAAAGGTAGAGATATCTGCAAAATCTTGAGCTGCAACATGCTGATTATTCATTATGGGTGCTGGCCAGCTGTGGAGAAGAGGTTCTCTTAGTAACAAAGCTGATGAGAAAACAACTAACATACAGAGTAATTTTAAACTGAATTTTATTTTCAGAAGTGATGAGAATAATTACTTCCCACTGCATCTGTTATCATCAGTCATGCAGAGCTATAAAATTAAAAATACATATTATTTCTTGCTTCTTTATCCTTTATAGTTCTGATTTTTGTTGCATAGTCTTATCTATCTATTTTTCTATGCTATTTACATGGTATTTCTCATAATGAAAGTTTTACACATCTCAGTGTATCCATATTTTTTGGGTCAGTTGTTCTTGCCATACTACAGATAGCAAGACTAGATTATGTGTGTCATCCCACTCCAGAAATATATTCTTTGTGTCTGGAAGAACCTTAGAACTCCCACCTCCATGAGTATACAAAATACCTGAAAGAAAAAGCAACGCCAGCTGTTTGTTTTGCTGTGTACAAAATGGCTGAGAAGAAGCTGTAGCTCCCGAGGTCCTGTTCCATCCCACGCTCCCAGTCAGAAGTATTTCTGACAGCCAGGCAGAGTACTAGGGTCACTAGCTTCCACCAAGGAATCTCTCATGTCCCATGTATTTCTTCTCTAAATTAAATTTGCTGGCAGTGTCTGAAACTACTGAGTTCCATATGAAGGCTGTGTTTTCTCAGGGACCCAGCTAAGCACCTCTGCAAGGAAGTGTCTTCCTGACAAAGAGATGATGGCTTTGGGCTTGATCTGGATACATGAAATTGCTGCTACTGGGCACCCACCCTTGCTTTGGGTGCAAAATAACAACAGGCAAAATTTTAACAGAAATGGTATTGGCAAACTAGAGAAGATGACCTGCACTCCATCCATGGGTCCTTCCCTGAAAACAGTTTTGCTTGGCACTGGCAGTTGGACAGAAAATGTGAGCTTCCTTAGCTGAGCTTGGTGTCTATGGCTGGCATGAACTCTCTTAAAATCTCATTATTAACATTTTACTAATCAATTTCCTTCTTGGGAAACAAATATGAAAGGGTCTTCCCTCAATTAAAGCATTTTTGTTTAAAAACTAAATGATCTCATTGGAGTAATTAAGCGCTTCCTCAAAGTGCTCACTGGCTCTTTATTGCAAGGAACAGCACTGGTGATTTGAATTTAAGGGGCCTGACCTCTGAGTCTATTGAAACCAGGAGGCATCAGTCAGCTTCAGTAAGGTTTGGTTCTGGCCCTGACAGGACTCATAATAAGCAAACAAACAACCACAGTTTGTCAGTGTTTCAATAGTTAATTATTAACCTCTGCCATAAGCTGTTGAGAAAAGATGGTGTTGGTGGACCTTGTCTTCTCTCCCCCTCTCTCTCTCTTTTAAGAGACAGAGGTGGGACTTTTATGATCCCAAATACTATTGTGTCTGAGCACTTCTAAGCCTGCTCCAAGCTGCCAAGAATTACAGGCTCCCAATGCTTTATCCATAGGTTTGTGGGTTTTCCATTCAAATGGCACATGCTATGTCCCAGCCCAGGCTGAAGAGAGGACCAAGAAAAGCATCCGTCTCCTCCAGCACTGCATCCCTGTGCCTGGGGGCACTCACCAGGCACAACTGTCCCTGCAGTGGCACTGCTGCCTGGGGGCTTCTCTGAGATGGGCTAGGGCTGTCACCCCCTCATGTGGGACATGAACATTTCTGATGTGGAGTTCTGCAGGTGCAGTGGGGCAATGACCATCAGGCTACATGCCAGCAACACTATCCTCTCCCGTGAGCCTGCTTTCTGACCATCATTCTTCTCTTTTATACTTGTGTTTGATGTTATTTTTCTCCAGTGTATTTTATTCTCCATTTCTGGAATCACATTTACATTAACAGTGCAATTGTCACTGAAAAGGGACTGCCTTCATCTGCAACTTTAAACAACATAGGAATGGAGAATTATTCACATTGTAAGGGTGGGAAAATGTGATTTAAATGATGCAAAAAACTTATATAGTAAAGTCTCCCTGAATATTTGAAGTTTCAGCAGCCTAGCTGAAAGAAGTATAGTAAGGTACTCAGCAGTGATTTATAAAAACAGCCTTATGCCTTAGCCAGGCCAGATTTTACCATCGTTTCTGGCATTCATTAGCATCTCACTGCACATGTTGTCCCATTGATCCCAATGGAACAAGCCCACACAATAGACTTCTATTCAAGGGTGCTGAAGGCAGTCCACACGCCCATCCCCAAACACTGAGACATGGCAAAGGTTTGTGAATAGACTGCAGATAATTTTTGTTGTGTCTTCTAGAATTTGTACTAGCCTATTATCAACCTGTAAATATTCACTGGAAACATGTATTGTTTAAAATTGAGATACAAAATGAGACAAGGATTTTTTTCTTTCTCTTTAGTGAGTCTTCCAAGCTTTTGAATGTGTAGTGGAAAAATTATTCAATAATTTCTATGACTTTATTTGTTTTCACTATAGCTATGAAAGCAAAATTGCATTACACTTGTTTCTGAAATAGTAAAACATTTTAATTGTTATTGGTTAGAACACCAATGCTTTCACACTGAGATAACTCTAAATATTTGAGAAGCTTATTTAACCTCAGCGCATCTGGGGTTTCTGATGGGGAGGATTGGGGGGGAGCATGAGGGCAGCTCTCCTGTACTTTGTATCCATCTCCCACCCTGTTTACAGCTGACATTTAAATACCCTGTATGACTTAAAGAACAACATAATAATCATCAACTATCTAAAGCAGTGAGGGAGAGACTCCTTAAAAGTCATTGTGTGAGTTTCAGTAACAAGCATAAGAGATGCAGAAAGTTCACAGTAATAAGAATGCAAATAACTGCAAATTACATGGAAGAGCAGAAATAAAAAGAAAACTTGCTCATTTGAGAATGTTAGTATTTTAGGTGTGAATATGGGCCAGAACATAAAGGTGAAAATAAATACAGGCCTTTGAGCAGAATTATTATCCTTCAACACTGTGTCAAGCCAGATGTGATTCTAAACAATGTGACAAGTTTTTTTGCCAGGGCTGTCAGGTTTAGCCCATTCGACATTCCTGAAGTGTGTACCACTGTCTGAACACTACATATGGGAAACATGTATCACAGTCTCAGCTCTGTGGATGTGTTTTGGAGAGAATACAAGTTTTACCAACCAGCTAAAATTGAACTATTTAGTGGATGCATAATCAATAATACTGACAGGTTTGTTCTGCCTTTTATTTTTTTCTGGAATTCCAAAGATATTGGATATTGTTGGCTATTACTGTGGCATGTCTGATAGGTGAAGAAACATTCAAACTGATTTTCTATAATCTTTTCTCTTTGTAGAATGCAGGTTTCAGGTGCAGTCACTACAGGGAAAAAAAAGGAATTACATGTAAACTGTTGATTAAGTGTTTTTTATTATTTATGGAAACTAATTTCATACTTTTAGTAGAAAATGTCATATATCAGAGGATTAACAATTTGCACGTCTCTAATGAGTTAGACTTTGACTTTTTAGATTTTATTACTAAGGTTTTGTGCGTATTTTTTCCAGAAGTTTTGCAAATCAGTATTTAAATACAGAAGAAAAAATGTCATCCTTGCCTAACTGCACTGGAATGTCTCTCAGTTATTTTCTTTAAGTTTAAATTATTTCCAGAAGCAGTGCCTTGTATGGACCTAATCCTGCTGTCTTCTGCAGAGTACTTTCAAGATATCAGTAAGTGCTCCAGTTTCATAATTAAAGAGGGGGGAAGAATTTGTTCTGACCCCTTGTTGCCAACGAATTTAAAACTATATGAATAGAAAAGAATTTTTCTCTATCCAGGCAGAAGAATTTTATCTCTGGGTCTATCTCTCTGCAGAATTTGACTACAGCAGCCAGGACAGCCTTCTTTTCCTTTCCCAGGCAGTGCCCTCATATTGCTCTGCTACCAGAAAGCAAATTCGTGATAAACACAAGAACTAAAACATTTTTTCAGCTTATTCACTTTGGCGATGTCAAAGTGTCAGATGACAAGATGCTATCAATCTGAATTATACTGTCAATCTAAATGAAATCCACTAGTACATCTTGAGCAAAAGCAGCAAGCAGTTAGGGAATCTCAGCTGTCCTCTCTAAAATAAAATGTGCGCTGCTTAGAGACAACCAAATTTCAGCTTTAGCACCCAGTGTGGTGCAGCACAACCCCTTTGTAGCAGCACTTCTCTCACAGAGAACCAGCTGAGAGCTTTCTTTTAATGCAGTGATAGTGGCTTCTTCAATTGTATCAACAACTACTCGTAGTGCTAACAGTTGTAAGTACTTTTATACTGAAAGCACGGTTGCCAAATGTCAAAAATAAATTTAAACCAAGCAGAGATAGCAAAAACTAACAGCAAGAAACCATAAAACAAATAGGCTTGTAATAAACCCAAAAGAAAAACACATAACACTGGTGTAAGCAGGTTTTGTATCATTAATTAGATTCTATGTTGCCAGCCAGATCAATAAAGTCAAGGGGAGACAAGATTTAATGTTCTGTCATAGTAACACTGTGCAAGAGCAAAGTATATCCAATTTCCCTACCAAACTCTATGATAATTCAAAATCGGACACTGCCTTTAAGTGAACCCATTAACTAAAATCCAGTGTTTGAAAACGCACAATTTCTATTCGGAGTAGCCTCTAAACCCGAGATCCTCCCGTGAGCCGCTGCCGGGTACGTAGCGGGTTGAGTCCCCCACGGTCCGGCTCGGTGCCGGCGCTGGCGAGACGGGATGCTCCTGCACCTGATGCTCTGAGTCTGCTCGAGCAGTTTGTCTTTCCAGAAAAAACACCTTCCCTTCCTCGCCAAATCTCTGTGCCTTTATGAAAATAGAAATTAAAAGATGGTATAGAGCACGTTAATTTAATATAGCTACTACCTAGCCGTATTTTCTACCCTCACCAAATAGTGAAACATTTGGTTTTCTGACTCCTGGGGGTGAATTTCGTTGCTGTGCCGTCGGGGGCAGTTTCGCTGTTGACTGAACTGCGACTTCTCCTCAGCCCTATCCCGGATGTCCCTGGCCGGGGGATGGCGGGCATTTGTCCGGCGCGGAGCGACAGCGGCGAGCGCAGCCAGCGCACCCCGGAGCAGCTCCGACCCCCGCCCGCCACCGGGACGGGACGGGACGGGGCGGCCCTGCCGCTCTCCGCCGGCTCAGCCAGAAAAGTGTCCCAGAGGGTCTTCTCCCACTTAGCTGCGCCCACGAGTGACAGTTTCCACGCGCTGCTCTGACGTGCCTTTATTTTTTCCTTCTTTCCTACCTTCCTTCCCTCTTTCTTTCTTTCTTTCTTTCTTTCTTTCTTTCTTTCTTTCTTTCTTTCTTTCTTTCTTTCTTTCTTTCTTTCTTTCTTTCTTTCTTTCTTTCTTTCTTTCTTTCTTTCTTTCTTTCTTTCTTTCTTTCTTTCTTTCTTTCTTTCTTTCTTTCTTTCTTTCTTTCTTTCTCTCTTTCTCTCTTTCTCTCTTTCTCTCTTTCTCTCTTTCTCTCTTTCTCTCTTTCTCTCTTTCTCTCTTTCTCTCTTTCTCTCTTTCTCTCTTTCTCTCTTTCTCTCTTTCTCTCTTTCTCTCTTTCTCTCTTTCTCTCTTTCTCTCTTTCTCTCTTTCTCTCTTTCTCTCTTTCTCTCTTTCTCTCTTTCTCTCTTTCTCTCTTTCTCTCTTTCTCTCTTTCTCTCTTTCTCTCTTTCTCTCTTTCTCTCTTTCTCTCTTTCTCTCTTTCTGCCCTCAGTTAGTTCCACTATGCCTTGGAAACCAATGCACATTTACTCCCCGTCACATCTCTCAATCACATTGCAGTTACATAAGAGATGTAACTATGGTTATAAAATGTCCTTTACTCTGAAAGAAGGAGTTTCAGTACAATGGGACTGAAAGAGACCTTGTTTTTTTATATAAAATAATTTGATTCTGTACTTCTTGGACTCCAAATCATAGGCATGCCCTATGTTTTTTTCTCCATCACCCCTTTTGTAAGACTGTGTGACTTTTTCTCTTTCTCTCTCTTTCTTTCTCTCTTTCTCTCTTTCTTTCTCTTTATTTTTCTCCCTTTATCTCTTTTCCTGTGTCTCTTTCCTTTACTCATCCATCTTTTTCTTTCGAGCTGCAAAAGAAAGCAGCGAGGAAGGCTGGGTGCGTCAGGCAGTGTTACGACCAGTAATCGTGCTGGAGACCGGCTACTAATTTCCGAAACGACTTTCCTGGCGAGGCTCCCTGCACTCGGGATTTAACCTTGCATGTCTTTCCCAACTCCTTCCTTTGCCCTAAGGCGACCCCGAGTGGAGCCGAGTCCAGCCGCCCCGTCCCGTGAGGGGGATGCTGCGGCAGTGCAGGCGTTACTGACCCGCACAGCCGACACAGGGGCACTGGGAAGCAGCGACATCCGCGGGGAAAGGGAGAGAAAATTGTTCGTAATATTCCCTCGAGTGACAAGTCCACCTTTTCTTCCCACCCCTCTCCTCTCGCCCCGCGGTGCACCGGCGGCTCCGTAGTCCGGCATCGTCCCCGGCCGCATCCCGAGGAAACTCAAGCCCGGAGGTGAGCGGGGCTCACAGGAGCAGCTCTCTCTGCCGGAGGTGAGGACAGGACCCCTCCTGTTGCTTGTCCCCCGACGGCATCTTTTTGCCTTCCTCTTCTCTGTCCCCGTCGGACTTGGACTTTCCCACACCAAGACGCGCGTCTGCTCCGGAGCGGCGGGCGCGGGCACGAAGGGTGGTCTTTTCTTTTCTTTTCTTTTCTTTTCTTTTCTTTTCTTTTCTTTTCTTTTCTTTTCTTTTCTTTTCTTTTCTTTTCTTTTCTTTTCTTTTCTTTTCTTTTCTTTTCTTTTCTTTTCTTTTCTTTTCTTTTCTTTTCTTTTCTTTTCTTTTCTTTTCTTTTCTTTTCTTTTCTTTTCTTTTCTTTTCTTTTCTTTTCTTTTCTTTTCTTTTCTTTTCTTTTCTTTTCTTTTCTTTTCTTTTCTTTTCTTTTCTTTTCTTTTCTTTTCTTTTCTTTTCTTTTCTTTTCTTTTCTTTTCTTTTCTTTTCTTTTCTTTTCTTTTCTTTTCTTTTCTTTTCTTTTCTTTTCTTTTCTTTTCTTTTCTTTTCTTTTCTTTTCTTTTCTTTTCTTTTCTTTTCTTTTCTTTTCTTTTCTTTTCTTTTCTTTTCTTTTCTTTTCTTTTCTTTTCTTTTCTTTTCTTTTCTTTTCTTTTCTTTTCTTTTCTTTTCTTTTCTTTTCTTTTTTTCTTTTCTTTTCTTTCTCACTGCAGGATTTACTGACAGCGCTAGAATCAGAAGGCTTCAATTTTGCTCAGCAGATTAACCACAGTTAAACTCAGTCGGATGAAAATATCCCTCTTTTTCTGACTCTTCGCCCTCCTCGGGGCATAGACACTATGAAGGAACGAATTCCTGCCAAGATTTCTTCCGGCCCCTAAGCACCTTTCGGGAAGTGGACTCTCAGCCCGTCAGTTTCCCCCGAGAGAGGGGAGCACCAGGACCAGCTCCGGGCTCCCGTCCTGTCCTGTCTGACAGCCCCGCGCTCACCGCGTACGCACCGCCGGGGCTGGGAGGATCCGGCGGACACACGCCCTT
>NW_005054316.1:3367806-3369008 GCF_000277835.1 Geospiza fortis | reverse complement strand
CCTCCCCGGGGGGGTTTCTGCCCGCTGCCGCCCGCCACCGGGGTGTGCTGGCCGGCCCCTCGTAGGCACGCAGCCCCTCGCAGCCCCCTGCCTCCCTACTGTAGACGGGATGAGGTTTTATATTGGAAATGAGGAGGCAGGGGGAGGAGAAGGCGCGCACACGGAGCGATGAGTGTGCGGTGTCAATCAGAGGGGTTTTGTGTCTCCTTGACTCCTGATGGTCCGTGGCTGAGGTGTCCCGGGTGGCACCACAATGAATATGAATAGGGGTCCTTGCTAAATGGGACAGTCAAAGCGCACCGCCCTGAATAATGGCACGTCATCCTAACTAGACCATTATACATAGGAGGGCTCCTTTTGTCTCTGCTCTCTGCTGCAGCTCTATAAAAGCCCCTCTTTTTCAAGCTGAGGTTAGTCCAAGCATACACTAACTAGCCATCCTGTAAACAGGCTGAGTAACCGGGTGGAGAGAGAGAGAGGGGAGACATTGGAGAGAGAGAGGGCTGAGGGGCTTTTTCCCTCTTCCTCCAGCATTTCCAGCCCTTCTCTGGCAGACCCTGCCGTCCGTTTATTTCCTTTTCGTTTTGTTTTTGTTGCTTTTTGAAGGAGAGTTGTCTCGTTCTGCCACCTCCAGAGCAGGGAAGAGTTTCTTGCTCAGAAGCCTGAATACAATGAATTCTGACTCCAGCTCTGTCTCCAGCAGAGCTTCCTCGCCAGACATGGATGAGATGTACCTGAGAGACCATCACCACCACCACCACCATCACCACCACCAAGACAGTCGGCTCAACTCGGTCTCCTCCACTCAGAACGATCTGGTGCAGAAGATGTCTGGGGAAGGCCTCACCAGGAACGGTTCCAAGGCCGGAGGGGAAGGCAGCAAGTACAAAATCAAGAAGCAGCTTTCGGAGCAGGACCTGCAGCAGCTGCGGCTGAAGATCAATGGCCGGGAGCGTAAGAGGATGCACGACCTCAACCTGGCTATGGACGGGCTGCGGGAGGTGATGCCCTACGCCCACGGACCTTCTGTGAGAAAACTCTCCAAAATCGCCACCCTCCTGCTAGCCAGAAACTATATCCTGATGCTCACCAGCTCCCTGGAGGAGATGAAGAGGCTAGTTGGGGAAATCTACGGGGGACACCACTCGGCCTTTCACTGCGGCACGGTGGGACACTCGGCCGGGCACCCGCCCCACGCCGCC
>NW_005054316.1:3365302-3366977 GCF_000277835.1 Geospiza fortis | reverse complement strand
TGGCAACAGGGACTTCCGAGAGAATTCACTGAAGTTTTTGAGTGTAGTTTATGGGTTTTTGTGGTTTGGTGGTTTTTTGTTTTGTTTGTTTTGTTTTTACAGATTTGATTATGATGCGTGGTTTTTTTTCTTTTTTTTTCTTTTTTTTTTTTTGGTAGCTTTTATTTTTCCCTCTGTGAAGAAAAATGAAAAACAAATAAAACAAAAAAGAGGAAAATTGTGCAAAACACAGCACAACCCTCCAGAAGATCTGTTTTGCCAAATCTCCCATCTCCTACTCTCAGTGAAGTGTGTTGATTTAGCTGTCTGGGGTACAAATTTCTGTTGCTGGCTCTGGGTTTGTTAGTGTTTGCTGGTTTTGTTGTTGTTGATGTTGTTTTGCTTGTTTTTGGTTTTGTTTTCTTTTAAAAAAATTGTTATTGTTTGGTTTTGCATGCGGGGTCAGCTCTTGCCAGATCAGTGATTTGTATATCTAAATCTGAATCTCTGTTGCTGTTTATTTCCTTTTCGATGTGTTTTCCTGGGACATTGTCTGAAATAATGTTATTCTTCATTTCATTCGTTTGTTTGTTTTCGGTTGGGGCCTCAAAGACACCACCATGTCTTTATTTTTTATATATTCTTGATAATAACTATCGATATATTTATTATTGACCAGTGTTTCTGGATGAGATTTCCAAATAAAGTAAAAAATTAATTCCAAGCTGCCTGTTTCGCCTTTGTCCGGGTCTGGAAGCTGAGAAAAGGAGGCGTATTTGATGGCTTTGGGTCTCGCCAGGACTTCCCGGGCCCCGCTGGAGTAGGCTGGCACAGCGCCGTGTGCCCTGCCTCGGGAGCAGCCACGAGCCCGATGTCCTCAGGTGTGTGCGAACTGCCGGGCGGGTTCCCGCAGCTTCCGGCTGGCTGGGAGCCGGCAGGAATTGCGGTGGCCCCCGGCCAGTCCCGCAGCCAGCGCCGGCCGCGGGAGGACGGGCAGCGCTGGGGAGTTTATGGGCAATAACTTTTCTTTTCTTTTGACAGCCAGTTTTCAGCCCTTCTTTTCGGGAGGGAAATGGTAGGATGGACAGAGTTGGGAAGGCAGTTCTGCCCCGCCGGGAGGCAGCTCCCAGTGCCCTGCGGCTCGGCACTCGGGAGCGCGCTCCTGCAGCCCCGGGCAACCCCGGCCCCTGCCCCACGGGAAAGGGGATGGCCGGGAGGGACCTGGGATGGATGGATGGATGGATGGATGGATGGATGGATGGATGGATGGATGGATGGATGGATGGATGGATGGATGGATGGATGGATGGATGGATGGATGGATGGATGGATGGATGGATGGATGGATGGATGGATGGATAGATGGGGCATTTAAACCGAAATGCCAAACAACTTTCAGAAAGGCATCTGTGGGCGACCCGCGCCCGTGAGTGGGCTGTGCAATTCTGCAGCGTTAAGACATAAGCACACATACACAAACATTTGAAAATGAAAATAACGTGTATTTACCTCGAAGACACGAATTAACAAATCACGTAAAAAAAACTCCCTGTCTGAGGTAAATTCAGTAATTCAGCAAGATGATCAAGAGATGCTGCACTTTCCTTCCTTCCTTCCTTCCTTCCTTCCTTCCTTCCTTCCTTCCTTCCTTCCTTCCTTCCTTCCTTCCTTCCTTCCTTCCTTCCTTCCTTCCTTC
>NW_005054316.1:3364577-3364903 GCF_000277835.1 Geospiza fortis | reverse complement strand
CAGGGGGGCCGGGGCGGCCTTGGACGCGGCGGGGCTGTGAATGGCAGCCGGGAGGAGAGCGGAGTCCTGCACCCGTCCGTGCAGGAGTCGGTGGGGTACCCGGGCCCGCCGCCATCTCCGGCAGTGCTGCCTCGCCCTGAGCATCTCCATCGCTCGGCCCCTTCGTCCTGGGGACGGAGGGTCCCTTGCCTCAGCAAAAGGGCTCTCTGGGGACATTTGAGCCCCACTCAGCAACACACAGACATTCCGGGTTCTGGACCCCCTTCCCTTCCCTTCCCTTCCCTTCCCTTCCCTTCCCTTCCCTTCCCTTCCCTTCCCTTCCCTTC
>NW_005054316.1:3339543-3364492 GCF_000277835.1 Geospiza fortis | reverse complement strand
CCTTCCCTTCCCTTCCCTTCCCTTCCCCTCCCCAAAAGAAAGAACAACTGACCAAACAACAATTGAACAACTTCAGAGACTTGCCCATGGGGATGGAAGGGGGAACTGTGGGTTTTCTTTGGGAGGGTTTTCCTTCACAAAAACACATGAGAAATAAATAAAACAGAAATTTTTAAAAAGTGGGGAGGGGAAGGTGGCTGAGGGGTAGAAATAGGAAAGAAGAAAGGTCTGACGGTGGTAGAACCTGGCAGCATCCACCCTTTGGGCTTGTCCCTGCCTGCTGACGGAGCTGTGGGGATGGGGTACAGCATGGTTTGCTATGGCACAGCACAGCTTGACTAAGCCAGCTTCTGGGATGGATGAGGGGAGCTTGGTGTTCTCAGGAAATTCCTTTCATTTCCACCACAGAAACGAGTAATATTATGTGCACATTTATAAAATACATTTATATGTACACATGCTATAAATATAAATATAAATATAAATATAAATATAAATATAAATATAAATATAAATATAAATATAAATATAAATATAAATATAAATATGAGATGGATGGACACTGCTGGTTTTCACTTGTGCATCCCCTTGCTGCCCACTGGGTCCCGGCACAGCTGTGCTGTAGAAAAGGCAGGTGCTGCTCCTTGTCTCAGGGGAAAGCAACAACCCCGCCCTTCCCTCCCAGTGCTTCCTAATTCCCATGGAGGAGGACCCTGCTGCCTTTGCCTCCTCCTCTGCCACAAATTTGAAGCTAAAACACCAGGCACTGGTATTCAACTCTCTAAGTTGTGGGGTTCCTTTTCTCCCCACTCTCCCATCCCACCAGACCCCCGCCTGACAAGTCCAACCCAGTCAGCCCCCTCATGCCTCTTCTCCAGCTACGTTGGGCCAGGGAAGAGGTGGGGGTGGGCTTGTGTTTTGATTAATATGGAAATAAAATGCAGAAATAGCAGCAGTACTTAGCTTCATTGCTTCAGTTTAGAGATTTATTGGTGAGGTGATAAACACTAGGCTGGGGGCCTTGCTCAGTAATTCACAGTTCCCATCAGTTATTACCAAATGAGCAAATCGTTTTTCTTTGAAGTCACAGAGGGGAAAAAAAAAGAAATGGGAAAAAAAAAAAAGAGTAATTTTTTAAAATAGGTTGCTACCCCTGGCCTCAGGTCCAGCCCCTATCTGCCTGCCCAGCTGCCCTGATTGGGGCCCTACTCTCCAAGCAAAACTTATGAGTTTAATAAGGAGTTTATTAGGGATGTGTGTCTCTTGAAATGCTTGTGTCTTGCTCTGCCTCCCTCCTACTTTCTTTTGCATTTTCCTACTTGCTCCTGTCTAACTTTTTTAATGTTGCATTTTCTATTCTCTGAAGCCCCACTTTCCCTCCTGCAGAAGCAGGCAGGCATGGATTTGAGCTGGAAAGTGCTGTCACAAGATGACATCATGCTGCTGCCAGGGAAAACAAAAGGGCAAGATTGAGAGGCGGAAATGGGCATTTCGGGGGCACAAAAACCCTTCTCAGGTCTGAAAGAGAAGCAGCACTAGTGGCTAAATAGAAGCTAAATACTAAAATGTAGGCAGAGATTTTTCACCTAAGTTCTGTGAAATGGAAGGATTTGAGTTTGTTACTTTGCTTTCAGTGTATTAGAGATACCTAGAGACATCCACACTGTACTGCCTAAAATTGATCCAGAACCTGCTGAACAGTCATATTTTACTGGACCAGCAGGACAGGTCAGGTGAGACATCCTAGGGCATCTCAGAGGCAGTAAATACCTATGTTGAAGTGGCTGAATTGAGCCTTACAATCATAGAATGGTAGGAAAAATAAGTTGTAAAAGAACTTTTAGGCCACTGAGTCCAATCATAATTCTAACAGTGCCAAGTTCACCACCAAACCATGTCCCTAAGCCCCACCTTACTGTGTATTGAATAGGGAAACAGACAAAGAACAAAATGGTCTCAAAAAAAAAAAAAATCTGCATATTGGAATCTTCAAGTAAAAAGCTACACTTAAACCAAAGAGAAAAAAACAAAACAAAAACACCCCAACTTTTGCAGAAGAATCCTCTCCCAGCAGCTTAACCATATTTTAAACAAAGAAACTTAATTGTAGTTTAACTGTTAATAATTTTGTCCTCTCTGCTTTTTCAAATAATCAGTTCAATTAAAAGTATAAAAGGTTTTATGGTCAAATGAATAAAACAAGAAGGAATTGCCAATCTTACATCACATCAGGGAGATGATACAGTCTCTGATGGAGCTGTATCCATATCTTTGCTCCCAACCAACAGCTGCTCAGCATCCAAAACCGGCTCAGTTGGAGACACTGAACTGAGAACACCAGAAGAGTGAATGGAAGTACTTGTAGCTTGCTTACCCCAACAAACCTTCTATCTCAGGCCTTTCATTTTTCTCTTCTGAAGTTGAAACAAACTGTTTTTGCTTGATATTACATTGTAGTAGGCACATAGATAAGCATGGTGCAACTGCAGAAGAGTTAAGTTTGTCTGATGGGCAAAACTTCTTAAAAATTAATGTCATCAGTGAGGCTATGCAACCAAAATCTATGCCTAGATCCCCCAAATCTCTGAACTTGTGGTAGGTTCAGGATAGGGTTCTATATAGCCTTGGTAAAAGAACTGTAGAACTATATTTTAATTTAACATTTTTATGTTCCTTTGCTTTTTCCCAAAGTGTTGTGGCTGTTGACACATACATCTTGAAAGTTACCTGGCAGAGCAGCATCAAGGGCTGCCAGATGAGCAAGGGAAAGATGACAATAAATGCAAGAATTTAGTGTTTAGGGCGAAGATGATTTGTGGAGACCCACAACTCAAAAACTAATGGATCCCTTGAAAAACAAGAGACTTGCACAGGGCATAGTCCTGATGCCCTGTAAGCTAATAAAAGCAAGTCAGACCAAATTTTTAAGACACAGATAACAGAGCCCCCACAAAACAGGGGAGGAATGGAACTGTGGTCTCTGAATGCATTTATCACCTCCAGAAAACCCTCCCCCATGTCAGGGATGTACATGAGGGTGCAACAGTGCCTTAGTCACACCATCAGAGGAAATATTTACAAATTAATAATGAAAGGAAGTTGATGTGTGTGTAATAAAAAATGGATTGTGTTTTTGGAAATGCTAAATTACTTTTCTGCATACTTACTCTTTGTGGGCTTTTTTCTTGTGTGTGTGTGTGTACTTTTTTTAAAATTTATTTTACTTTTCTTTTAATTGCTTTCTACCCAGTGGCTCTGACTATCACATACCAGCTGCTATTTTGCTGTTTTTCAGCTGTAAATCATTAGGCGTCTCTCTGAAAAAACATGAGATTTAATTTGTATTTTTTAAAAAAGCAGAAAAATGTTTCACAACTAAAAAAAACCTCTTTTACAAAACCTGACCTTCAACCTGAAGGAGCTGCAAGTCCTCATCCTTGGTCAGAGGAAGAACAACAACACGACCACATGAAACATCCTCTCTCCTGATTTTTAAATTTTGTTGATAAACAAAGACCTCTCAAGTGCCATACAGGAAGTAGACAACTTAAATATGCAGTTTGTCCCTTGTGCTGCCCTACCTCATGCTTTGCAGGGGAGTTGGCCCTGGTGGATTTTGTGGCCTGTGCTGTCAGATCTTCACACAGCAAATGAATTTTCAGGCCCTAGGAGAAAGGAAGCTTGAAACATTTACTGGGAGAGCTTCTATCCCCAGTTTCAGCACTTGGCTTGCCTCCTAAAACTGCAAGTGACGGTAATTAGTCACAAGAGTGGTGGCCATGGGTGGCATGGTGGTTTTCTTGAGCACAATGAGAATTGAGTTTGGACACCACTCCATGTAAGCGCTGATACTTACAGTGGGCTACAAGTATCTCAGACAGAGACCTGCCCGGGCTAGAAACCATGGAAACCTTGTGTGCGCTTCCATGCAAAGGGCCAGATTGTTACCAGTGTCTGAACATCTCTGAGTCTCGTAAATTGGCAAAGGACCTAAACTAGAAGGGTCTGAAGGCTTCATTTCCATGGGAGGTGGATGCAGTAGTTTCCAGCCCTTTGTCGCTGAAGTCCTGGCACATCCACACTGTCTTTGCAGGGAATTAGGAGAGCAGTTACTGTGGGGCAGCTGTTCTGTGCCTCTGGATGGGTCTAGCTGAGTCCCTGCTGCCCTGCAGGACTCAGCTAAACCCAGGCCTTCTGTGAGCCTGCTGTGTACTGCCTGCCCTGCCTCCCCTTCTCTCAGTGTGTTTCTCTCAATGGCTTCTGTGACCTTGCTCTCCTGAGGTGCCCATAGCCCAGCCAACCTTCAGGCATGGTCAGGTCCAAGGGGCTCCATGTGCTTTGGAGGGTGCTTCCTGAGCTACATGTATTTTGGAGGGTGCTTCCTGAGATCCATGTGTTTTGGAGAGTGCTTCCTGAGCTCCATGTGCTTTGGAGGGTGCTTCCTGAGCAGGCTCCAGCCCACACTAGCCCTCTGGGCCCCCTGCTCCTTGTGGCCTTGAGACCAGATCTGTTAGCAGTGCATGTATCCCATTTTCTCTGTCACTGAGTACCTCTGGGAGGTTTAGTTGTGTTCAATTTTGAAGCAGGACAAGATATGCTCTGCAAAAGCACTTGAGCACAGTGTTTGCAAAGCTTCAGGATCTTCCTGGTTTGCTTTTCCCATGCTGCTCCAGCATGGTGCCTTTGCCCTTTCCAGAGGTGTAGATGTACATCCCACTACTTCATACTCCCATTACTTGTGCCAGAATATGAGCTTTTTCTTATTTGGCTGAAGTGCAGCTGTGGATTCTTGCCTGCCTCACATCAGCACTCTCTTGTGTCTGTTGGGTGCTCTAGGGTATTCCATTTCTCAGGGTTCTATAAGATGTCCAAGATTTCCATTCCAAGCTAGAATCATGGACTCCATCTCTCCTAGTGAATTAACCAGTGCTACATAATGTTTTCAGGCACGGTAGCTCAATTATTTATAGAGTCAAATTGTTACAACAGTTCCTGGCATGTTTTGGCTCCAGGCAGCTAGCACTCTCCTGAACATTTCCCAGGCATGGTTTGGGGATAGCATAGGCCAAAGGCCAATCCCAGCAGGCAATTTGTGTTCAGCCACACTGCCTGGAAAGCAAGAATTTAATAATGTGGACACATGCCAGTCTGTGCCAGTTGGCTTCAGAGCTAGGTAATGGTCACAGGCACGTTTTGTATGGATGTAGTTTCAGTCTTTTTCCCTTACAGAAAGCTTTTGCCCTTGTTGTCATCTCTTTCTCTCCATGTTACCAGGAGAATACATTTTCTTTGTGAAGTGAGATATTTATCAGAATTATTAACTGATCAAGGTCCCCAGTATTTGATTTGTTTCCATTACTTTTTGGCTTTCTCTGTTTAGCTTTTCCCAGTCGTGCATGATTGGTTTATTGAACTATGAAACTGTAAAGAATGTCTATTTCTACTCTTGTGCCACGTGCAAGAAATCCTTCCTCTCTTTTGGGTTTCACAGCAACATGGGGCAAAAGATGCTCATGACAGCCACTTTTTCAGTTCATAAATATGACACATAGACATAAAATAGCCCTCAGTATCAGAATTCTTCATATGTCCAAAGACAGTCCATCCTCGTCTATCATCAAATCTCCACCAAGAAAAATGAATCCACTCCCAAATTTGTAAACAGCTGGGGAAAGCAGAGAGCTTTAGCTTTCTGCTATGCAGGAATCACATACCTTGTGGGAGAAGTGGTTCCAGACACAGGCTGAGTGAGAGGCTTAGGGCTTTCCTCTGGGACTTGTTTCCTCTTCTTTCCACCTGCTTAGACCAGGCAAGCTGTACTTAGTGCCCCATCCTTCACCTGTTTCAGCATATTTCCATTTATCAAAACAAAGCTATAATCCAAAGAGAAAACTTTACTTTCCTCTTTTTTATTGTGTTTCCTAAAATGTTGCAGTGGGTTTTTTCTTCCCACTGATGCATTTCATCAGTTTGGCAGCATGCCATCCATGATTTTGAGTCAAAGTACTATTTTTACAGTGTCTTTTTGCCCAAGGTTTCTGCCTCAAATCCAGCCTACTGACAAAGCCAGCACTAACTAAATACCCTGAACCAGATCAGCACTGATTGCTTCTTCACTTTTGCCCAAGTGGATTTTACCTTAGATCTTGGGCTAAATCACCCCTATTTCCATCCATACAGCAGAAGGACAGCTCTCCTGTAAATGCAGAATCAGCATTTCAGTCCCTTCTCTCTTGGTCACATTGGGTCAGGCTCCTTTACCTGGCCTGCCCCCAGCAAGACCCCAGCATGTCCCACATCTTGCAGGTCCCCACAGTCAGCAGGTGGCCCTTTCTTTGACACTGTCAGGTTCAGTTGCTTGAACATCTCCTGCTCATCCCCTCACCCGACCACCAGCTCCATCCATCTCTCTCCATGGGCAGCCCTCTTTCTCCAGCTGCAGCATCTTCTCTTCCAGCCTTCGCTGCTGTGGTTGTCTCACCTTGCCATTGCATCTGCCTGGCCATCTGTTGAATCATGTGCAGTATAAATAACAGCTAGTGACAAATAATAGCTACAGAGACCCTCCTGTAATAGTCTGGTGATCTCACTGGACACTCGCCACTTTACAGCATCCTCTTCTTTTACTTTGCAAGTCACAATTATATGGTAATAGTAAGGAGGGCTGTAATGTTAAAGTGGTTTGGAGTCCTTGGGCTACCTTATATAATTTTCACATTTTCCCCATAAGTGTTTGCTATTATTCCATTTCCCTTGTTCACAACTGTGATACTCTTCCCACTGGAGAGATCACAACAGGGCCTTATTCCGTGCTTCAACACAGCATTGAAGATACCCCTCTGATTGTAACAGGTAAGGGAAATTCAGCCTTTAAAACCAATCACATTTAATAATTTACCTCAGAAAAATGCAGAGAAGAAGTGAGACTAGTAGATTTCTCTACATCCTTCTTCACAAAGAAGAAAATGTTTTAATCTAGATTGTGGAGAAAGTGAAAACTTGCCTCATTGTGTTTGGTCAAAAACAGGTCTTTACCTCACTGAGGCCTTTATCCTGCCCACAGACACCAACTTGGTCACTAGAATGCTGAAAACATTCTGTAGCTGATGTAGCAGCCAATGAAGTTGATGCTTCATCCAGTAAAATCATGGGCAGCTTTGCTTAGAGGTAGCCTTGCAACAGGAATTTGTCCTCCATCTCACATCTTTCTGGCTAGATTTTAATGCTGAAAATGAATTGCTCTAAACATATCTCTGAAGCCAGCTGATGGCACAGACAGAAGCCAAAGTAATCTTTGAACAGTTGTGATGATCCTAACGGTGAGCATAGCTGAGTGGTATTTGAAAAACTTTGCTTTTTCACTCTCATTCTTGATTCAGTTTAGGGATGTTCGTAAAACTACTAGATTTGACAAAGTGCTCGTTTTCTTCACCAGCTTCCTTGAACGAACAAGATGATGACAGATTTTTGGTACAGATGGGATTGTTTGAGAAAAATATTTCTAGGCAGCAGGCTCACTTTTTCAGCAAAGTTATTTCAGTTTGTTGTGCTCATCTCTCAAGGTATGCAAGCTTCTCCAGCAAGGGGAGTTGCTGGGTGCAGCTCAGGGGAAGGAGGAGAACAAGTCTCAGAGCTTCCCTGCTGTATAAAGGGAGCTTTCAGCTATTTTTTTTTTTTCTGTTGAGGATGACCTTGCACTCACTTGCTGAAGGTGCTTATTTTCTGCAGGTCAGAGATGGGCAAGTGTTTCCTGGTCTGGACCAAAATCCAAGGGGTTTGTTCTGGACCAAAATCCCACTAGCAGCAGCTCCAGAATTAGGTGGTATTGATCCAAAGATGGGGGGGGAAATGACCACTGAAGATGCTCATTCTCCCTTCCTTCCACACCCTCCCTAACACACACAGTGCACGTACAGTGAGTTTCCCTTCCTCCTTCTCCCTAAACTTTTAGGCCAGCTCCATGCATTTCAGAATTACTGTGGACATGTTTGGGTTTTTTTTTTCCTCATGAAAAACAAAACCAACTAGGCTGGGTTAAAACTGGTTAAATCCCTCAGGACCTCAGTAGTATTTTAAAACATATGTGAAGGGGAGGAACCATTTTTTGCACATCCTGAAGAATATAGCTGACATATGGACCATTCAAAGGAAAATTTTTTTCAGGCCACTGGCCATGCATGAATGGCTGGGCTTATACAGTGGGGACCCAAGATACGATGGAGATCTTCTCCCAGAAACTGGGCTTTTCTATGTAGCAAGGGCAGATCCTGTAGGTGCTAACCATGCTGCAGGCTCTCAGGGTTGGTAGCAGACCCAGCTAGGGGGCAGGGGTGGGCTGGAGCAGCACAGTTGCACAGCAGCAGGCTTTGGCTTGGGAGGGAAGTGCGTCCCCCCTGTGAGCCTAACCCAGCAAAGCCTGCCCTGTGTGACCCCACTTTTGCTCCTCTCCATCATAAGCTTTCTCCTAGCTGTATTCACTGGTGCTTGCTGCTCCAAACATGACTTTACTGTGACTGGGTGCCATTGTAGTGCCACAGGTAGATTTAGCACCTCAATCATTTTTCTGCTAAATACTTCCAAGACCACAGAGAAACACCTTATAAATCTTTTTACTTCCTCAGAAAAAAAAAAACAACCAAAAACCTAAAACACAAAACAGACCAGAACAAAACCAACAACAAACCACAAGGAAGTTCAGGGAAATAAACCCCTAAATCGAATTTCTTGCTTTAAAAGTGCTTTACATATATCACCACCAACCAGCATGTAAATTTTAGTCAGCTACTGGACGAGTCTTTTAAAGAAGTTGAAAAATGGCCCTGCATCCTCAAAGGACACACCTGTTATCTGAAACAGTTTTTAACCAGCTTGTTAAGCAGCTTTGACAGATCAAAGACCCCGGACAATGGGCACAAACTTTAACAATAGTTTAGCCTTGAGCAAAAGCTTCTGTCAAAGCAAGGCTTGTGCCAGTAGTATTATGGCCTGCAATTGAAAATAAATTTTACTTGAATAAGTACCTCAGCCCGATCAGAGGCACTGCCGCCAGGGAGACAAAAGCAGTTGGGGATAAGTTATTGACTCCACTGACAGCATGAATGAAGTTCATTATGCCAGCCCACTCTTGGTAAATGTGTCAGGTTTTAAACTGAATTAGGTGGCAGGTGCATGGACCATTTTCCTGCCCCCCTTGAGACAGTAGAGGGCCAGCCATCACCTGATTCTACAGACAAATGTTTAGATTTGGTTTTCATATCGCACGGGCACAAGTGACAGCATATTTAAATCATAAATAAGGTTTCCTGAAAGCCCTTGTCTATCCCACTTTCTCTCCTGTCCCCTGTAGCTGGCTGGCAGTGCTCCCATCTCCTTGCCTGCTGGACCCTGGAGGTGGGTTTGCCTCCCCTCCACTGCCCCTGCTACAGCCCCCCTTGTGCTCCCTGTCCCTGTCTGCCTTGGGGACGTGCAGGGTTTGGGCTTCCACAGGCTACCTCTGGGTCCAGTCCCGAGCCAGAGGGAAATCCAGACCCTTCTGCTCCAGTCTGGGTGACACTGCACATAGCACATTTCCAACTTCAACAGGGTCTGGATCAAGCCCTACCACAGCTGATTCAACATTATATATATATATATATGTATATATATGCTTAAAGAGCTTGAATCCAGACATCCTACGTTAACCTTCAGAAAGAGTTTCTACAGTAAAACAGTATTTAATCCTTGCAAGCCTCTGATGACAAACATCACTATCATTGCGATTTCACAGAAATGCAGGCCAGATCGGAAAGAAGTGGTATGAAAAACATACATGTATCTATGTGTTTGTGTATACAAACAAAACCACATATAAAAATACAAAATCATCTATATATGTATCAGTTTTCAAAAATTTTGCTAGAATTCAAAGAAATAAGGTGACAATCTGTCATAATTTGATATTTCTCTGCCTTAAGACTGATCAGCTGTTTTAAGATGTATCTTTTATTTCTTTTTGCATCTGCGTCTTTTACTTGAAAATATTTTGGTTTATAGTCTGCTGGGGCCTAGAAGGATAATGCAAGATCAGCTGAACTTTGGATACTTTGGATGCCAGCTCTCATTACTTAATCATGAGACATAGGACTATTAAGACTCTTAAAAATGAAAGCCTTGTTCTCTGACCATAGAGGGAAGAGTTGGCATATGCCTTTGGCTGCATGCCTTACTTACGGTAATGAGCAAGTAAAATTCCTTCCCCCTGTGAAGGAGCAGAGCATCCCTTCTCCTCACACTTTTGGGATCTGCTGCCAGAGTTAGTTACTAAGGGAAGTCTTTTGCTTTTTGACAGCATTTTGATGGGCACATGTGGGTACTTTTTGTGCACTGGAGCCACTTAAACTTTCAAGAATGCCTTTACAAGTCTGAAAATGTCTTGTTTTGTTGTGTTTTTTCCCCCTCCACATTCTGAAGGTAAAGCCTTTGTATTTGTCTACTTAACAGCCTCTGAACCAGACAACAGCCTCTGAAGTTTAATAAAATTTACTTATCCCCTTTCTCCAGGGATTTCAATGGGCTGAACAAACACTACCTTGCCCTCCAACACTCACATGAAGAAAAGTCTTATTGCTGCTCCTCAAAACTGAGAGCCAATTCCTAAAAGAAGGGATGAGGTTTGCCCAATGTCACAAGCAAGTCTGTGGCAGTTTCACACTCCAGCGGGCGTGTTAGCTGTCAGATAGTGCTTCACCCCCCAACATGACATTGCTAAAGATGCATTTGGCTCAGTCCACAGTTGCATTTAGTACACCTGTTAATACAGACATATCAAACCCTTTCTTTTTCTGGCTCCAATGCAAATAGATCCAGGAAGTCTCACCCATGGACCCCCCAAAAGAGAAAATGTTTCTTCCCCCATACACAAATCTGGAAAAACAAAGTAGGCTCATTCTTTGGGGCTATCTAAAGACTGCTGTGTGTCAACACACAAAATCATTTCTCACAGTGGTATCACTTGCTGGATATGTTCCTTCCCTCCAACTACAGCAGATGGTGTTTCATAGTTGGTCACAAATGGCTGTCAGCGAGCGTTTGTCTGCCTGCCAGTAACCTGTAGTTTGGGGACTCCCTCGGAGAGTGTACCAGCACTGACTCTGCTGATAGCAGCATCTGAGAAAATGATCCGTCCTTTCTTGTCAGGCACAAAATTAGCTATCTCATTTTCAAACTGTTGACAAGGGGGATATGAAAGAAATAAGGGCCATGTTGGCTCAGATGATGTTTCTTCAGCTCTGGTTTGAGGCAGTGCGCGCTGGTTACAGAGCAGAAACTGCTTTTACCATAGCAAATATTGACCTCTGCTGAAAGTGGGGATACAAGCACAGCCCTCTCCTGGTGTCAGGATTTTGCATGGCATTTCCAGCTTTCCTAAGCTCAGTTTAGATTTCTCTTGACCAGTGTTAGGAATGAGAAAAACATGATCTTTGGTGAAGTTGCCCTGTAGCAGGAAAAAAGCTTTTGATGGGCTAAAGGTCCCAGTGCACCAGCCAGGTTTGCTGCTGTCTACACATGCATGGGGAGAAGGCAGCCAGGCAGCCCAGCATCTGCTGCGACTGCTGCCTTGTCCCAGCAGCCAGAAATGGGAGGCATGGGAGAAAGGGAGACAGCAGAGATGGAGACCAAATACAACTGTATTTGGAAAACAGTTTTGAAAATATTGCAGCGACTTGTAGTGGCAGTCATTACATTACTGGTGCACCTCCACATTTTAAACACTTGCAGCTACAACTCCAAGTGTTTTATCTCAACAGAAGTCTTAAAGATGAGTCCATGGAGACAAGCTGAAGGCTCTCCATTGCAGTTACCTCAGGGTCCTCCTGCACGTAGAGCAATTTCTGTTTAAAATTCCAGGTGGTATCTGGGCTGGTAAAGTTGACTGGCCTCACCTGCCTTAGCCAGGGCACCGGTGCCCTCCAGGCGCATGTGGAAGAGGGGGTGTGTGTTACTTCTGCATGGCACTGCTGCCAAAGGGGTCTGGTGATAGGGTATATTCCAGTGCTCCAGTTTTCACATATGTCAAGAATTGCATGCATCAATCCTATGTAGAAAAATTCCTGCATTGGTCAGTACAAAGGCAGGTTGTATCGGTACCAGTTACTATAGACAGCAATTTTCCTGCTCTAGTTCTGACCTGCTGGAAGATGTTTAAATAAAGCCCATTTTCAGAATTTCCCTTTCACAGGAAAGTACAGATTGTAGAATACAAAGTACAGATTGTAGAATAAGTATAATATTAACTATAATATAATATGAGAATAAGCATAATATTGTAAAATTCCTTTTCATCCTAAATGTACCTATCCTCTGTGAGAAAAAGATAAACCAAGAATTTAAGACCTGAAAAAGAGAAATTATGACTACTTTGGAAAACACCAGAATGATCCATGTGAAGTGAAATTTCCTACAAATTCAGGATTGCTTTGCTTCAGCTTGCATATTTTTGTCACTGAACTGATGTTAAAAATAAAAAGTACTAAATTATTCAATAGTGGAAACTGCAAATATTGATTTCCAATGAACATTTTGATCCACAAAAATTTTGCTTTATTGGAATAATATTTGAAATTAAATTTCAACTATTTTAACAAAAGAGATTTTTTAAAGACTATTGAAAGTGGAATCTAAAACAAAAGCTGAAAATAAAGTCTCCAATCATGGTCCTGTTGCTTAAAATCTATAATGATATAGCAATCTTTCATTTTCCCTGAGTTTCAACACTAATTTTTTATTTTGATTTCTCATATATGAATAGTCTGTTTCTGTTCTCCTTCGACTACAAAGATTTTTCTGGAAAAAATGAAGAACATAGAGGAGACAAGGCTACCTGCAGAATGCAGCATGACCTTAACTCAGGTGGCCCGTGAGGATTATGGAAGTATCTGTTCCATGACAGATCAGAATGAGTGCAAAAGGAGAATGATGACTAGACCAAGCCTGATCCTCAGTAGGGGCCTTGTGCCCTGGCTTGCATCCAGCAATGTGTTCAAGCACAAAGTCTGAGTAAGACAGCCAAATATCTAAGGTTAAGCACATATATGAATATTCTTACGACATTTCAGTTGGGAAAATTTATAGAATCTGGCTAACAGCAGTTGTATGGCTCCTTATAAGGGTACATTTAAATGCAGCTCAGCTTACACTACTACCTGCTAGGTCATTTAGTCCTGACTTTGATTTGCTCAGGTATGTTACTGTGTTTGTGCATGTACTGGGCATATGAGTGTGAAGATCATATCCTTGATCACTTACAGATAGATTATGAGTAACTTAATGACAAACATGCCCAATATCTTGAGTTTCTTTTTTT
This sequence comes from Geospiza fortis, assembly GCF_000277835.1. Taxonomy (NCBI): domain Eukaryota; kingdom Metazoa; phylum Chordata; class Aves; order Passeriformes; family Thraupidae; genus Geospiza; species Geospiza fortis. The sequence continues at coordinate 3,351,150 of NW_005054316.1, read as the reverse complement.
TAGGGCCATAATGAAGGGCCTTATACAACAAATTGAGTAGCCATTTCTCAGGCAGCTCTCAGGCAAAGATCTCAAAACAAAAGGCTGTTGAAAATCCCAGAGCGTCCAGCATATTCTGAACAGAGGGCATTCCCTTTTGGGAAAGTCTACAAGGGCAGAATTTGCTTTGTAGATGTTTTCAGAACATACCACTGATGTTTTCTTCTTTCCCTTCAGAAAGCACAACAATTGTCTCAAGTGCTGGAGAATGCATACGGGCGTGTGAGTTTACATCTTCCCAAACCACCACTTCCTGCTTGAGTGTGAAACGCATTCATGCTTGGGGAAAACTGCTCCCCTGAATCAGTATCTTCACTCTTCACATTGTTGACCAGGGCTTTCAGGAAACCTTACTTATGATCGAAATATGCTGTCACTATTCAATCTTCACATTGTTCACTTTGGCTAAGACGTCTGATGCTCAGAGATAACAGTGGTCACTTCAGTGGTCAGCCTGTGATTGATTAAACACTTCCAACCCAGAGGTCCAATTTAGTCCAAAAAATGAAGCCACTTCAGGGCAGTGTGGTCTGTTGTGCGGCCCATCACTGAAGCCATCTTCAACAGCCGGCTGCCATGGTCAATAAAGTTGGTTCCTCTTGCTGAATGCGAGGTATGCACAGAGTTTGGGAAGTCACCAATTTGATGACGAGTGAGAGATGGCCTGCACCAGGAAGATGACACAACTGTTGAGGCAGTCTGCAGTGCTCTCATGCACTATGGGGAGCTCTGCTGCCACACACAGAGAATCATGTGCTAGTCCAGGACTCTGAAGGCAGGGATGGATTTGTGGGCTTACACGCATCAGGAAGTCCAGTAGTACAGCATCTGAGCATCTGGCTCATTTTGGGCACCCGAGCATTTGAGCATCTGCCTCAAGTTGGCAGTGGTGGATGTACAGGATGAACAAGCATAAGGCCATTTCATGGATTTGGTTGGGACAAGAAGATGAGGAAACAAGTTAATTGGGGAACATTGTAGAGCGTTTCTGGGTTTTCCTACTGTTCCTTTAGAAAATATTTAAAACATAGTTTCTTAGTTTGCTAATATCTACCTTGCTTAACATCATCTTTTCCCTCTGCATTTCTCTCAGTATTTTTACTGGGTTTGCTGTCCTTAGTCAAGCTGGAAAAAGTTTTTTTTTGCATGAAAATTCCATTAGCTTTTTGATAAAGTTGTCAAGGAAAAATGCTGGTACTGTGCCATATGGAAGCATTTATTCACTACCAAGTATGTAAATTAGATTACATCCTTGATGGCAGCTGTGTTAATTAGCATATCTTGGGCTCCTGCTTGCTGCAACTGGACCCAAAGTTTGTATTTTTCCTTTTTTTTTTTTTCTTTTTCCCAAGCTACTCATGGGACCTTCACAAACCTTGTTAACCTGACCAGATCTGCCTCAGACTCCTGTAAGAGTCCCTCTGAGGATTAAAAATTCCTTGCAGCATTTGCCTTCTGCCAGAGTTTCTCCAGCTGGAGATCTCGGTGGGGCTGAGGAGATTAAGGGGAACCCCTTTGGGGACTGAGGAGATTTGCTCCACAACATGGCTTTAAATGTTGACTAAACTTACTACAAGGCACAGAAGCTCTGCAAGGGCTCTCAAGTTAATTAGGGGAACTTGCCAAGGCCTGTCAGACACTTGGTGGTCATCACTGGATCCTTCAGACTTTTGGCAAAGCTTTGGAGACAGCGACATGCCAGTGAAAGGCTCTGGCTGTGCTAAGTAACCACGACTGCATTCCCCCAGAGTTACCACTGTTTCTTGGAAATGGCAAAAGCAGCTTAGCAATTCATGAATTTCCCAGCAAACCATGTCTGCTACTTCTTGCGCTCCCTAAAATTTGGTCCCAAACCCCTTGAAAGTCATCAATTGGTCAAAATACTCCATTTTCCTGTTTTGCCTCAGACTTGATGGAATAATTTGTATAGGTGCTTGCACTTTGAACAGAGACATTTGGGGAGCTTTGTGAAGCAATAATGGTATTTGAATTTTCAATGTATTGAAAAACACTGAAGTGAAAATTTGTACTCTAGAACATAGAATAGTGATAGTTTACCTCTTCAAAATTCAATAGTCTCAATATAATGCATTTGTCAGCCAGAGCCTATGGCTGTTTCCAGGACAGCAGATGAGTGTCATGTTTCCGCCAAAAAATGTAAGATTTTTTCTCAACAAGACAAAATAAACTTAGAAGAGCCTAAAGGATGTGGTTGACAGCAGCACCAGATCTCCTAAAGAATGGCACTTTGCAGAGGAGACATGAATCAGAAATGCCAACTGCTCGTCACTTTCAGTCATGACACCAGTTACAAAAATGAGGATGCTGATGTTATTGGTGCAGTTATCTTCTAACCAGCTCTCACATGTTCAGCCAAGTTTTGCATTGTATATAGCAAATAAAAGCTGATATTGTTAAACCTAAGGAATATGTCCCATTATGTGCAGATGTGTTACCCTCTGTTTTCATCAGTTCAGTTACAGGATGCTGGCTAATGAAGCTTTGAGATTTAAATTTTACATCTCTTCCTTCACTGCATCCTGATGTGTATGTGAGTCATAATGTAATTGAACAGATAACCTCCTGTCCACAGATTTATTGCACCTTGCCCTGTTTTCATCTGTACAACTGAGAGCAGCAGTAGAATAGGAACTTGAAGGAAGTTTAGAAACTCATCAGCCTCATTCTGCAAGTATTTTAATGGGAAAAATTCCTGCAGGCAAACCATCCTCAGCAAACACAACAGAGCTCAGCAATAGAGTTTAAGAGAACTGAGAAAAAAAAGTAGCACTCTCCTTTGCAGCATCCAGCCAGACAGTACAACTTGGATTAAGATGTAAGTGATATAAATGCTTCTCAGATCTTCTGTTTTGCAGTAATTTTCCAAATATAGACATTATTATTATCCAAGTATTTGACTGGCATAAACCAAGATCTTATGCTTTCAATTAATTTAAAAGCAAACATGTTTCAGTGAGTTGCTAAAACACAGAACTCAAAATAACCCCAGAGTAAAGCCCAGTATTGATACTCATCTTCATGAGCCCAAGGTGTCACTTGATGTGACAATGAGTTAGTAGACTCTAAGCAGGAGATGTATTCTTGATGCACTGATTCTCCTGCAGCCCTGTATTTCTAAGGTGATGCCAAAGATTCAGGCTCCTCAGTACTACTGTGTAGTTGCCATTACTATTGAATAACGATGGTGAAAATGATTCTTATGCTACTGTCAATTCTTCAGGAACCTGAAAGTCTTGCATCAGATGTGTGCAAAGATGTATGCACAGGGCAGGGCATAGTCAAGGGAATGAAACATCAGTTTTCTTCATTTCCATTCATCCATTTTCATAGATCTAAAACTTCTTACTATTCAAACTCAATTTTCCACCACTCTAAGAATATGTGTCTTCTTTCCTTTTGTGAAAATATTTTTGGTGCTTCCTCCTTGGTGCTCAGATTCCTTGAGCACTCCAGTCCAGTCACTCATTCCTAACTGGTTGTGATTCTTGAGCTGACTGGTACAAGTGGGAGTGAAACTGTACTCTCTCATACTCAATGCCACTTTTAATTAAAGCTCTGTCTATGCAGAGTGACCAAGTAGATTGGTACAAAAATTATGGCAATGCCAATGAGCATAAGTATTGATACTGACATCACAGAACAGAGTATGGGGAAATGCTAACAGAATCCTAGCAGAAATTTTACTTCCTCGATTTATTGCTGTAGATGCTGGGGACTAATTGATTTAAATATTAATTAAAAGATTAACTATTACTCCTTCACCATGTAATTTCTTCAGCTTCCTGCCTTTGGGCCTGTTTATGCACTCAGCTAAATACTTGCTCATTATTCCTGCAGTTCAGGACAGTATTTTTGCCTGCATTTAAATTCAAATATTCTTCCAAATATGGATGCTTTCTCAATTTGGTATTTAATTGACAATTCATGCCATTTTTTTCTCTACAGTTATTGCTCAAAACTTGCTTTGTTTCTTCTAAGATCTGTAGAAATAAGAATAACAAAGCCAAAGTATTTTATGAGTAATTTTCTTTCCCACAAAGAAAAAAAAAGGAAAAAAAGAAAAAAAAAAGTTAAATCTAATTTTATTAGCACCAAAAGCCAGATGTTCTTTGATGCTTTTGAGTCCCCCGAGTTGTATCTGTTCACCGAAGTTTAATGCAGGGAAGAGCAGCCAAGTGATTCACAAGGTTCGATCTTGGTGTTAAATTTTTGCATTAACCATAAAACAGTTCACACTTTTGAAAATGACAATTTGAGCAACAAAGGGAAAGATATTTTGCAAAGCATTTTGAGGAGTTTTTTAGCTGTAAATCGCTCTCCCAGGGTCAGCAGGGGATTTGTAAAATAAACTTATTTGAATTATACCAACGAAACTCTGTGAAATATAGGGGTACATGGCTTTTCCAATCTACACTATTCTATGGATTTTCATGTTGCAATCTAGCATTTAAAATTATTTTCTATTGCCAGTGTCAGTACATGGAGCCTTGGGTGCTCTGGGCAGAGTAACAGCAACAGCAATGTTTGCCTACCTGTATTCTGTCTGACAGTGTTTACCCCCAGGCAGAAGTCAGATCAGAGTTTGGAAAGGTCTTTTCCATATACTGCCATGAGGAAACCTGGCCCAAAGAAGGGCGGCACTGATTGTTGTGTACATCACCTTGCTTCTTCTGCTCTTGTCAGCATGCAATATTAGCAGCACAAGGAAAGGAATTTGGGGTAGCTGACCTACTGAAATCGAAGTTGCATCCCACTCTTCCTTTAAAACAGAGAAATGGAAAATTGCAGTTCTGAAAAGTATTAGGAGGCAAACTCTTCCACACTGAAATACACCAAAAACATGTGGGGTAAGGTTTGTACATTGACTAATTGCAAAATTTGATTTTTGTTCACTTAAAATTTGTCACTGAAAAATTATGAAAGCTTTATTTTTATCAGAAATGTGACCAGTGTTAAGATTTAGACGAACATCTTCTAGGAAAATTTTTAACAGATGTCAGCATAATAATATCTCAAATTTAGAATGTTTAAAAATTTTGCTGGCAATATTTTCAATGGCATTCATGCAAATGCACATGCAAGTGTATATATGTGTGTAGTAGGTGTGTGCATGGGAATACACTCAGTGTCCATGCAGATGGGCATCAAATTTTGTGGTGGAGTAACCCATGCAGTGAAGCTGAGGCAATACTTCTTCATTCCTAGCCATTGTCTGGTATCTGCTCAGGTTTGTTTGCTTCTCCTCAGCTATTTGTGATCCTGTCTTGAGCAAAACCACAAAAGTGGCTTTGAGAGCATCTTTTCAGTCCATTTTTTCAGTCCTAGGAGGATCTTTCCATCTCTTAAAATGGGTTGTGTTCTCTCAAAGATGCAGTTAGTTGGACACTTGCAAGCTTGCAAAGGGATCATCTTTGAATACCTGTGGTTCTTTTTCTCTCTTAAACAACGTTGGACTGGGCAGGTCCTCCTAGTTAAAGTCCACCCCCCATTATTATGAGCTATTTTACAGAGTGATAGGGACACTGGTGTTGCCTCCTGTCAAAATCAGGGCGCTGCTGAAGAGTTGAGCAGCTTGCACCGCAGGCATCTGTGAGGAGTGGGAAGGGGTGTGCTGGTGCAGGACGCATATCACACCTCACTGGAGTCAGCTGGCTGCAGCTGAAAAGCTTCTGGGATTAAAAAAGCCGTTGCAGATGTCCCCAGGAAACACAGTGAGCACAATACTGGCTTCTTCTGTTTTCCCTTAAAGATAGAAGCCCTCAGCTCCAGGGAGACAGTGTTGGTTTCATGGGTTGGGAAGAATCTTTCCCAGGAAAGATTTTGGTGAGCAGTGAGTGTGTGGGTAGAGCATGCCGTGGGAGACTACTGCGGGCTGATATGAGAGATGATATCAGAGATTAGTTAACCGTATGGGCTGAGTCCCTGGGGAGGTGTGTGAAATGAATCAGATTAAACAAAATTGATAATGTGAATACTTAATCAAACAGACAAAGGTAGTCTGCACAGCTAATTAGGGGCAAATAGAGCGTCCCTCTTGTACCTCATTTAACTGACAAATTGTGCAGACAGTTTTAATGGGAGTCTGTTTAGCAAAGAGAAGGCTGTACAGTTGACAGCTTGGCAAAATGTGGTTTCTGTAACACCACATGATGCTTACGGAAATTAGCCTGGTGCAGCTGAGCTCAGAGTAGGTAAGAGCTGCCCAAACTCCAGTAAAACGGTAAAATAGACCTTCTGTAGGCCTCTGCTCCTGACTTCTTAAAGGGACCTGAACGCTTTTCTGCAAGGTGGCAAGGAACATTTCTGAAAAAGCAAAAAGGATCATTAGCAATACCAAAAAGGACCACTTCTGTAACCAAGAAGGCAAGCAAAAAAATTCAAATTCCATCACCTTAGCATATTAAAATTTTATGGTTGTTCTTTTGTAAGAACAAAGCTACTTTCTCAGCTTCTCAAGAGTTATGTCAATATGAATTACTGTTGATATTTTACGTATTAAAATGACCGTGCAAAGCAATCAGCCGAGTCCTGCAATATGGGCCAGCTCCAGGGCTAGGCTGAGGACTCAGACAAACGTGAGGCCATGGCCCAACTTCTGGGGCCAGAGGGTCTCTGCTACACTTTGGAGTGACTTTCCTAGCAAATACAGGTCTCCAGTTTCTTATACCCTGAGTAACACAAATGCAAAACTTTTTTGCATTTTCTGGTAAGTCCTCCCACTGCATCCTTCCTCTATTCTTCTCCAAACCAGCCATATCTCTTCACTGTCTCCCTCTGTATGTCCCTGAGGTTCGCATACTTAGCCCTACAAAGGAAGATGAAAATGTTTGGGTATGTTTTAAAGTCTGATGAGAGACCAAACCCTCTAGCAAAGTGATTCAAGTGGCCAACATTTGTTAGTTCCCCAAGGACTTCACCAGATCTTTCATGAGGAGCTGTTGTTGCACTGATATAAGAAAGCAAAGTGTCCTGCTTGTAAAGGAAGCATAGTTAAGTATGTATTAAATTAAAGGAACTATATTTAGGCTTCTACAGTTTTGCATCCACATCTGCAGATCTGCATTCTAATCTATATAGAATTTAGAGGTTTAAAGAGGTTCAATGAGGGATTCTGAGCACATCCTTTTGCATTCTTCTCAAGATTGCTCTGTCTCACACTGAGTGTCATCAGGAGCAAAGGGAAGAGACCTGCTATCCCTGAAAGACGGCTCATAGAAGTTTTGCTGGGGATCATTATCTGGAACATGGCACTCTCTGTGGTTAAGCCTCCCTTTTAGCTCACTGATCTCTGAACATCACAAGAATTTTTTGTATGTGTGTGATACACAGAGCTGTGTACATCCACACACATATGTGTGCACATGTGTGGACATATGTGTTCACTCAGACAAGCTATACATTTTGACCACAAAATGGAGATACTGGAATGCTTAGAGAGTGAGAAGTCTGAGGCTGTGCCATGAGCAGTGACTCTCAGTGCTGGCCATTTCTCTTAACCCTACCTCACTTCTACAAAACAGGACTATCCTTGGTTCCTCAGAGCACTATTAGAGCAAAATGCCACGTTTGCCATGACCATTGATGGCAGAGCACAGGACCTGCTATAGGTCAAATCTTCTTCAATGAGAAGTGACTAGCTCAGCCCAATCATATGCGGAAAGGGTCCAGCAAATCTTAGGGAATTCGTGGCCTCTGCTTTTGTGACTCATTTGGGAAGCACATTAACTTCTTTCCCTTCCAGTTGAGTGGTGCTTATCACCTCAGCACTGCAAGGAGTTCAGCAGAAGAAAAATGGAGTGCTGCCATCTCCACAAAAGCATGGAGTGTTGTTTCGTTTGGCATCTGACTTATGCTTAAACATCATCCACCCTTGAAAGGCATGAGTTTATGATGGAACTTAAAGATGGTAAACACATGCCCTGAATTGAACGTTTCAGGAGTGAAGTGTAATATGTTTAATAAAACTACAAACACGAGGCACTGCCTGGAGCTAATGCTTTTGCTGAATTCACTTCTGGAGCTCACCTTGCGGAACTCTGTCCTAAGAAAATTCCTTAATACAAAAAAAAAGTGCAAAAGAATAAGAATTATTTAATCAAACAAATATTACATGCCCATTAACAATATTTAAAATTTAATCCTTGTATTGCAATGAGTTATTTAGGCCTGTTTGTTTTAGGTTTTTTTCTTTCATACCTTCTTAAGGAACCTTCATAACATGCAAAGCCCTCTGATTCATTTATGGAATAGTTTCACATATTTGGGCAGAAGTCTATATAAACCAGCAATTCCCATTCTGTTCCCTAGTGACTTACTCATTTTAGTCTACCTCCACTCATGTGAAATGCGTGTAATGGAAATTTCCTAGTACAAGTATTCTAGTACAAGTACTAATACAAGTAATAGTACAAGTATTGTAGTGTGGCAGGTAGCATTTGGAAAACAAAAGAAAGAAGGGAAGAAGGAAAGGATAAATAAGGAAATGAACAAGCAAAGGAACAAAAGAGACAGGAATAGAAAAATTATGGGGAAGCCTCTGTCTGAAGGTCCCAATTCCCACTTATACACCTCTGAGAAGCAGATTTTCTGTCAGGTGGGCACAATCCAGCTATCACAATGACTGAAAAAGCCGTTGGGAAGCAGGAGGAATTCTTTTTTTAACCTCTTCTCTAACTTGTTAAAGCCTGTGTAAATCCCACCAGCTCCATCATGAAACGCTTGCCTGAGCAAAAGTTTTTCCAGCACATTTTTGAGTCTCACATAATTGAAACAGGAGGGGATTTGAGCCTGATTCAATAGAGCAGTTTGAGTTAATTGATAAACCTTCCCTTTTTATTATCAGTGCTACCCTTCTGTCTGAAAGGCAGGGAGATTTGCTTATGGGATTTGAGCAAATATTGGAAATTGCAGTGGCAAATTAGCAGGGGCCACAAACCAGAAGTGACAGCTCAAGGAGGCTGGTGGAGGGAGTGGAGCAATCCCTCACCAGTAGCAATTGGCCAGACTTATCATATGGACTAATCACAACAGAGCTGGTGAAATAATGGGCACCAGATGTTAGCGCTTTGTAGACGTTGGCTCTCTGGAGACCAGCTCCGCCAAGCCAGCTCCCCAGGAGCAGGACCATGGCTCTCATCCATTAATAAGACAGGGGGCTGCTGGTCAGTGCCTATTCCACATATCTATCTGGTGATATTACAGCCCCTTTCCTCAGCTGAAGGAGTATCTGCATTCATGAGGAGCATTTCCATGACTTGTATGCCTTAGATTCACGGCCCTTCATTTTGCTCTGACATGAAGGAGTGAGTGAAAGCTAGCCATGCAATGGATCAAATCCCTGGTGGCTGTTTCCACACAGATCTTTAATAGGGATGCTGCTCTGCAAAGTACAGACTATTTCCCTGCAGAATTTTACAGCCGCAAAGGTTTTACTGGCAAAGTGGATAGGAAGGAATGGGGTGGGAATGTTTTCCCCCAGGAGCTTTGCAGAGAAAGTCTTAAACTGCTCTCCAGAGTCCAGGGGCTGCAGACAGGAGGAATTCAGAGAAGGAGCAAAGCAAACCCTTCTCTTGCTGTTATGTGTTGTGCTCTCAGACTGGGTCTGGCCATGATCTAGCCTTACAGGATTATCTTACACCTCTCTAATTGTTTATAATAAGCTTGCCTGAAAAGACAGGGATTTGCAGCTAAGCATCAGCTAAGAGCACTGCCACCAGCACTGCTGCCAATTGCAGCACTCTGTGCTGTGCCATAGCTCAGAGGGATGATGGGGCCGTGGATGTGCAGGAACCTGCCTAGGTAATCAGCCTGGTGGGTGGGCAAAGAGGATCAGGGACCTTGCCTAAAGTAAGTCAGAAGGGGAATAGAAGATGGTCACAGAATTAAACATAACTGCTGCTTAAATTAAGATGAATATATCTGTGAGCTATGCTGCTTGTGGCTTGTTCCAAGGGAGTCATGTCTGCAGAATGGGGCCCATCACTGCCAGTGCTGGCCACAGAGCACAGGGCTCCTCCTGCCCTGTTTTCAGCACTGCCACACCAGGTCTGCTCTTTCTCTTTTCAGATGCTGACTGGTGGTTTCAGTTTCAGATAGATGGGAGCTCTCTCTCCTAAATGATCTCTTAATCTCCCAGCACAGGACTTCGGCTGTTTTGTGGGCAAAGACCCATCTCTGCAGAGGGGCTATAACACAAATGGCCTCTGAAGATATTGAGCAAATATCAATCTTCTTCTCAGCTAAAGCATCTTATAGATCCTGACCAAGGTGTCCAAAAGCAGAGGTGCAGGCAGTCCTGTCTCTGTTTACTCATGTCCTCTTCATCAGAGAAGAAAAAAGCTATGATAAGGAAGATCTATAATGATAACTCATACACTCATACATTGTATAACAATAACAGAACTGTAGGAATAATCTTAGATTTTTCGAAAGAAATATATACTGTGTAGTTCACATGTTTGTGCTCAGGGAGAGTGTGCCTACTGTGCTTTTGGGTTTGAGTGGGCTTCAGTGGAGGTACCACTGTCCCATCCCTGCCGAAAGCACCTGTCATTTCTTCTCTTGGAGCTTGTGTAAGAAAGAGTGAGAGAATACAGCTTGGAGCTTTTGAGGGTAAATGTCAAACTGTTAATGCTCCTATACTTCGAAGAGGGGTTTCAGAGCTTGTTTCTTTAGTCCTTGGCATTCACAGGGTTTACCAGTCCTTCATTTGTTCCGGATACCTCAATTTTACCTTGACATCTTGACAACCCAGATGAAACATTAAGCACTTCACCTCTGAATATAAAGACAACTTCACATTTTGCTTGTGTCAGGTCAGACTGGGAACTGGAAACTATTCATTACTTTTGAAATCCAGCCCCTGGATTTTAAGAGGAATGACAGCCCAAAAAGAGCTCTCCTGAAAGGGACATTGGCAGTAAAAATTACTTGTCGTGTGGTTCTTCTCATTCATAGCTGACAAGGACCTGGAATCTTATGGAAATCAGAAATTACCAGATTTGTTATTGCAGATGAATCTGGATACACAACTCACTGTTCCCCAAGAATGTGTCAACATTTTACAGTCACCTTTAACACTAAATTATATTGACTTTTCTTCCCTGAATGACAATTTCAGTGGTGTTTATTTATAAAAATATGAGATTTCTTTTTCTCTGGGAACTTTTTTGACAGGTTTTGTGTGTGTGTGTGAGAGAGAGAGAGAGCTTAGACCATGTGACAAAACTGACAGCTCCCATTTAAATGCCAAATGTCTCCTCCTAACTCCAATCTGCATCTGAAACAAAAAAACTATTCAATACACAGACATTCCTTGCAGATATTTTTGCTATTCCTGTGGTCCCCCAAGAGCTGTAGTTTTTTTCTTTTGGCATTTGAGATCCAGTGATCAATCACTGAATACTTGCCCCTGTGTCTGGATTAGCAATCAGTTGTGCTCTCCGGCATGTGCCAGGAACATCTTCCCCTCCCCTCTACAGCATGCATTTCAACTTGAAACAGCAGCTTAGCCTTTGCAATTGCAATCACCAGCCGGATGATGTCTGG
>NW_005054316.1:3319510-3339533 GCF_000277835.1 Geospiza fortis | reverse complement strand
GCCCTAACCAGAGAGGAGAGAAGGGAAAAAGTCAGAGGGTTTCTGTCAACTTTTGACAGTGGCAGAAACATCCCCTTTTCCTGATGAGCTGCCTTTCAAGTCTTGGCAGAGCCATTACCAATTCTATGGCTGCATTTCCCTGCATTTGGGGCCATCTGTCTTTACTCCTTCCATTCTGAAGTCAGAAAAGAAAATTATTTTCACATTAGCAACTCATTAAATGGTTCCAAACTTGTAGCACAATCACTGCTGGAGCCAAACCCATTGTTTTTACACTTCCAAATACATACTTGGAGGCATTGTTCAGAGATCAGGGGCTGGCTTGCAGGACCTTCTGTCATGCACATGAGCAAGTGGGTGGGGTGGGGCCCTGTCACCCTCATCCATCATACTCCATCAATGTCACCACCACCTGCAGAGGCATTACCCCCAGTCACTCACTCACTTGGGCGTTCATTTCTGTCCATCAACATGAGCAGAAGGAGAGGATGTCAATAGTCACTATCAGAACTCATAAGATTCTTGAGGTTTGTTTGAGGCAGTGGAGGTACTGAAGACCATTTGATGACTTAGGCAAGCTGGGCTTTGAGCTTAGTTTAAGCATAAAGAAGCCCTTAGGAGGCCAGGTACTGTGTTGTACTCACTGTGCAAACGCCCAAGGCTACTACTGATTAATCAATGCAAAATACAGTGCCTTTGACTGGAGAAAGACAGAAAAGCTGCATTTCAGGAGAGTCTTATCATCAAAGGGAAACACAGTGGTCTCTTTTGAAGACCTGGACCCAACTCACCCTTAGGTCTCGTACAAAACCCCTCAGTTTCCCCTCCCTGCAGTGAATCACTCACTACATCACTGACTGAACATGCCTAATCAGCAAGTGCAGGGAAAGCGGGATCCCCAGCAAAGCCCTCTCTCCCACCACTGCTGGAGAGAGCACTGCTGGCCTCAGTGGCCCTGCACTGCCCAAGGCACACTGAAGAGCCTCTTGTATGGGACAGGGGAGTCACTTGTGTGGCACAGCCCACAAGAAAGCAAACACATTTCTGTGCTGCTTGGCTGAGCCAGTGCTAGCATCTGAACAACTTCTAAAACTTCAGTCTCTGAACTGGCTGCTGAAATCCTCTTTGGAAGCAGCCATGAGCTCCCTCAGCCTGCCCAGCAGCTTGGAGCAGATGGTGGATGTGGTACCCTCTCTTCAGAGTTTTCCAAAGCGGTTGTGCTCCTGCGGCTTTCCTGAGAGCTGACGCAGGCTTTGGGAAATGCAGCTGCATTTTAGGGGCTGAGCAAAACATTTTCTGCATTGCATATGAAAAGCCTTCTGGGAATCAGAGGGTATTAATCAATTTTACATGTACCATTCCTTGCCTTTAAAAATCAGGGCTCCCTGCACATTGTTAAAGCCTCCCGGAGCCCTTTCTGTCCCTGGAGCCGATCACTGTGAAATGAGGACATGTGACAGCATAGCTTATTAGGGGAACCAGGGTGTTTCCGTTTGTTCCGATTTGTACAGAAAAGGTTTTTTCACAGGGGCTGTGCTTTGACAGTCTCGTCCTCCCCCAGGCTGGTTCACATTTAGCAAGGGGCGGCTGACAAAGCTCCTGGGCCACGGAGATCCACAAGGTGCTTGCAGCTGGCACAGATACCTCATTAGAAATTCATTTTTTCCTGTCATAATAACAAAGTGCAGAGCAGCGGTGGCAACATAGTTTCGTATGGGAAAGCACACAAAAGGGGACAGCTGAAAGAAGCTGTGCTTTTCTCCTGTATTTCCAGCCCGACAGAAGCATCTTCAAAGGGAGCAGCCTTGCCCGTCCGCCGCACCCTCTTGGCCTGAATCGCTTGAATGGCATTTTATACACCTACTGCACCCTGGGGCCAGCCAGCCTCCAGGAAACCCATTCACCCCGCCCCGCTCCTGCTCCTGGCGTTTTGTTGTTTCCTGCCCCACGGAAGCGGTGGGCAAATAAAAATGACAGCCCCGGTTTGTGAGCCTCAGCTCCCTTGCAAGCATTTCCGAAACCCTGCTCCCAGGCAAGAGGAGTCGGTCCATTTCTTAGTGAGGAGGGTGGAAAACCTTCAGAAGTAGAGAATGACTGCTGTCTAATTGGCCTCTCTGTTTATTTGAGTGGTGAAAGTGAAAAAGGAGATTCAGGAGGGCAGAAGTGAGAGGAGAGCAGCATGGCTGTGTGACTGTCACCGCTGGGATAGTGCACAGATGAGGGCTACTGAGGAACTGGAACAGTTTGTCACTGTGGAGTCGGAGAGTGGCAATGAAGCACCCTTCTCATGCACAAGCATGTTGATCCACCTCCCCAAAACTAATGAAAGAAGAGACTGGGTTTCTAAAGTCAGGGGATTTAATCTCCTTGAAAATCTAGAGAGAAAGCCTGACAAAGATTCCATTTAAAAATCTTGGCTTTATTTCTCTCCCTATTATTTCTTTTCCATCTTCCCTTCCTTTTGTTTGTTGTTTTTTTTTCCCCCTTGCAACACCACATGTATTAGAAAAAAATAGGAGGATGGAGGAGAGAGACAGAAAGCAAACAAGCAGTGTGGGAATAGGAAAGGACTGATGGCCAAAACCTGAAAGTCCTGAAACAATGTAGTTGCAACTCAGAAACGTCCCTCTCATACACAGACCAAAACCACATGCAACAATTTCCTTTTTCAGAAAATAGGTTGTCCGATTTCTTGAAATAAAAACACAACCAAAAACCAAAGCAAAACAAAAGAGAACAAAAGAACCTAACAAAAACAACAGCAAAACCCCAATAAGTAAAGATTCCTGATACAAAAACTCAGTCTGATCTGTGTAACACATCAACACTGACGCCTCACTGTTATTCCAATCCCCCATAACACAGCACCAAGAAGCTGTGGCAGAAATACAGCAAATGAACCCACTTTGATCCCTCAGCCTGGAAGGGAAGCTGCCAGGGAAAGGCCCCAGGCAGACCACTGGTACAAATGCAGTGCTTGCAGTTTTCTGCCAGAGAAATCTAAATCCCCACTTTGCTGTATGTGGTAGCCCAGAGACAGCAGCATCAGAAATCTGGGGTAGTGTGAGTGTGAGGCAGGCTGCAGACCGGGAGACAAAGACCACTAAGCAAATTTTTAACACATTCCAGGAGTACTGTCATCCATGAAAGGATAATGTATAGATGCCTTTTCTATTCAAGAAACCAACTGTGAGGCATTTTAGCTATAGACATTGGCAATAAAGTTATGTTCAGGAAGTGGGGATTTACTGGATAAATGTTCAGTAGTTCCCAAATGTACTATGTCTAGCTTTAGACACTCTCAGAACCATCACCTAGCCCTCCAGAGAGCTCTGGCTTTCTGTACTGCCTAAATGGATAGGGACCAGGATGCCTATCCACTTCAGGCTATTGTGAACTTAGTTAAACTCTTCCTTCCCTTGGTGTCACACCTCAGAAGTACTTTAGTCAAGGGTACTGAGCATCCTTGTAAGAAGCGTCTGTAATGGCACAACCAGTAATCAGCGAGCACAGGATACTTGGGATATTCTTAATGGGAGTACCTTGGGAGGGCAGGAAAGGGGGTACTGGGCTGAACGTGGTGATGCAACTTGAAAAGAAACACAAAGAAAAGATCTCCACCACCTTGGCCCACAACAGGAATTTTAGAAAGGATGTCTATCAGGCTGAGTAGGATGTGCACTTAAGGGGAGATTCTGATGTCCAGTAAAATTGAGCTGTGCAGATATTTGGGTTGTGCTCTCAGCTCATCACCAGGGCCTCTTTTGTTCCTTGTCTGCCAGGGGATTTCCAGAGAGTCCTTTGTTCTGTGCAGCTGGTGAGAGTCAGGAGATGGGGGTGGGTTGGAATTGCTATGGGGGAAGCATCCTTATTGCCATCCATTTGCAATAAGAAGGTAGTGTAGATGAGAGGAAACAAGACTAATCTGGTAAAGCCAAGGCAGAATGATTTCCCTGAGACATTGGACATCTGCACAATTTCTATGGCTCCCCAGGTTGAAACTGAGCTCTAGGTTGTTTACATGCAGCAGGCACAGGAGCTCACAGAAGGGCTGCAGGTGGCAGATGAGGCTCATGTCCTCAGGACTAAACTCTCTTCTCCCCATGACCTAGTCCACAGCACCCTCCAGGGAAATCTGTGCTTCACACTGTGCTCTGAAGGGAGGCATGCCTAGGCAAGTGCTGCCTAACTCAAACAGAGCTTTGCTGAGGCAGGTACGAGCTGCAGTCTGGGGCTGGGGGTAATCATAGGGGTGTGCCTGAGCCACACTCTGATCATAGCTACCAATTTAGTCATGGCCACCCAGCCTCTGATAGAGACAGCTACCCCACAGAGGAGTAAAATAAAGAGTGCCCGTGTAGATGCATGAAGAGATAATGATGGCTGGCTGACCAAGAGAAAACTTCCTCCTTGTAAAGCAATGTAATGGATCTACAGATGAATCTTCTGCATTTGAAAGACTCCTTCCAGAGACTGACTGACTCCTTCAGGCCAGTATGACAAGAATTAGGAGGCGGCAAATAATTCAGTTAAGCAAAAACACAAGTGAGCTCAGAATTAGTATTGGAAACCACAGATTTAGCACATGACAAACTTGTTATGAAACGGTTAGATTGGCCATACAGGATTCTTGGTCAGACAGCCAAAGGACAAGAGGAGCTGGAACATGAATTAGGCAATAACCCATGTGTGAGATTGTGTGGCTGATTCAGAGCAGGGATTTAAGACTGTTGACTCCAGCCCCTGATAGGACACTGCTTTGTGAAGTGTTGGATGTTTTAGAGGGTTGCCCACTTTTTCCAAAGAAGAATCAGAAGTGGTGCCCTGCTAGATACATGAGAAATCTCAAAAAGCATGTATTTCCGCAAAGGAAATCCAGAGGTATTGGGTCAAGCCTAAGGTACTCAACACTGATGAACATGGCACAAAATAAAATCCTTCTAGTCTCTGGTAACCCTTGGGAAGCAAAGAGTCTCCTCTCATTGCTGGTCTGAGTTCCTTGACCTAAGCTAGCTTACTCTTGCAAGCTGTCTCACTGGATGGATGCTCATGCAGATGGTTCCAGATGGGCTCCGAGCACGTCTGTCTGCTCATACCCTCCAAGTACATCGGGCTGAGACTTCACTGCGTAGGTGGCACTGGTTAGCTGTCAAGTCCATTTGCCTGCTAAATAACATGGTAAATTCAACAACCTGCAGCACTCACTTAAGGCTTAGGGAGCCTTCCACAGTCAGTGCTTGTCCCAGACTCAGTGCACTCACCCCTGTGCTTGTTTCTCTTGTAGCGTCTGGGATGCCCTCAGTAGTGCATGCCTGCCTTGTGGTGCCTGCTAACAAGGGGAGAGCAGCAGGCAGAGACCATGGAGGGGCAGAGAACACACGGGCACAGAAATGGTGATGTTGGAGAGCTGCAGTTGCTAATGGATGTCCAACCATTACAATCTTATTTGTTGGAAGTTTGACTAATTCATACTGCTCTCTATACTAGATGACTATTCTTGTGGTTAAGCGCTTATACTCCTTTCTGCTGCTTATTTCCTGCAATGCATTGGACTTGCAGAGGGAAAATGGAAAGAAAAGATGTACAGGATGTCATGGGCAGAGCTCAAGAGCATTATGTCTCATATAGCTAGAGAAGATGTCAGAGTCAGGGGAGGTGCTTCTTCTAGCCTCAGTCTAGAGGGATGAGAACTCAAGACTTTCTTGGCCTCTCTGATGACCTTTGTAAAGATAAACTCTTGGAGTAGCTTTAGAGATCGAATATGGAAGTTATTGGCCTGTGTAGCACACGCAAGGCTGAACATAAGGATAATGAAATTCAGCCTCCAGGTCTCTGAAGCCTGACGTACTCTCACATTGCTTTCCTTCTTCCCAGACAGCACTTCCCAGCAGACTCCAGCACCACCATATGGAGTGAAAGTGATGGTCCAGGAGGTGACACTTGCCATCCAGTCTGGGCACCCCGATCACTGGCAGCCATGATGTGTTTATGCCCCCAGGAAAAAGAGCAAAAGACCTTACATGAACCAGCTGTGGGATCGTGCAACCCTTTGACATAGTGGGCTGTCATTTAATCCTGGGTAATTGTGAGTGGGCGTCAGCCCTGAAGCAAACAAGGTTTGTGTGTTTTGTCTGTAACTGACTCCCAGCCTGTTTAGCTCACACTGACGCAAAATGCAAAATTCCTCTTGTTAAAAACAGGGCAAGATCCGGCCCAGAAGAGCAGGAATCTGCCACCTGGATTGCACCATATTCCCCATCAGCACTTTACCAGGTCTGTTTAAGCAATGCTTTGGAAGGAGTGCTCCCTGTCCTGGTGCTGTCAGTCTCATGTGTGTGTGTGTGTGTGTGTGTGTTTGTTTTCCTCAGTATATTAGTTTTGTACATAATTTTAATTAATTTTTTTTTGTTGTGGCCTTGAGAGTAACTCTTCTGAAAGTTGCAGACCCCGAAATTCATTAAATGTGTGAAATGACAGGAGAAAAAGTGTGAAATTGTAACAGTCTGTTTGGGCCTGATTAATAGAAATTTTTCCTGACAATCCCTGGGCCCTTCTGGGGGTCAGTGGAAAGGAGCAGCTGTAAAGACAGCAGGAGCAATTTAGAAGCTGCCTGATGGGGGCCATGCAGATTTCGGAGCAAGTGGGGAGAGTCCCATGCCCTTTTTCAGGCCAGTGGGAGATGATTGGCCACCACAGTGTCACGTTATCAAGCAGATTAGCCCGAGGTGTGCTCCCATCACCTTGAAAGGGTTATTTGGCTTCAAGGGAGGTTATTGTTGTCTCTATGATTTTTGGTCCTACAGCAATGTCACCCATAAAGCTGATTCTGGTGCATTTGCCACGTTTTACTGTCTGTGCTTCTGCTAAAGAGCCAAGCACGAGTGAGGGCAAAGCCCTACAGTGGAAAGAGTTTGCCATTGGAGTGAGGCTGGGAGGAGATTGCTTCACTTTCTGTCCTCCTTGGTGACTGAAGAGTCACCAGCCAGGGCCCTAGCTGGGGCTGGATACAGTGCTTATGCTGCTGCTGGGGTGAAGCTCTCAGTGGCAAAGGCAGCCAACACCAAGGACCAGGGAGGTCAGATAGCTGTGCTTGTGAGGAATATTTCCCTGGCTCCCACCAGGCACCCCAACCTGAACTGCTGACTTTTTTTTCTTCCTTCTTTTTTTTTTTTTTCTGAGCAGCTCTATATAGCCAAATGCTTTCACCCTAAGAAAGATACAAAAGAAAACATCAAAGTAAATGTCCCCACACTGACATAAGGCTAGAATAATGGTGACCTAGTAGCTAAAGACTGGGACGAATACTGAAAGTAATTCACTCCCCTCGATAACAATGGGGCATGTGTGACAATGATATATACCAGGAGGCGAGGAGAGCCACTTTTGTTGGGTAGCGATACCCCACAAACCCAATTGTAGGGAGATCAATACTGTCATAGGACAATCATCAAAGCCCATCAGCTCATCATATTTTCATACCATAAGCAGCTCAAGGCGCCGGGGCTGCCTCTCCGGCAGAAAGCCCCGCGCGGAAATTTGAAGGGTGTGAAATCGACATGATTAATAATTATAGTTATTAGCACATGTACCAGCTGCTCATGTATGGTTTAGCCCGTGATTTATGGGGCCATAAATGCCCATATCTGCTTCTGACATGGAAAGGAGAAGGGCACGCAGTCATGGGCAGAAAGCATCATCCCTGGTGCCAGGGGCTTTCCTCCCCCTCACTCCTGACAAAATTAAAACAACAACAAAAATGGGCCAAAAAGTCACCTTTGCTCCACAGCAATGGAAGGAGGCCTTTTGTTCCCATGTCTGCCTTAACGGCGGCTGAAACCTGTCTGCTCAATGTCCCCAAAGCCTTTGAAGTTTGGATTGCAGCTAACAAGGGCTGGAGATTTCCCTCCCCCACACAACTTCACACTGTTGCCAGGCTGCAAACAATCACCATACATATTACAGATGAAACCACGAGGACCAGCAACAGAAAGAAAAACTAATTGTCTAGTTGCCAGAAGTTAAAGCTTTTGTTTCCAAATGTAATTTGATTCCTCTTTCTTCCAGCTCCCCCCCAGCCCCACCATCCATTTACAATGCGTTTCATCATAGAAAACTATTTTACTTTGACACAATCTGAAAAAATGGTTTGAAATGGCCAGGCAAACAATATCACCACCCTCAGCAGTAGGTATGATGGTGCTTTAACTCTGAAGATTATTCTTGTCTTCAGAAGACTTGTAATAATGATTTGAACAAGAAAATTTGTTTAGTGCTGCGGAGAAGAACCACAACCTGCCACAGCCTGTGAATGTGCAAAATTGAAGCAAAGAGGGCTGCAGACCTATATTTTCCATAACATTCATAGCCATAGACTAGCCATGCCTTGTTCTCCAGCAGAAGCCAAGTTGGTGCCCTGTGCTTGGTGTGCTATTTCCAGCCTGTATTGAAGTTCATAGTAAGGCTGCACCCCTCCTCTGTTCGGTCACAGCACAGAGAATGGCAAACAGGGTAAATGTGTCCCCACTGCCTCTTGTGAAATCTGGTGAGCTCTGCTGTTCCATGAAGCCTGCTGATCCCACACTGACCTGATCAGCTAGAATCTTCAGTCAGATGAAGAATTTCCCGCACAATGAGCATGAGTAAACTGTTTTGGTGAGAGCACAGATGCACGTGGTGCATCAGGTGGAGGTACGCCTTGTGGGCTCAGAATGCAGGACTGCAGAGCTCGGCAGGAAAACCAGCACTGGCGTGGCTTGTGTGCACCACCACCAATGCCTGTTTCCAGCACAGCCACACACAGGGAGACCACTGGATTTTGGTGTCACTGGGGAGAAAAACATTTTCTCTGAGGACTCAAAACACCCACAGTCAGTTCTGGTCTGGTGTGAATCATTGACTGTTTCTCTTGTTTCTTATCCCAACCCTCCTAGAATAACACTAAAAGCCTCCTTTCCACAAAGCTATTTTGTGTATGTCTATGTGCATAGGTAAAACAGAAAACTGTGGCGACATTAGGCAGATTCTGAACTCTTTCATGTAAAGTATTTCAACAGTTTTCATCAAAGATAACAGTGCCAGGGATTCCTTATACTGTCTACTTGGACATCCAAGGTAGAAAGGTGTTACAGATTCTTCCCTGTCTCATATTATATGCATGTGGGGCAAGAAACAATCAGACTTTTTTCCTTTAGGTATGTGTATACCTACCTGTAAACGTGGCTCTATATTTATTTGTAGTTTTAGCTGAATTTTAAATATCAGAAAATTCTTAAATATTGGGTTATATTGGAATATTTCATCCCATCAGCCAGTGGGGGTGACATGGGGGTGACAAAAGTCATCAACAAACATGAGTTTAATGTGATGTGAAAACTGTCCCATCACAGCCCTCTATTCTGCCCCTTCCAAGCACAGAAGTTCTTAGTTTTTCCATGTTTTTTTCTCCTAGACTCATCAGGAATTTAAGCATGGGGGCCAGACAGGATTTAGACTTTGTAGAGGAAGGGATATTTAACAACAGCTTTTAATAAAGATTTTCATTATGAGAGATAATGTCAATATAAGTTCAAAACATTTCAGTGGCCAATGGTGGACCTGCAACCACCCTGGTGGTCTCTGCAAAAGGATATTCCAGAAAATCTATTGGATTTAAAGAAAGTGGCCACAGCCATTACTTCCAGGAAAAGAGCTGAAGAATCACAGGTGCTGGCCCAGGAGTGGGATACAGTTTGAGGTAACTGTAGGCAGAAAAAAATCTAAACATCACTGCTGGAAAACAGAACTCTACAAGGAGCATTTATAGCAATTCAACACCAATCATAACTATTTAACTAGTTCAATAATATGTTACCCTGCTAGTCTGCAATTTTCCTAAAGAACAGTTATGCAGAATTGGGCAGCTGCTCAGATCACTCAATTCAAAACAAACCATTTGCATAATAAATATTTGCAGAGGAGCAAGTGGGTGGGGTTTAGATGAGTGCACAGATGAACATAAAAATCAAATATGGCTGGAAAGAAACTAGGCTAAATTACAGGAGGAAACAAAAAATCTACCAACAACCAAAGCATGCACACACAGACACACATATTTCTTCAATTACTTAAAATAATTAGTGTAAATATTCTAATTAGTTCATTTGTCTCTTTCCAGGATCATAGATTTCTTTCTGTTCCTCACTGACTGAAAAAAAGAAGTTTGTGGGCTTGTTCCAGAGCTATGCACTGTTCCATTTGCAAGCAAATAGTTTGAGAGTATACATGTGTGCTTCTGTGGGTATGCAGGGATCTGAGGGTGAATGGCAAAATGCCAGGTCTATGGCACTGCTTCCAGATAATGTCTGCTCCACAATGACACTCAGGCTAAAAGATAGCTACAGCTATTTTAGTAGCAGAACCTCACCCAGACATTGCTCTTGCACGGAGTCCCAGAATGTATGATGGGAAATCCAGTAGCAGTTTCTACCTTTCACAGTCACCTTCTGGGAATAACTTGCCCATCACTCCTGTGACAAACAGCTTACTATGTTATACATTCCAAATGAATGATCAGTTTCTACTCTGTTTCCACAGAGCTAGTGGCAGAGTGGAAATTGATCAAAATGAGTTAAAAATGGTTTTACCAGACTCATTTTTTTGATTGTACATGGCCCAGAAAAGCTGATGAAAAGGAAAGAATTGAGAAGAGAATGTTTAAATGAGTAGAGATCAGATCTAAAAAAGGTAAAAAAGCAAACCACCAAAAAAAAGCCCCAACAAACCAACCCTCTGAAAAACCCAAGCCATCCTTCTTGGTTCTCAAGACAAAGAAATTAAGCTGGGAGGATGCAAAAGAGAAAAGGAGGATGAGCAGCGTGGCAGCATAGACAAGAGAAAACATTGTAGTGTGACCCTTGGCATCTTCCCAGCATAAGGAAACTTGATGAACATTTAATCCAACCACATTCTTCATGGGTCTTCTGCCTCTCTTAGCAGCTCATCTATGGTAAGGAAAGTAGAAGGACAAGGTCTCCCTGTGTGACCTCTGCCTGGCAATACGTAACAGTGACATATTAAATATGATTAATATTTTCTTCAGAACTGAGTTTACAAAAATACATGCTCAGCTGTGGTCAGCAAACAAGACCATAATGTGGTGTCTATCACAGCACAAACAGTGTATTAATGGAGCCATTAATCACCATCAAAACTGTATTAGGAGTGAAGATAGCCAAAGAGAGCTTAACTGACAGCAAGTGGCCATAAACCTGTCCAAAAACTAATTTGATTACCATCATACCAGCATCTGTGCCACTTATGAGGGTTCATTTTTTTGATGAAATTATGTAGACAAGTCATTCATGCGTATAATAGACATCTAAATCATGGTAAACATGTTGTTGGCATGAGAAGTAGTTAAAGAAAGTGGGACATTGCTTTGCAGGTGAAATTTCAGGCAAAATGCACTGCTGGTGTCACAACAGTTGGTTAGAAAACCGTTGTCAAACTCATCTTGCCAAGCCGTGAGTGAGGAATGTTTTTGATCCACATTCAACAGAATAAACGCTGCTGAAAGTCAGGGGATGTTGGGAGCCTCTAGCTATTTGCAAGAAGGACGGCTTTTGCCAATATAAACTCTTGCTCTTTATCAGCTATAAATATTCCCTACAAACAATCTGTTTTATTCATAGACAGTTGGACCCATTATGTTTTGGTCTTGACAGACGGGACAGTAGGATGCTGCATTTAAATGACACAGACTGTATAGGAATGTATTTCCAGATGATAACTGAGCCTGGAGCTTCCACATAAATCAGGGGAGGGAAATTATTCTGTAAGAAATATGTTCAGATTTCAGCCTCATAAATACAGAGAGAAACCAAATTTTCAGGGCTTCTTCACTTTTATGTGAGCATTTTAATGATCATTTTAGGCAGCTACCAAGAAATTCACGTTCACTATTAGTAATGTTATGCACAAGAGAACTCACTCAGGAAAGTAAAAGATAATGTCTTTTACTTTACTTTTAAATAAAAGATAGTGTCCCATTTACTTTTAAATAAAAGATAGTGTCCCATCTACATCTAACTAAGAGGCTGAAGTGTGAAAAGATCTGTTTTGGAGGTCAGGGATTAATTGGATTTTCTGGCAGAACAAAACGGTCAAATTGACAGAATGGATGCAGACTAAAAATCACTGTTTCCCCACTTGCTTTACCACGCTGCATAGGGTAGGTAAGGGTGAATGGGTAGCTGCATGCAGAGCCAGCACTGAAAGGAAGGGACAAGAGCTTGTTGCTCAATTAAGAAAAGTATTTGAAAGCCAGGTAGTCATGTGAAGCTGTGCCTGCTTTAACTTGCCATCTCTAAATAGACTTAGCATGTCTGAAGGTCTCAGGCCATTTCAAATGTATCCCAGGTATGTGCTGTGCATATGCTGAATGTATAATATAATTGAATATGGGGCAGAAAGGGGATCAGTCCCCAGAGAGGGAGATTGTTTCTTCAAACGAGATGTTAATGGTAGAGTGAGAGATTTATCTCCAGTCCTTTTATGAATCACTGAGACACAAACAGAGTACACCTTGCCTTTGCTGCGTGTGAGCTGTGCCTCAAGCCGTGGGAAGCTGCCTGCCATTCACAAGCCAGTGCCTTGTAGGCAGCTCCATCTTACCTGAGTTCGCAGATGGGCCATTCCCCAGGTGGGTCTGGCAAAACACTTCTCATTAATCATTGCTTAAAGCCCTCTCAGTGGGAAGACCTCAGGTTAGACATCATTTGGAAACAAATTGGGTGAAAAATAGCTCTGACAATAAGGAGCCCACACAGAATTCCCCTGTGAGAGCTTCAGCAGTGTGAAAACAGACTCTTCCAGGACACTAAATGATCTGTCAGTTAGCAAATGACATTATAATCCAGTTTTATGCCACTGACAAATCAAAGCCTTTGCTGCGTTTCCTCATTTTTTCCCTCTATTTTCCCCCTTTACCTCCTTTAAAGTGACAAAATATTTCAGTTAGGAGAGATAGCCAAGTTGTAAATGCTTCCAGGGACAAACCTAAGCCTTTTAGGGTTGCATTGTTGTCTCTCTTCTTTCTGTGCTATCATTAACAGCAGAAGCCCCCCACAATCTACCAGGCCCATCATAAGAGAGCATCAAGCTGCCCAAGCCCTCCAACCCCACTGGGGCTGGCCACAGGGGGCATTTGTGCCCAGCCCTGCCTAGCAGGGTTCCAACTTCTGTTCCAGCTTAAGTGTACCTACCAACATCCTGTTAGATTAATTTTTAAAATGAAGCTTAAAAATGAGGCACAGGATCGAGTGCTTTTGTGAATGGAAGATACAGTAACTATTTGAAAGCAAACAACTTGTGCAGCCTGATTTTATCTTGTTAATTGTTAGTATTTACTTTCAAGCACTGACACTTCATGCCAGTGGTAATTCTGGGTCGTCAGAGATACTAAGTATTGACCAGCTCCAGGGAACTTAAAAACGATGGTTTTTCTCTGCCTTCATCATTGCTTCTTTTCTCAAGTACAGTGTTAAATTGATTCAGGCCTTAGACAGCAGAAAAAAGGAGATGAAAAGGAGATGGTGAATTTGCAGAATAATTTATCCAAACTGAGCAGAGGAGCAAAGTATAATATGGGGCAAGTCTGACATTCTTCGCTGAAATACATAGAGCATAGCCCAGCTACCACACACAGGCATGGACGCAGGCAAAACACACTGCAACAAGGGGCTTAAAAAGCCAGCCATTATTAAAACTCAAGTTTTCCATCTTGATGATGTTCACATTGATTTATCTACATGAACCTCTGCCTACACATTACACTAGAAAAAGTTATGGCCTCATTTTTGATGGGTTCCAGGTCTGATGCCCAGTGTCCTTGCATGTTTTAAGAGTTTTTCGAAGTCTCTCAGTTGTCAGTCCTAACACAACCAGTTTTGGAGTCTGAATAGCAGAAATGGACATCACTCAGGATCAGGCAGTCCACTGTCAACTGGGAGTCATTGCCATGTGATATCAAATGTGCAGCAACCTGTTGGGGTTTTGCTTTTCTACTGAAATGCCCCCAAGGAACTTAGGACTCCATGCTCTCATGCTTTTACTCAGGGACTTTTTGGCAGCCTTTTCTCTGTTGTGAATCAGTGGCTTTTGCTTAACAGTCCTATAGGCTCAGCTTTCTTATCCAGGGATTCAACACAATCCTCAAAGATTGGTAGGCCCCATATATTGAGTTCCCTTTTCTTTCAGTAGTGTTCATCCAGACATGGTTGAGGGACTCAGTGTGGTCCATACTGAAGTTCCTCTCCAAGCCCTGTCTGTCACCACCCTTTTCCCAGAGCACTCCAGAATGAATATTTGCTAATAAGAATATTTGCTAAGAAGTGAGAACAATGTAAATTATTTAGGAAACACACAGCCCATCTGTACAATTCCTTCTTGCTCTAGGCACTACCTTGCACCACGAACGGCCTTGCTGAAATTCAGCTTAGAATTGACAGTGTTTCCATGGCATACTGCTGTCAAATTTCCAACTGTGGCCTCAAGGTGCTGAGAAAGGGATACTGATCCAGCTCTCATCCCAACTCAATATGTTTGCACCTCTCTGCTGGCCTCTGGAAATTATGGGGAGCAGCCAGGCTCACTCATCACACAGAATTACTGAGCTTGTGAGTGTGTTCTCATGACAGCCCTGCATAGCAGTCAGCAAGTAAGAAGATTTATTGCTTTATTTGACACTCTGTTATTCACTAACTGAGCATGACACATCTGGGACTAGGAACTGCCAGTTTGACACCAATGAGCCTTTTTTGCATTGATTGAGTTTATCCAGTTCATGCTCAGAATACAACCTGGGTAAGGAAGAACTCCCAAAACAGGCTGTAATGGGAGCTGCTGGTTATATGCTTTCCAGGAGAATTAATACAATGAGTAAATGACCTCAGATGTTGCAGAGCAAGGAGAGGTGATGTCAGCCACTTCAGCACCATCCTTTTTGTCACAAGCCACCATAATGATGAGAAACCATTTCTTTAATGCTTATAGATTGGTGGAGAAGTGCAGATCAAAATGCCATAAATAATAATTGCAATGTATGGGGTCTGAGAGAAATTAAATTATTTTGCCCAGCCCACAGATGACACCATGCAGGACATGGGTTCCACTGCTCTGGGCATGATTTTCCATGTGTACCTTGCAGAGCCGGGAACAACAATCTCCCATAATTGTTTTCTTCTTTTACTTGTGGGACAAGTCAACCTGCATGCATGGGAGTCCAGCTTGCTCTAATTAGGCATGAAATATGGAAAAACAGGAAAACTTGACTAATCTTACACAAAGCTTATATCAAGCTCTGAATGTGCTCTGAATGTTACATAGCAGTTTGGGCTATTGCTAGACTAATGAAGAAAGTGACTCCTTATGTGACAGCCCAACACTAACAATGACTCCTCTTTGTTTGGGTGTTTAATCAGAAGCCTTTCTAAACACTCCTGTGAAGCACAAAGGGAGGCCTCCCGTTTCCTAAATGGAACATTTAAATTCTTTTTCTTACTTATAATTAATCCCAAGCCTGTAATTAAACTGCCCCCTATGCTGAGGAGTTCCAAGACCTTTTTGTTGCTGCTGTTGTGCAGATTTAGAAAGGGAATTTGCTCAGCAGGTGAATCCAACATGAAGCTGCAGCTCTTTTCAGCCACCAGATCATGAAGGGGGACATTTCCTGTACTTGATGTATGAAGGTTGATGCGACAATATATAATCAAATAATTCTGCAGAGAAATTATAGACAGGAAAGGGAAAAAATAAATGAGCTGTCAATAATAAAATATTTAAGTAAACCAATCTTGCCTTTTAAATCTACGAGTGCTACATTTTGTTTTGGAGTGCACTTAACACTTATCAAAGCCATCAGGATGGCAGCACTGGCAGGCAGAGCTGGTCTGAAATGGCCCCAGAGAACAAGTGAGGATCAGAATGCTGGGTCACATGGGCAAGCATCTTAGTGTCTGAACAAATTGGTAGCATCCTGTTCCATTGGCTGATTTGCTTTTCCTTAGTGAATCAATCTCGCTTCTTCATAAACCAGTTTTTCCCTCCATCAGACCTGCCCCATCCCAGCAGTTTGCAAAATAGCACCAGGGGTTTCTAATACCCCTGGTGATCCTCAAATCACAACCATTGGTCAAAGTCATGTCACGCTATCTCTCTAAGGCAGGTTTCACTAGAGACACTTGCTTTGGCTCTGCCATTCCAGAAATACCTCATCAGATGGCACACCAGATCTGTCTAGTCTATTGTGGGTGATTGGGATCAATTACCTTTCTAAATCAGGTAATCCAGACTTTCTTAGCTCCTTGTTATCGCTTTTGTTATACAAATGGGACCCAAAACTGGTATCAGTATTATTCCTGTCAATTTTTCATTGCACCTTTATATTGTTTATTTGACTGTAGTAACACATGGTTATTTTTCTTCTAATATGTCTAATATTTTTTCCTTTAATAAACTTTTCAACTCTTGCCACTACAGTTCTTTTGCCAACATGCTATATATTATCATGCGTGGGCTTTTATTTTGAAATTGTCTACAAAGGAAAATTACAGAAGAAGAATCATTTGGCTTACCTAAAACACTTTATCTATCCAAACTATATTTCAATTTCACATTTTTTTTCTAGTGATAAGACATAATATAAAACAAAATAGCATTTGAAGAAAAATTTTTATTTTTTTAAAGAAAATATTTTCAAATGCAAGATGTATGTTACATTTCCAATTCATTCACATGGAATATTGACAGAATTTATCTTTCTCAGATTTTTTCCAAATTTAATTGATCAGATCTTGTGAGATATGTTACTTTTTGGGGAACTGTTTAGTCCCCACACTATGTTTGTCTAAGTAGCTTTGCAACATGAAACATAATGTGTGTAATCTTGGGAGACACCATCATTAGCTTGAATGACAAAATGACATTTATTCTTTGTTTCCTGTCTCACAGTATTTTTGATTCCTAATTCTCAGATTCTTTCATAGCATTTTATGCCAAGCCATATGGAAAACCTGACTATATTAGATCAAGGAACCCTCCATTACCTTTTATGATGTTGACCCATTCAAATATGGTAAATACTGGACTTTTTTGTATCATTGAATGGCTAAGTCTTAAAAACTGAAGCACTTTGAAAAGTAGAAGGCTTCAACAAGCATCTTCCATAAATAGACTTCCAGTAAAGCCTGCCTCTTATATGTACAACTTGGTATTTATGGCCAATAGATTTCATTTCAGTGGAACAGCGCTGTCTTTTAGGCACGCTGAATATCTGTGCACTGGGCTACTCTCAGGCGGGGGACTCTCTAGTTCATGCACTTTGGAAAAGCTGTGAAGCTCTGTTTTTATTCATGAAATTGCACATCTTTCCACAGAGAATAGAAAATTTCTCACATGGCTATTTTCAGTGTTTTTCATTCATTCTTCTGATGTCCCACCTTACTTCTTGACTCACTCATCTTTGCTGCAGCAGCATCTGAAACACGGAGTCCACATGCCATGTGATTTGGAGGTCCCCTTGTTCATCAACTGAGTCTGGTGGGTGACCTTTTAATTATGAATTTTTAGTGATTTAGTGATCTGCCAAGTCCCAAGGTCAGTGTCTGAGATGGTTTTATGTTTGTTGCTAGAAAGTAGCACACCCAGGAAAGATCTTGCTGTGATAACCTCCGCAGTGAAGCTTGTTGGAAGGACAGCTTTCCTACCAGTCTGGGTAATCAAGGCAGTCATTAGGGGCTGAATAACTTCAAAGTTTAGGAGATTTTCAGAAGTTCAAGAACCATCATAAATAAATCCCAAAATCATATAGAAAGAACACAACAGAGAGTCTCTGAAGGGAAAGAAGCTGCAGCCTGGAAGGACTTAAATATATCCCAAGGCAGGGAGCCTGGACAACAAATGGAGGTATGGAGAGCATATGGAGACTGTTACAGGAGATTTAGCATGGCAGTCACAGATTTCCAGGTAAAATAATAAGCTCTCAGTGTAGCATTTAAAGTTGAGAGGAGAAATGGTACACTGAGAAGTAACTCCTCTCTGTTAAAACACAGTTCCTAGAGAAAATTTAAATGCTCGCAAACTCTGGCACATATTACCACATGCAGAGGCAAAGCCACATGTACAGCCACCTACCCCACTCCCAAATGCATGGGGTTTTAGAAGAAAGGAAAGGCAGAGACAAAAGGCAAAAGGCAAGGGGCAAAGCAAGGGGAAAGGGAAGAGTTACAACCAAAGAGATAACCCTCCCAAATTTTAGGATGCTTTAAAATTGTATTATCAAAATAAAGTTCATAAAGTATTGTGTGGTCTCGACACCTAGTGCAAATCAATGCAGATAGCCCACATCATCTCTATGGAGGATCTCAACTGCAAATTAGATAAAGCATATTTAATGGAGCAGAATATGTCCTGCAACTTAAGGAAACCCTGAGAAGCCTGATGAAATGCTAACAAAACATCCTCATAAGTGTCTCGTTCCCACACGACCAGATGCAGAGGGTTACTGCTGGGAAGCACAGTGTGTGAGAGCCATACAAAAAGCTTATTTATTTTGTGGAAGAGACTGTATCTGTCTTTCTATCAATAAATGTCTGAATGTTTGAGCCCTCTCTGCTCACACCTGAGACCTCTCTCTCTCTTACCATAATCTCTCAAATCTCACCATCAATCTGTCAAAACAGAAGTAAGTGATCTATTTTTAACTTCAGGGAGGAACTAAATCAAATTGTAGTTCATACTGATCTAAACCCTAAAGCCTCACTGCTGCTGTTAGGGTGATCCTGGCGTGTGTGCACCCAGACAGACCTGCCCATGAGTTCAGGGATTACAGAGAGGAAGCCCATGAAAACAATTTAGATGGTAGAAGAATCTCAGGAGGTAAAATCTCATGAGAGGTTTTTCTTTTCCTTTGGAAGAAAAGTAATTCAGTCAGATTAGCTTTTGCTGTTGCTCTCCACATCTCTTTTCATTTTGGGCATGGAAATGTTTTCATAAGGCTCATACACAAGCAGCAGAACTGGGAGTATCCTAATTCCTGATATCCTTATATTTTGCATTATGGCTGGTGTGAAGCAAATCTGACTGTGGGAGACAAAAGACTCACAGATGTCCAAGGAACAGATCCTTAGGGTGCCTGTCCTTTAAATATGCTCTTTTAATTTCCTCTAAATTTTAGCACAATTGCATGCATTTATGCTAAAATTCTTCTACAGCCTGTTTTCATTGAGACAAATGTCTGACTCTGTGCAGGCTAGAAACAGTGATTTCAAGAAAGAGCTCAGTGTTAATGCTATTAGGAATTAACCTCTTTTTTTCAAGATGTTACATGATTAAAACATCAAACTGACTTCAGTGCCAGAAATGTGTTAACTGCTGCTTTGTGCCTCCAGCTGTGCTGAGCCCAAATACACTACTTAGGGTGTAAATCTCTCCTTTGAGAGTAACGATTAAGGGTTTTCTTACAAGTATATTTTTCTTTCCTATTGCGGCATGGAAAGTGACAGGGAGCAAAGAGCTAGACAGAAGGGTTAACTCAGGATGCTGTGGGCAGGGAAGGGTGGAAGTATTTGCATAGAATAGCATCTGGAATCTACAAGTCCTCAAATACTTTGAGGGGGGAAGCTGCTTTTCCACATTCATTACAGCCTGGTAAGGAAGAGGAGAAAAGAAACAAGGAGGGATAGAAAAGGAACAGGGGACTCCTTTTGTATCTGTGTCCAATATGGTTTCTTTTGATTTTTCATTCTCCATAGTCAAGAGCTCCCCATGGGTTCTCATCTGTTACCCAGGCTTTGCCATACCTGCCTGCCTGTGTGAAAATGGCTCAGCTGCCGGCACTGGATGAGGCTAACAGATCACATCTATCTCTCTGGCATCTACTGAGCACACAGGGCTCCAAGGATCAAGCCCTGGACAAGAGCACAAAAGCAGGTCTGTATAGAAGCAGCCAACCTTCTGCATCGTCCGCGGCTCATTGTGCAGACACCGA
>NW_005054316.1:3309626-3319500 GCF_000277835.1 Geospiza fortis | reverse complement strand
TCCCTACACAGCTCTGTGTGCATGCTCCTGTGCGTGCCACAGGGTGAACAAGAAGGCAGTACAGGACTACACCACACTGTTGTTTTACTTCCTCATTTTGCACAGTAATTCATGATATGAAACACATTTCAAAAGCACTGGAAAAATGCATATGTATGTTTTATACAGAA
The DNA here is from genome assembly GCF_000277835.1 of Geospiza fortis. Taxonomy (NCBI): domain Eukaryota; kingdom Metazoa; phylum Chordata; class Aves; order Passeriformes; family Thraupidae; genus Geospiza; species Geospiza fortis. The sequence continues at coordinate 3,319,330 of NW_005054316.1, read as the reverse complement.
ACAACGGTGATGAGGATGGACACCGACAAGGAAACAGAGATACACCCTTGCTATCTTAAAGTACAGTGATTCTGTGCAGATAAAATGGGATTTCACATTCCAGTAGGTAGGCAGTAAGAGCTGTTTGGTTTCCTGAATTTGCATTCAGAAATGAAAGGGAACAATGAATTTAAAAATGTAAATAAATAGAAATCTCTTCTGGGTGAATCTATTGTCAGTAAGGGAGATGAGATTTAAAAATTCTGAAAAACTACAGAAGAAATCCAAAGCTCAGAAACAAGATTTTTTAATTATGAAGATCAAAATATGCATATTTGAAAGGGGAAGAGAAATTTTCACATCTTTGGGATAGTACCAGAAGGGGGGGAAAAGAGCAGCAAAACATGACAGTATATGTTTTGATGGTTCTAGCTTTTACATGAGGTCAGATGAGTTCAATAAAACAACACATTTGCAATGACCAGTCATTAGTCCCTCTGAGAGTTCACTCATTGATCATCTGTAATATTTATCAAACAGAAGTAAATCAGCTAAACTGGCATAATTAGGAAGAATGCTTGGCACTTCAGAGCTTGAATTTATACCTGTATGTTGCTTCATGGGCATCAGGGTTTCCCTCTTCTCTCTCTAGTCAGCTCCTGCTTTCTTTCCTGGGAAAATTTCATGTTTCCTCTTCTATCTGATCTCCTGATCAGAGTCTTTTCCTGCAGTCTCTGTTCTTGTAAGAGATTCCTCTCTAGTCATCAAGAAATGCATCAGGAAGTCCAAGGGCTTTGTTTTCTCAGTCTGGTGCATTTCCTACTACCTTTCATAGTACTCTATTAACAACCTCAGAATATATCCTTCCACTCTTCCTCCCTTCTTTCCACTCTCCTTCTCTTCTCTTCTCTTCTCTTCTCTTCTCTTCTCTTCTCTTCTCTTCTCTTCTCTTCTCTCTTCTCTCTTCTCTTTTCTCTTCTCTCTTCTCTTCTCTTCTCTTCTCTTCTCTTCTCTTCTCTTCTCTTCTCTTCTCTTCTCTTCTCTTCTCTTCTCTTCTCTTCTCTTCTCTTCTCTTCTCTTCTCTTCTCTTCTCTTCTCTTCTCTTCTCTTCTCTTCTCTTCTCTTCTCTTCTCTTCTCTTCTCTTCTCTTCTCTTCTCTTCTCTTCTCTTCTCTTCTCTTCTCTCTTCTCTCTTCTCTTTTCTCTTCTCTCTTCTCTTCTCTTCTCTTCTCTTCTCTTCTCTTCTCTTCTCTTCTCTTCTCTTCTCTTCTCTTCTCTTCTCTTCTCTTCTCTTCTCTCTTCTCTCTTCTCTTTTCTCTTCTCTCTTCTCTTCTCTTCTCTTCTCTTCTCTTCTCTTCTCTTCTCTTCTCTTCTCTTCTCTTCTCTTCTCTTCTCTTCTCTTCTCTTCTCTCTTCTCTCTTCTCTTTTCTCTTCTCTCTTCTCTTCTCTTCTCTTCTCTTCTCTTCTCTTCTCTTCTCTTCTCTTCTCTTCTCTTCTCTTCTCTTCTCTTCTCTTCTCTTCTCTCTTCTCTCTTCTCTTTTCTCTTCTCTCTTCTCTTCTCTTCTCTTCTCTTCTCTTCTCTTCTCTTCTCTTCTCTTCTCTTCTCTTCTCTTCTCTTCTCTTCTCTTCTCTTCTCTCTTCTCTCTTCTCTTTTCTCTTCTCTCTTCTCTTCTCTTCTCTTCTCTTCTCTTCTCTTCTCTTCTCTTCTCTTCTCTTCTCTTCTCTTCTCTTCTCTTCTCTTCTCTTCTCTCTTCTCTCTTCTCTTTTCTCTTCTCTCTTCTCTTCTCTTCTCTTCTCTTCTCTTCTCTTCTCTTCTCTTCTCTTCTCTTCTCTTCTTCTTTCTTTCTTTCTTTCTTTCTTTCTTTTGTTCTTTCTTTCTTTTTCTTTCTTTCTTTTTGTTTTTTCTCCTTCCCTCCCTCTCTACAACCCCTCCTTTTTCCTTCTTTTCCCACTGTCTCTATAGAGCTTTTCAGTCTCTGTAAAGGAGCAACCAAAGAAAGATTTGCTGTCCCATTCGTTCCGCACTGCCCCCATAAAAAGCAGATATTTTCAGGTTGACTGAAAGTTTAACTTTGTTATTTTTTTTATTTTTAAAGAAAATCCAGCGTGACATGGCACGCGTTGGTGCCCTTGCCACTTAACAAATTACTTGTTTTTTTGACCTAAGTTAAATGCTGTGCAAATTTCCCTTGTCCATGTTTTCATTGTGTGCAGACTTCACCGATAAAGAATAAAGAGCGAACTTGTTGGCACTTTTTAGCCAAAGCTTCCTTCATTTACAACACATTTTTTTTCTACTATGTCTTAATTGACACAAATGCCTGGATCCTCAGCTGATGTAAATCAGTCACTACAGGATTGCCTTCCACAAACTCAGGCTGCTTTACATCAACTGACAGTGCCCCCAACATTTAGGCAGGGGTCCAAGGTTCAGCATGGCCTTCTTGCCTTCATTTTAGGCTACATATCCATTTCCCATGCCAGGGATGAAGTGTGTTTTACCAGAGTAAATCATCACCAAATGCTTCCTTACAAGCAACCAAAAAGCCAGTTGCACAGGTATTGATGAAAACCTCAAAGCTTTCACTGTTTTTGCAGACACAAAACCTGGCTCAGCCTTTTTCACGTGTGGAGCCCAAGGGCTGGTGTCCCCACAGGCAGCTGGTAAAGCTGCTCCAAGGGCCAGAGCATTGGTGGATGCCAGCTGTTATCCCTGTCCATGTTGTGCTGTGGGTAGCAGGGTCACTGATACGACTGGCGCCCTGCTCCATAGGTGACCATGTTAGGACAGAATCTTCTGGACAGAAAATTCACCAGAGACCCACAGAAATCTAGATTACCCTTCATGGTGTAGCTCTTCCCCTCCACTACAGTGACTTATTGCAGTACTTGAAGCAGTGTACGATCAGCCCCGAAGGCTGAACTGGCCGTGCATGGGCTCAGCCCCTCCCATCAATGCTCTTTTATTTTCTCAAACATGCCATTTCATTTCAAAAGAGAGAAACACTGTATAGTTATAAATCTAATCTCTCTCCCTGCATGCTGCTCTGCCTCTGCCTGTGATTTAGGGCTCTGGGTCAACCTGCCCCAGCGCTGCTGGCAGGTGGTCTGGCCTGGGGAGGGGAGCTGGGCAGCCCAAGGTGAGGCAAAGCCTCCCTCTGCTCAGCAATGGCGTTTCATTGCCAGCCCCTTGGAGACTCCTGTGACAGTCCTTCCCATGACAGATTGTTAGCCCAACAATGAACCCTTTGTGCCCTCCCATCACTCCTGCAACCCCCGCTTCCACCAAACTTACACCCTCCTCACAATTTTCCATCCTCTGGAGAAAACAAAAAGCAAAATAAGTAAGCATCACTCATCTTTCTTAGGAACTGGACTCCTTCAACTGGGAAAGCCTGGGATTTATACAGACTTTTTTTTTTTCTGTACATCAGCATCACAGCAATGTATTTGCAAAGCTGTTTTGGAATGGATAAATTATCTCACTTTGCTTTTCTTCCACATCCTCATATGAAGACATGCAAAAACCTTTCCGAAGGCAGGCAAAAAATTATTGCTTTATAAGACAAACCAGACTGATGTCCTGGTTTGGTGCCAGAACACTGATATCTGAAATGGCATCTTACATAACAGCACACCTGTACTTGTTTTTATGAGAAGAGACAAGGGTTCTTCCAGGGGCACCTTCAATGACTGGGCCTGTGGGCAGTGCAATTAGCCATGGGATAAGTTCCTTCACCATTCTGAATTAAAATTAGTCTTGTCTATGTTGGAGAATAAATTCCATTTATAGCATTTATAGTCTGCACCCAGTAAATTCAGCTTTGGGCACCCCGAGGGGGTCTGCAGTCGCTGGAGACAAAACACTGCAGGAATGAGCACATGGCAAGAGGCTCACCTCAGCAGTAACTGCAGGGTCTCTCCTGCTGTCCTCTTCCCCAGGTCTGTGGGCTCTATCCTCTCTCACCATTGTTTTCCTTTCCTGGGCCCTTTCTGATGTCAGTGAGGAATGTCAGGGGTTTGTGCTGGGAGAGGGGATGGGCTTCAGAGGAGGTTGTGTAAGATGGGCACTATAAGCAGGGGCTAGGACTGGCCGGAAACCAATCCTGTGGGTCAGGGAAGGGGAAAAAGTCTTGGGGGTGTTTTGCAATTTTTTTCACTTCTTTCACTTTTCCAACCAGCAGTAGCTGCTCCAAACTCTGCTGTAGAAAGACACAGGCACTTTATTTTCCCAAGAAATTGGATTATCACTTGGGGCAATAATTGGTGCCCTCTCTTCTGTAACCAATTAATGAGGTTCAAAGGGGCGGGAGATGGAGCTAACAAAGGATGAGACAGCAGACAGAGCACATCTGTGCCCTGGCAGCTGAGAAGCCAGCACAAGGGGCTCGGCTTGTTCCTGCTTGTCTTTTTCCTCTGGTTGCAGCTGCCTTTGTCAGTGCAGTATCCCACACTCACACTTGGTGGGCAGCGAGAGGAGCACTGGGAGGAGTGTGCGTTGTACAGGTGTGTCTGCACATGTGGGCATATGTGAGCAGGTCTGCTAAGGTCGGAACCAAGAGTCAGCCTTCCTGGGAGTTTTGCAGAGTGCAGACTCTTGGAGAAAGCTCTGTATTTTCACTGGGATAAAACACATGGATGCTTACTTCTCTTCCTGGCTTATCCCTACCTGGTTTTCTGCTCATACAGTGACGGTTAGGCTCATTCATGGGGAGATCAGGGCTTGGTCTCAGCAGCTACAGGGATGTGCCTATGCCAGCTCCTGCCCTGTTTCTTCAGGTGCAGTCAGGCACCACCCCAATTTCAGATGGCAGGTGGGTCTCAGGATTGGCATCAATAGCTTTATGTCCATCTTTAAAATGGACAAATGAAAAAAAAAAAATCAGAATCAACCAAGTGCATTTACCTCATCTCAGAAGCAGCTTTTCAGTAGTGAGGCTGACTATGAACAACTGAATGGCTACCCTGGGGCTTTTTCAGCAAGATTTCAGGGACTCCACTATGAAACTGCCTGCACTTGCCTGTTCATGTGCACACTAAGTTTCCTTGCATTGCAAAACCAGCACATCCTCACCTTGACTAGCCTCTATTTTTCCATATGAGCCTTCAAGGCACAATGATGGACAGCTATGGAAACTTTTCTCACCTGCAGCTTTTCAGAAGAATTTGCCTATTTTAAATCAAGAATTCATTATATTCAGGCAATTGCTTTTATTCTAAGAGATATTGAAACCCTTTAAAAATCTGAAATGATATGCACAGTCTCCACTTAGCTATTGCTGCTGAACACAAGAAATAAGAAACTATTATAGACAAACAAGTTAGAAATGAGTTTACTTGTTCTCTTTACTGAAGTCACTCAACATGTGCTGTGACATCTTTTGTGGAATGATAACTGACCAGTCACTCTTGGGACCCACATCTTGTCTCATCTCAAACGTGTCACTCCTTTTGACTAATAGTGTTTACTTTTCTATGAGTTTAACACACTCTTAATCTCAGTGACCAAGTCAATCACAACACACTTTGCTTACCAGATAGCTCCCTGAAGGGAATATGCCGTGCACTTAGGAGGAAGAAAGTTGTATATAATAGTAAAACCAGGACAACAGCAAACAAATAAAGAAAAAGAGCCCTTCTTCAGAGCACAGCCAGTCTGGGGGCTGTGTGGAGCTGGAAAAAGCTGCTGGCCAAGGCTTCCCTTTGCAACTCAAGCAACCTGCAAAAGGACACCTTCCAAAATCACGAGTCTCAGTTTCTGCTTGGTAAGTTTATTTTGATCCTGAATTGTGTGGAAGAGATTGACAACTTGAAGCAGTGCATTCAAGCAGGGAGTGAAGCTCTTTATATATTAAGAACAGCTTGAAGTCACTTAAACCCACTGATCTGACCTACGCCTGATGACACAGCACTGCCATGTTCAGAGATGTGCCTGCAAGGCCAGTCAGCGTAAGGGAAAAGGCCTGACAAGAACATGACAGCAAGCAGTGACCTGACAGCATCCCCTTCCTGGGCTGTCTGGGCACAGAGCTGGTGCCAGGGGAGGCCTCTTGCCTCCTTTATTAAATGATTCAGGAGTTTGCATCTGCACAGCAATATCGCTGGCAGCCCTGCATGGCATGCTAGCAGTTCCCCTCCAGAGAATGCCCCAAAAGATAGGCAATCTTTTGTTGACCCCATCAGTTTTCAGTACTCTGCCCCACTCTTCTTAAACAAAATCACTTCAAAGACCCAAACCAGATTGATTCACATGTGAACACTACCCAAACTGTCTTCCAAGGGGGCAAATACTTGTCTTATGTTCCTTTGAACCCACTATTGCCCATTTACTTGTATTTACTTTGCATGGCCTGTGGCTGAACCATGGAAATTAGAAAACAAACTCCTATTCAACAAGTCATGTCAAAGGTGACCGCTATGCCAGAGAGTTGACTGTGGGACAAACCCTCCCCTGATCAGAGGCCTCTTCTGCAGCGCTGCTGTCTCCACAGTTACATACCTGTCTGCAGAAGCCTTTAGTTTATCTTGTCTATGCTGGCAGTCTTAGACGATGCCATCAATCTGAGAGATGAGAGGGATGCTCCTGTGACACTCACACAATGGCTGTGGTGCAGGAGAAAGCCAAGGGGCTCCCCTGCGAACCGCCTCCCTTTGAACCGCCCAAGGCAGGCCCAGGCCGCCGCCAACTTCACGTGCGGGTCTTGAGATCCAAAAGGCAGAGTGGGACACGGCACCTTGCACCCCCGTGGGGGCCCGGGGGGGCTGTGGGCACTGCAAGGTGCTGTGAAACAGTCTGGCTCCTACTCCTCCATTGGCATGAGCCAGGGGCTGGCTGGAGCAGAGGGTGCAAACTTCCCAGGGGCACAGCAGCAAAATGGAGTTTGCAGTCTGTGCCTCTACAGCTGTGTTCCCAGAGGCCAGTCAAGGACTCACATTCACTGTCAAGAGCAACTTGCTGAGAGGGCACCTGAGTGATAGTTCACAGCCCTCTGGCCTCCAATCCCAAGGCCAGCAGAAGCCGGGGCGGGTGTCTCGGCAGCTCCGCAGATGGTTAAGTAGCCAGCTCTGCTCCCCAGGGGATGGAATCTGTAAAGTGCCTAATAGCCTTGGGAAACAAATGCTGTGCTTTGGTATAATGGCTCCATTAAGATCTCATTTACCAGAGCTCCAAGACAGCAAAACAACCCAAATACATGTTATTACAGAGCTCTCTAACCCACTTCCAGTAGATCTACTTGTGTCTCTTTAGTGATCAAGTGATTTTTGAGACTTGCTGGCATGGCCAAAAGAATACAGCAGTATAGATTGTCAGCAAAACAGGATTTCCTGGGACTTTCTTACTTTTTAAGGCCCTTGGAGGAGCCTTAAAAGTATTACAGGGCCATAAAGCAGCCTATTGCTGAGTCAGTGTGGGATTGTTAAAGCAGTGATGCTGCATGGTGCAATACAATCCCCAAACATAACTGAGCATCTCAGTGTACTTTGAGCCAAAATATTGCATTCACAACTCCTCACCACAGCGCTGATGAAAGCTCTCACCTTCTCCAGCTTACTAATCCTTCCAAATCACTGTGGCTTGGCTGCCCTGTGCTGTGGAGAGCTGAAAAGCAATAAACTTCACCCATATCAGTGAACTACCTTTCACTGGTGCAGTAACAACCAGAACTGTTAGGAAAATTATGAGTCTGGTGGCCACATGGACTCTGTACTATTGTCATGATATACAGTACAGCATCCAGTGCCTCCATCCAGTGGAATAAAATGCTAACCAGGAATTAAAAGGCTATCACCAGCTATTTTGTACTGATACAATTCAAAGTGAAATACAAAAATAGGAGATATTTACATGTAAAAAATAAACAAAGCAGATCTGGAGGCCCAGTTTTTCTGTTATAGAGGAATATATTTGGCTCAGGATAATAATTCCCCTTCTTTGGCTATAATATATTGTCAAGTTCCCATACCAAGAAACTACATTTTGAATGCAAAAAGCTTTTAAGAGTAGTGTCAAAATACATGTTTTAAATATGCATGAAACAAAACACTACTTACATAAAGCAAAAATTCCTATGACATGGATGCTGAGGTATAAATACACTAAGCTTGCATCAAGTTCTGTAATACTGACAGCTTTTATACCCTAAACTCTAAAGCAGAAGAAATGGTAGCAGGACACAGCATCATTCCAGCTATGAAAGAAAGAAAGAAAGAGAGAGAGAGAGAGAAACAGAAGGAAAGAAAGTGAGCTCAAACAAAATGGTAACATATGAGGAGAGATTTCAGAAAGAGAAGATCTTTGTGATTCTGTTCTCATTTTCTTTTCCTTCTGGAATAGGTTAATGTTGCTGTCACAATGGCTCTGCAGGCTTCCTTCAGACAGCCTGTACATTGATGGCCTTAGCACTTAGAGGTTTGCAGTGGAACTAGCAAGGAAACAAACGCTGCTGATTTTCCAAGAGTCTCATGTGCTCCCTTACTGCTACAATGTCTTCTCTAGAAGGCTGCCCAAAGTACAGGAGCCCAGCCTAGCTCTAAGGTTGCTGCATATAAAGCACATGTATTTGGAGACACAGCTACAAATTCCATAATTTATGTAATTCCGGGTTTTCTACACAAACGTGAGAATGTCCAAGTTTTCAGATGAATCTGCTTTATGAATTAGAAGGCAGCCCAGACAGAACCAGCCCCTCCTGCTCTGACAGTTGCAGAGAGTTCTGCTGTTTCTGGGTACTGTGACACAGCCCAGTCATAATTCTAAGTTGAAATGAAATAGTGAAAAAAGGGACCAGGATCCTGCTGGCAGTGCCTTGGAAAAGCAGGTCAGAGTGTCCATCCTCCATAGCGGGCTGAGTAGTCAACTCAGAACCGAAAAATTCCTTCAGCAAGGATAGCTGCAGAAAGGCAAGCACACTGAGAGCTTCTGCTGCTGTGTTTACCTGCCTGCCCACAGCCAGAGAGGTGAAGGCTTTGCTTGAGACAAGCAGCCCAGAGAAGTGCCTGCAGTGGGCACTTGACCTCTGGCATCTGGCCTGACTCTATGGCCAACTAGACTTGATGCAATACAACTCTGCATTGCTCCCTTACATTTTGGGCCTGAAAAGACACAAAGCTGTTGTTTCCTCCCCTTCCCTGCCCTCCATTTCCCTATTTCTGGCACTTAGCTTCTATTCCTCTGCTGTTCTGCCATCAGAAGAGTGAAGCTGTGGTCAAGATGAAAACCAAGCAGTAACTCTGGTGCTGGGGCTCTCCTCACATAGCCGCCCTCCTGATAGCCTGTGGCACGGCAGCCACGTCCCTCTTCCATAACCTTCCAAATAATTTCCTCAATGTGAGCCTTGCAAAGCAACGTTTGGCCACACATAACAAACTCTCCTGTCCTCCCCCCCTCCAGGGATCCCAGGATGGCAACAGCCCTGCCAAACCCTGTGAGACTGCCTCTCAGTTAGCTCAGCCCTGGTGCATGCTGCAGCACTGCAGAAACAGCCGGGTTTCATCGCTGCGCTGTGTTTAGCTTAGGGAGTGCAAATAAGTTCCCCGAGACCCATCGTGTGGTTAGTGAGAGCCAATGAGCAGCCTCATGGAGGGCACCACTTGCCAAAAGAGCAGATGTGTCCGAAGCCTGTACCAGTTAATTTCGTGACCTACTGAAATCACTGAGAGATTTATACTGCTAATTACTGACTTTGTTTCTGGTTTAATCATCCTTTCGTTCACCTTTCTGCAAAG
>NW_005054316.1:3303079-3309585 GCF_000277835.1 Geospiza fortis | reverse complement strand
ATATTGTTTTAAATATAAGCACATGAATTAAAAGATGTTTGGTGGGGTTTTCGGAAAAAACAGTTACATAGAAAATATTTTAACTAAAGCTTATGATTCAGCAATGAGGCTATCTTTACTTCATTTCCAGTCAGAATCCTTCATGAAATGAAAGCAAAATGATTTAAAAATACTTTTCCTGCTCTGGACATGAGCAAATGAGCCACAATAGACTGATTTTTTTTATAAATGCCCAGGAAAATAGATGATATGGATGAGAGGCTGTCAAAATGTAGTAACACTAAGGTCAAAATAACACTAAGAGCTTGGTTCTGCAAAGTTTTACTCCTGTTCATAAATACCTTAGGCACATTATTTCACTGGCATTATGTGCCTAGTTTCCCCATGCACCCCTGATGTTGGGTTCCCCTATTTTCCATCAGTTCTGGTGCTAGGCACGCCATGTAAATACACAAAAATGCCTGATAAAGAACTGTGGATTAACAGACTGAACTGAAAGAATGTGCCTTTGTTTTTTGTTTTTTGCATAGTAGATCCAGCTCTGAAACTGATTCTTTCTAAAACCATGCGCAAATTACTCAAACTTCTCTCTACCCCTCAGGAGGGGCAGCAGTTCTAACAGAGCAGCCTGGTAATGCCAACAAGCTGCCACAAAACAAAGACCCTCAGTGCTGATGTTCTTCCCTTCAGAAGAGATTCATTTGCTGGAGAGAACGTGGAGTGGGACAAAGGCTGTATTTTGATGTTGTGCCTGCAAATGCTATACCTTAGAGACTGGATGAGGAAACCAAAGGCAGTGCAGCACAATCTCTCTGTGTGTTTTACTTCAGAAGCTGCATCACTTGTTGCACTGGTATTTTAATGCTTCTAGATCCTGAGGCAGCATCACTTTTTATGGGTTGTGCTAAGGGAAGCAGGACTGGGACCTCTGGTTTCATTTTCTTCCCAACAGACACCAGAAGCCTTGCTTCCCTCTCCTGTCGGTTCTCTTCCCACCCACTTGCTTGCACCTGATATTTGGGAAAACAAAGAACTCCATAAGAAAATCTGGTTTCAAGCACTGCAAGGCTTCTGTTGTTCCTTCTTGTGTTTTCACACCCTCTCCAACTGGCAGCCTGGATGTTTACACACAGGTGGCACTGATATACTGAAGCAGTCAGCCTCGACTGCCTCTCAGAGCAGGAGCCATTGAGCTGTGTGTGCCTCTCACGATCTCTTCCCGCAGTGTCTCTGAAGTTAACAGAGGTGCAGAGCTCTCAGCCCCCTCAAACCAAACTAAACCAGATCTACCAACATCAGCATGTGGCATGATCGGTTGTTTCCCTGATCCGGGAAAATTTGTTGTCAGGGACTTAACTCTGTATGAAAGGAATGTTGTTTCATTTCAGAACCAGAGATTTCCGACAAGACAGAGCATGAGCTTTCTGAAAGGCAAGAGTTTTTGTTTTTTTCTCACAAACATGCTCAGACATAGCTTTTCTTTCAGCTAATTAAGCTGTTTTAAAGCAAACTGGTCAAACAGTGACATCGTGGTGGGGAGCCTTGGAATCAATTGCATGATATAGAAGGCAGGACATTTAAAGGGTGACTTCTGCCATTGTTTCCCTTGGCTGAATCTTTTCTACTTGGTCAATGCTGCCAGAGTGACCCTATACAATCGGGAGAATTCAAAGCCACTGACCTCAAGAGATGCCATTAAGAAGGCAACTGCAGAATAAGATTTCATGGTTGGGAGCCAAATTTACCTTCTCCTTCCATGTCTTGATGCTTGCAATATTTTATATGTATGTTTTCTTCCTGTCATTAGCATATTCCTAAAGCAGCTAGATAGAAAGAGAAGGCAGATGTAAGGCAGCATTGGCAATAACTGCATCTTGGCTATACAGGAGAGCTGGACCATTTTGGGTGAAAGTTACTGCTGCAAACAAATCATAGAGCATCACAGTGGTTCCTTTGGTGACAGTGAGCGATTGGGAGGAGTAAGATTCACTTTGCTAGCACAGAGGATGGACTCTGCCCAGCATACATTTTGTCAGAGTATTGACATCCATTGTTTTTCTTAGCTGCTGGGTATAAAATCAGTGAGCTTCAACATCTGTGAAGTGACCATACCGTTTCCCATGTGCAAAGAATAGACAAATTTGAAACATTGTATTAATAATCAGAAGCACTAGCAAAAAAATGGGTTCCTCGCTGTTTTCTTTCTGCAGGTGTCAGGGAGGCCATTCAGCCAGGCAGCTGACACACAAAGAAACCTTGGAAAACCTGCAAATGGAGGAGCCACTGCTGCACCCCTTGCAAAGCAATTCTAAATGCAACAGACAGAGCTAGTGATAGTCCCCAGGGCCACTGAGGAGATGCTCCAACCAGGTGTTTCCAGCACACCCAAACAAGCTGAGGCTGTGTCAAGGCTCACAGCATTGGGCCCTCTTTCCACAAAGACATCAGACGTGGTGATTTGCCCTGAGTGCTCAGCACACACAGACAAAATGGATGTGCTACAGAACTGGGCTGTAAGGTGTGAGGGATGATCACTACCTGTCCTTTTCTGCACCACAAGAATGTACCTGAAGCCCAGCCAGCCCTCCTGGGCATACTCTGTGCCATTACCTCCTGCAATACCCCTTGCCACTGAATCCCTTTAGACAGAAGGTGTCCTTCAGGGTAAAAGGGATACAAGATCTCACCACACTGCATGACAGGAGCAGTGCCCTTGCTGAGGGGCTCAGGCCAGTTATCCTGGGCCTCTCCACATGGTTACACAGGGCATCTCTGTGGATGTGGGGATGTCTTCCACCTGCACAATCCATGCACATTGTTTCAGAGAGAACAAGAGGAATCTCCTTTAAACAGGATCATGACAACTAGATATCTAGTGACAGATTATATTGCAGGGCAACACAACCCACATAGAAATGCCATGTGATCTCTTGCTCTGAAGCCTGGCTGTCTCTGGGAGACAGTCATCTCTGGAGCATGGCTGCTCCCAGCCCAGCAGGGCAGTGCTCTGTTGAACCAGCCTGGCCTGTCCAAACACAAGGGCTATGGCTGCAGCAGCAGAAGAGTCAGAGGGTGATGGAAGCTGCTGCATCACAAGGTGTCGGTGCCCCCCTGCATCCCACAGCCAGCAGTTCTCCTGGATGTACTGAGGAGCCTGCCTATGGGAGTGCATCCTCCCTAGGCCTCCCTCTTTCCCCACATGTACACAGCTGTGTGCTGGCATGCCTGGGCACCCTCCCCTTCTGAGGGGACACTGAGCCCCTCTGGCCCCCCACTCCCCTTCCTGTGATGTCGCATGTTCGACGTGATGACTTGCTCTATAGAAGCCATGTGTTGTCATAATGTAACATCATTAAACAAAGTGTTTAGAGCAGTTTTCACAGAGCCAGAACATGAACAACAAAACCCGCCAATTACAGTGTCATTTTGTGTAGTTGTTAAGGTTTCAAATGTCTCCAACTTTCTCTGGTAGGCCATATTGAGCATGTCACAGCGAACATCTGAGATAACGATTTGCTAGGCAATGTGCAATTCTCGCCTTTTTTTTTTTTAATATCCAAGAAGAAAGAGTTCTTTATAATAATTTGGCTCAAATGTCTACACACATTGCTCCAGCGTCTGTAGCAGCATGTGTTTCTAGGATTGTTCTGGAAGAGAAAATGCAGAAACAGCAGGGAGCAGAAGATAAACAGGCAATTCGTGACTCATTAAAACAAGCATTGGTAGCCAACATTGTGGAGTGTATGAAGGCCCCAGATCCAACTCGCCTATAAACTTTTTTTACCAGCTGGACTTAGCATCTGTCAGAGTTTGGAAGGAGAGATAATCTGGTACAAATGATTTCAGTGTGTCGCATTTATTAACCTGCCACCTTACATAACACTGCTGATTGGGAACCGGGGGACTGGCTTGAGCAGTGACACAGCTCATTGTCCAAACAGTACGACTTCACTATTAAAGATGCTGCAGTCCCTGCCTCTTTTTAAATTATAATGAAGACAATAGAGCAACTGCAAAAAAGATACTGAAGCAAACTTAAAAAGCAGTGCAGTTTTGAGAAATGTACGTGCCAAATTAATATCCTCAGCAGGTCTTTTCTGCTTTGCTTATTTTTCCCCCAGCCCCCACTTTACTCCACATGCTCAGAATACTTTTTAGCTTGCTTGTCACATGAGCTGGGGTCCACACCTCTAACTAAAGCAAATGCCCTGTTTCACTCCCTGAGCCACTGCTCAGCCAGAACAATGTTATTTACTGCCCAAACAGCTCCAGGAGAGGAAAACATTGTGGATGTCATGGCAGGCTCAACACCTCACATAAAAATGAACATTTTTTTTTCAAAGCATTTTGGATAATTTTAAATATGTTCTCCATTTTTAATGCAGTTTCTTTCATTAACGTCCTGATCCTTCCCTAATTGATGTAGATGAAAAAATTCGTTTTGGTTCCAAAAGGGAAAAGGCTAGTTCCTGATGGTCTGCAGAAACGGATGGCTTGGCAAGAAGAAAAAAAAATCCATCAAAAATAATATACATGTTTATCTTAGTTTGGGGTTTGGCTCTTTACAACTCACTGAACACTTACTAGGGACTACTTGACAAATAGAAAACTGCAGAGTGGTGTTTTGCTTCTGCTCCAGATCAGATGCCATGAATTTCAAATTAATAGAGATGTTTACTCTCTAATACAAAATTTACATGTATTAGCTTATAAAATATGAATGTGCCCATTTCTTACTGCAAAAAACAGCATTTCCATTTGAAAACAAAAACTGCAGAGACTTTGGGAGAAAAAAAAACAACACTCAGGCTTAGGAATACCTCACATTTCATTTTGGTTAGCCTATTATTTGTAGTTTTGAAACTTTATTGGTCCCTGATCTAATCTTTTCTGAGTATGAAAACATTAACATATGGTTTAACACAGCACAGGGCTGGAAAGTCCATATCCCAAATGCACATTGTATGCAGGGTGACATTCACACTAAATATCATCCCACAGGGTCTGTACTCCATTTTACCTGGGATTGGAGAGCCATGAAATCTCTGGAAAAGTTGTTCATGAATCTGAACCAAATGGCGTGCAGTGTACTGAGATACTAGCAGCGTGTGCTGCTGCCAAAGGTTGTGGCTCAAATGTCTCTCTAAGTAACATTAAAAATCTGCTGCTTCATGCCTATGAATTTCAATATTTATAGCGTTCAATAAAATGGTCCACTGTCAGAGAGAGATGTGCCACTGTGCACTCTCTGAGCAGATGGGCTGCAATATGGCACATTTACATGGACCAGCTGTGGAGTGCAGAAATGAATGCTGGTCAGAGGCAGGCTGGAGGCACCACATCTGGAATGCAAACAGAGCCGCCTCCGCAGCCGCCGGGATGCTCCCGAGCAGGATGAGCTCTGATTTAGGGCCGCTCACCAGTGTACCTTAAACTGCATCAAGAGTCCTCATTAACACAAGAGACTAGGGTAAGGTTTAGGGCCTGGAACTTCTCTGCTGGGCATCTGTTAAAGCCCAGGGATGGCACTCTGCAGCCTGGCAGAGAGGCACCCCAGGGAGACATTGTCTTCTCTACCATGTTATGGGGCAGATTTGACTTCTTCTTTTTTAAAATTCTCTCCTGTGCAGTTTTGTACACTGAATACCTACTGATGCAAGCAGCAAACAAGATTCTCTCACCGCCCACCCATCCCCATGTCCCCCTGGGCAAAAGTAAAATGTGCTAATACTCTGAAATTTAATTGATTTTTTTTTTTTGAGCAGGAAACAGTGAATGCTCCAGTACTGCATAAAAAGAATGAAGTGCAAGTCTTGGGGGATTTTTGCACTTTTAGATTACAATTTCCAGAAAAAAGACTGCTGGCCACTTCTGTATAAATCATTTTATACTGTGCTTGGGCAAAATCCTGGAGACTCTGAAATCAATGGCAGAATTCCCACTCATTCACAGTAGAGTTAGGATTTTGCTCAATTTGAATAAATAGACCTTAAAATGGGTATAAAATATAATTTACTCTCATATTAAGGCCCTTCTGTGTTTTCAGAGGGATCTAATGTGTCCTTAGTGTATATAAAAATCATATGTTTAAATCAAAAGGACAGAACGAACATATATCTAATTCAGCACAGAAATAATAAAAACCAAATGAATACATCTGATAATGCAAATCAGAGCTTCCAGTTTTTCCAGATCAACATACTTCATCACCACATTTTACTTTCATAGAGGTGTTAAGAGTCTTCTGGGGAGGGGAGTACAGGTGTGAGTGATACAACACTTTTTGAAATAAGATATTATTTGTCATTCCAGCCTTCCCAGAGCCAATACTGGAGTTACAGTACCAGCGGAAGTGCTGCCCGGTGACTAGACTGCTGCATGGCAGCTCCTCGCTTACCTGGCTTGGAAGTATAAATGAAAGAGTTTAACGTGCCTGAGGCTGAACATGTGAAGCTGTGAAGAACTGGTGCTTTTCTCCCAGAGATTTTCCTACCATTCCTCTTTCC
>NW_005054316.1:3263480-3303065 GCF_000277835.1 Geospiza fortis | reverse complement strand
ATAAGTTTTAGAGAATTTTTAAAGGCTTGGCTTGTTTTAATGAACAGGCACATGAAGGGGGAAGTAAACTCCCCAGTGCATGCTTGCTTCTGTCTTTTTGCTGGAAGAAGGCGTCACAAGAACTAACATGAATAAATCTTTAAAAAGAGCATTGCCATGTGTCAAACTTATTCTTTTTCACCATTCCTACATATCTGTGACACTCTGAAGGACAAATGTGCTGAGGAAATCCCTAGCCAACACCTACAGAAAGGGCCCTGTAGCATACAGCATCAACGTGCATTTAAAAATCATTGTGAAAACAGATACATGCAGATTTGTGCTCAGTTCTGCTCTTGGGAAAAAACAACCCTGAGCCTCTCTTCCAGAGACCCCAGCAATGGGGCAACCTGGGGCTCAGCCCTGGGTCTAGCTGGTAGTGTAGGCATAGCCCTGGTTTCCTTGCTTGTGAACTAGAAAGAAAAGTCCTACACCACTGCAGGGTAGCTGCAAGTGGAAATATACATCAGGTTATGAGGTGCCTCAGGACTGTCACCACGGGGCAATATTCACTCTAAAAATACATGGAGGGCTTGATGCCCTTTTTGGTCTGATGGCTGCCTACTAATCAAGGAAAGCTTAGGTAGTTGCTGTTTGAAGCAAGTCTCACAGCATCTGTGTTATTGTAGCCTCTCAGAACTGTTAGGGCAATTTTTAATCTAGATTTGCACATATCGCCTTCCTCCTCTGCCAGGCAAAACCGTGGGACCCACCTGAGTGGAAGGAGAGCTCTGAGGCCAAGCCAGCATGGCTGAGCAACTCCCAGCAGCTGACAAGAAATAAGTTACAGCACTTGGAGACACTATCTGTCTCTCGCTGCCTGGGCTTGAAGGCAGCAGACAGAGCCATTACCATCACAAATCACTCCAACGTTGGATGTCCATCAGGCAAGCACTGTTCCAGCACGGAGCTGTCTAGCACAACATGTGCCTGTCATGGACTGCTGCACATGCAAGTTTTCCCATCTTGTAGGAGATATTTTGACCATACCCTTCCTGACAAGAAACAAGTCTATTTACAGCTATCTTCTTTTCATAAATAACCTAGCCCTTGCTACAGTGCACACACATGTGTATTTGGCTTCTAGTGTTATTTATTATCCTTTTTTTTTTCCCTTTTCCTACTACTGCAGAAGTGGCACCGGGAACTTCTAAGTTTAGTGTAATTGCTGTAAGAAGTTTTATAAGGACTCAGACCTTGATGCCTATTGAATCACACCTCTTCTCTGACAATAGCAGCATGTGATTGCTTGATAGCAAACACTGTAATCCTGGGTGACTGCACAGTAAAGTGAGATTTTTTTGTTCTGATAGAATTACACATAGTGGAAAAGGGCAGGTGCCAGGGAGTTACTGCAGATCTCAGATGCTCTTGCTCATCCCCAAGACTTGCCGAGTCTTGGCTCCCAGCTAAATTTAGTGCAGCCCATGGATTAATCTGGCCGTGGTCAGCAGAGGGGTTCTTCCAGCTGATGATGGGCTGGATGAGATGAGTCATGGGCTATATTCAGCCACAGACTGCATGTTCCACATCTAACAGTAGCATAAGTGTACCAAGTACCACTTTTAAAAAGCAAACACTCTTGATTTCACTGAATAGAAAGATCTCTGCTTGATCCCCATTCAGAGTGCAGAACTAGCACAGCCCAGGGAGGAGAGGAGGGATTCTGTGCATCAAAGAGAGCTGGTAAGCTAGAGAGGCTTGGAGGGAATTTCTGTGGTACTGGTGGAAATCTGTGGGTGATTGTGAAGTCAGCCTTTTATATTCCTCCATAGATTGCAAAGGAAAATGAGCATTTTCTTTTTCTTGTAAACTGAGTACATCTCTCCTGAAAACCAATGCAAAACAGGCATAGAATTCTCTTCCTTCATGCCAAACCCTTTCCAATGTGAAGGACAGGAGGTACTGTGGTGCACTTCAGTGTCCCCTGTGAGTGGGAGGAACATTAAAAGAAATGTCTGCAGATGATTAAACCATATTTGTTGCAGTAGTGTCTGCAGTCCCATTTTTGGTGCAATCTTTAGGGATCAAATTGCTGCTTGAAGCAAAATGATCACATTATATAGCTTGAACTGAGATGCCAAGGAAGGTCAGTGTGTGCTGGCCATCAGCAGTCCAGCATGACCAAAGAAGCAGCAATGGAGCTTGGTCCATATGTTTGTCCTGCTCTCGCTGCTGAGCAAAACTCTGCCACATCGGTTTCAGGGCTTTGAAGGCCAGAAGGGACCTTTATATCACGCCATCACCAGCCCTGGCTGGGACTGCCCAGGCAACAGATGGCTGACATGCAAGTGAAGCTCATCAGGAAAAAAAAATTCTGCTTTATAATAATATTCCAGAGTAAACATTAAAAAAAAATTAAAAAAAAAAAAAGAAAAGCTACTAAAACCCAGGAAATCCTAAAACTCCATACAGAGCTTTACCAGCAAGAGAAAATTAAAATCCAACCCTGCAGTATTTTCCTTTGGAAGAAGCATCAGAACATGGTGTTTTAAAAACAAATCAGCGTCCCTTGGGGTCTTGGCAGCTGCCACACTGTTTCATACCCCCTTTTAACAGTGGGAAGCTTTTCAGCCATAGGATAGCTCAGTGCTGTTGGTGGGGGGTACTCAAGTGGGTCGAGGTTTTGCTGAAGGCTCAAACCATGCTGCTTCAAAGCTGTGTGTCCTCAGAGGAGCCGTGGATTGCCACTGCTCATGGAGCTGTGCGGCACAATGTGCCTCTCCAGGTGGCTGAGCTGGTGTTTAAGCTGTCAGGGACGCAGCTGGCAGGGGGAAATCATCCAGGACTGGGGGCCCAAGAAGCTTCAGGTCATCTAGGTTGCCTGTCCTTTTGGCAAGGTGACTTCCCAGCTCTGAGTGAAGCACCCTGGGGAAGGCATCTCAGGGCCACCGGGAATGTGCTGAGCTAACACGGGCCTGGCAGCCCAGGCCATCGCTGGGCTCCAGCCTCACTTCCCACCATGGCAGCCAGCCTCTGCTGAGCTGTGCCTCGTGCTGGCACAGAGACCCTGGTGCAAGGCTTGGAAAGGTACTTGCCAAGTCAGGGTTACCACCCAAGTGCAATTCTTCCAAGAAATGTCTCTTTGTAGTGCTCACAAGCATGGCAGCCCACACAGACACCGCAGTGGTGGCCCGCCAAGGGTAGCAGACCTGGCATCAAGCGAGGCTGCCCCCCTTGAACTGCTTTGGCAGCCAAGTGTCTGCAGCCTGCACAGTGCCCGGGACCTCACCCTGTGGCAATGCAGCACTCTGCTCCTCTGTCTTGGTGAGGCAGCCCTCGCCCCTCTCCTTTCTCTGCAGCACCGGGATGTTGCTTTCCCTGAAATCAGGGGCCAGAGTGAGACATTGACAATAGTCTGATGCTGTTTTCATTTTGCAGTTGGCTGCATGATCTGAATAGAGCTGAGAGTGCTACAGGGACAATGAGAGAAGATTCATTTATAAAAAGATCTGGCAGTGTCAGGAGTGTCAGGCAGAAAACCAGCCCAGGTAGTTGTCTGCTGGTGAGTGGGGACAGGTGGCACTACACCCTACCTAACACATCATGATTGTAATAAGCAAAGTACAGGAGTTTAAAACAATGCCTACTTAAGTTTCCAAAGAGTGGCTGAGCCCATAGATTTCTGAAGGGATTCTTCATCTCTCCATGCCTCTACTCTTTACTTCCATGTTTTTTAACTCTCTCACAACTTTCAGGGCAATCCTTCTGCTGTATCACAGTAAATCCCCCCCAGTGCTCACAAATCTTCCTGCAGGTAACTTCCTCCGAAGAAGGCAAAGACCACAGCAGAGCTCCTGCATCATAGTGCTTCATGTCATCAGCAGGGTCCTCTGTCTTTATAAATTTGTACCAGTCTCTGGATTTATCTTAGACCTGGAAATGAGAAATTTAACACAGTAAATACTCACTAGGGAAAACCCAAACAGAACATCATTCATGTGCTAAATTTTCTCCTAGTATCTATCATAACACTACTTACTGTCCAGAAAGACTTTGCAGAGCAGTAAAACTGTCTCCCTTCAGTAAAATGAGAAAGGGTGTAGAAGGCATAGAGAATATTTGCATTTAACTTTGTCTCATGGAGACAGAACATTAAAATGCTATTTGGTAACTTAGTCATAGAGAAGAATAGTAGAGCCATAGGCCTTTTTCTTTCTTTTTTAAAGATGTAACTCTTTTAAGAGTCCCCTTAAGAGCGCTCAGTAGGGTGTGTCAATATTGCTCCCCATGGAAATCATATGGTTTGCCTATGCAGACAGTGAATTGTTTTGTGGCTGTGAAATATTGTGTGTTGCCCTGTGAGCAGTGGAGCCAGTGGCTCGAGGAACCGTTGTTGAGACTGACAGTTACATTGTGCCACTGAATAGTGAAACGGCAGAATCAAAAACTCAAGTGGACCCAGACAGAATGTCCTGACCTTTAAGTAAAAGGCTGATTGGATATGGTGGGAGCTCCCCTTCATCTTCCACCATAATCCATTACACCTTTCTTGGCAAACCCTCGTAATTCATGTAGCCGCACAGATACATTTCCCATAGAATTTTTTTACATGCTTATCATTAAATTTATCTCTTATAACTTACTTGCCTTTGTATGGTCCAGTTGTGATGTGAAGTGTCAGTTCCCCATGCAGAAGTATTCATAGCGTCCTGCCTAAGAAGTAATTCTGAGTCTTGCAGCGTGAAAACCCAGCAAGAATAAATTTGTGGGAACCCAGTCAGAAGGAAAGTTTCTGCAGCACAGAAATAAATACATGCAAAGATGCTATATAATGACCTGCAGTGGAAAAATAAGAGACCCCAAACACATGAAAGCTGTGAACTTTATTACATGGGGTCCATATTTTAAATTTGTCTGAGCTAGACTCTGAATTATTTAGGGCAGATGCATTTTATGCATTTGCAGTGTGCCATGCACAGTACCATATGAGTAGGAAAAAACATAATAATGGCATTATTAATGTTGGTGCAAACTCTGCTTTAGAGAGGATTAAGGTTGCATAAAAGAGAAAAGCATATTATTTAAATCATCATTTTTAATTTCAGAATTTATTTTTAACCAGTATTAATAATTCAGAGAAATAATAGCTAGGTGTGCCAATAAGGAAATATAGCAGTGTGGAAAGACACTGACTAGTTTCTATAAGAATATTACAAGCATGTGTGAAAATATGAACTTCCTTCTTTAAATGCATCACCTCAATCCTGGGAGTCAAAACCAGTATGGTTTGTACTCAGCACTCTTTTTAGGGAGGACAGAGTAAAATGTGAATTCAGAATCCCCATGTCTAACTGCATTTTTTCCTTAGAAACACATGAACTTGTGAACACATTGTTTCCCTTAACAAAGTTTTAAAGTGCTGACTGGTCCTTTTTACTTCTTAAAATATGTTAATGACCTTTATTTTTGTGAATTTGAGAGTGAAAGTTTTCATGCACCTTGGAGGTTTGCCATACAGTAAATTAAAGACCCACAAATAAATTTTGCATTATTGTACATATAAATCATACTCCTCTCTATGAGTCTGTATTTACAGATGTGTTATTTGCCTGGATGCTCTCTTCTCTGTGGATAGATTCTCCTGTTATGTGCACACATTCTTCTTGCCCGATGGTATGCGCTTCACCCACTTGCTTTGAATGGAACTGTACGACAGCTCCCAACACGTCTGAATGTGGCACTGGCATTTCTTGCATCCCTCTTCTGCGAGAGGCGAGAATCTTCAAACTCAATTAGCATTTTAAAGAATAGGTTCAGTTTTGTGGTCCATTAAAGTCAGCTAAATTGATGCACTGCATGTCTTTATTTCAAAAATAAAGCTGAACAATTAAAGCCCATGTCTCTTTGCTCAGCTTTTGATTCCTCACAAAGCTTTCCCACTTGCTGCCTTTGGATGTAATGTTAACAAAGTCAGTTAACATCAAGAGCAGCGCTAACAGGCATGGCACAATTCCTTGTTTTTGCTCAATCAGTCTGTGTTCAAACTATCAGTTTGATTTATTTGTCCATGCTGACCCTTATTCACCACTTAATTATCCTCGTATAATGTTTCAAGAGCCTCCTGACACAAGGAGAAAGACAATTGCCGATGTTCTGTGGAACAACTGTTGACCTGATGGCCAAAATGATGACTGCAGGTCGAAGGTTGGCTGCCTTTTGAAGGACCCACTCCATTCTTGAGGGCTCTGGCCAGAGCTCTGAGCCCCGTTGCCACTGGCACTGGGCAGCCTTCTGGTCCCCAGTCCTCACAGTATGCCCGGGGTCAGCTCGGCCATCCCAGCTGAGTGCAGCCAGATGACAGCCAGCATCCTCTGAGCAGCAGCTTATTTGCCAGAAAGGCTGGGTTTTGCACAGGCAATCGATGGGCTCACTCTGGTCCCCTACACCCTGTTCTACTCCAGCACCAACACCAGACTCAGTTGGAGCTAATCTCAGCATCAAATTGCCAGAACCAAGATCAAAACCACATCTTCTAAGAAAAGCAGAAGCTGTGATAGTCTCCATCAACACCCCTGAGCAAAGGGACTGGTCCTCATTCTTACAGCAAAGGACGTCAGTTTATGGTTCCCAGTGTGTATGCTCAGCCTCATGCCACAGATCGTGCACAATGATCCCCGTTCATCCAGAAAGCACCCTTTCTGCCACTCTGGCTTGGAAACACTGAATGACATTCCTACTCCTTGCCCATTCAAAAGTGAACAATCAACTAATAGGTTAATTTTGACAGGACACTGGCATCTCATGGGGCAGAGGGCAGGGTCTGCATTTTCATGGAAGCTGAAACAGTGCTCAGGAACTGGGGAAAGAAGGGGCTGAAGTGGCACATTGTGGGAGACAGGGTGCTAGCTCAGCAAGTTGTGCAGGTATTTCAGTTGTTGGGTGTCAGAGGCTGTGCAGGGAAAAAATCCGGCCCCCTTTGTTAAAACGCCATTCATCTCAAGTGTAGTCAGCCAAATAACTGACCTTCCCTGAGCATGTGGGGTTTATATTTCACTGAATTTACACCATTTTAAATCACTGAAGTCTTCTGCTTAAGAATGTAAGGATTCAGCCATAAAGGACTAGAATCCTCACCACCACCAGCTGGTGACTCAGTTCCACGGTCCCCAATACCAGGCAGATATTTCAGCACCACAGAGACAGGCAGACCACTCAGTTCTCTGATATCATTGCTGAAAGATGTGTGAACACATTTATTTCTGTATCATCTTTACAGTCCCAAGGAGGACTGGCAGGCACCACAACTGGGAGCAGATTTTGGCCTTCTCTAGAGGGAATCCACACCATGCACAGCCAGCCCTGGAGTAGAGGAATACACAGCCTGACTTGGGACCGCCTTACTTGCCTATAGTGCCCAGCCACCACCAAGCATCTGAGTCACAGCAAGGGTGAAACCACAGAGATAGAACATGGCAGCCCAGGGGACAGGCTTGGCTGTGACAGCTCTTCTCAGACAGTCTGGGGCATAATGCTGCTGGTGCTTGGTCTTCTGCTTTCTTTAAAACCTCCTGCCTAAGCAGAAATGTTCACACATTAGTACTATTGTCATCTGAAAGGCTCGGTTATCCTTAGTTTTCATGAAACATTTTATGTTTTCACTTTCAATAAAAATTCAAAAGCTGTCAAAGAAATATTTTGGCAAGGCAGAGAAAAATTGCTTTCATTAGTCTTTTCTAGGGGAGAAATAAAAAGTTCCCTGGTTGTCTTTGTTAAATTGTGAAGGAAGGATCTGTTAGCTCTTCACTGGTTCTCCTCTTGATGTCCCTGGGAAATAACTTTCTGGTGCTCAGAACCTGCTACAAGCAGGGGCTGCTCTTGTACAGACACTGCCCACATAGCTGACCCCTCCAGACAGCAGAAGAGGGAGCAGTTATTTGCCATATTCCCCGTGTCACAAAGGTCTATTAGAGCAGAGCATGGAGTGTCCAGATGCACAGAGCTCACACCTTTGAAGATCTGATGCTGGATCATGGAGGTTGTTAAGAGACTTGGTCAAGACAGCATGGCACATCTCTGTGCCAGGACAGGTGACTCACTCTTTGAAGCCTTGTCTTGGCTGCTTTCTCTTCCCCATGGCAGGGACCACTGACCCTCCTCCATCTGTTTTCTTTGGGCTGGGTGTAGTTCCCTGCCTCGTGTTACTCCAAAAGCAACCAAATATGCAGCATGGTTGTTATGCAGGCTTCTGATCAGTTCTGCCTGAGGGGGTGTGTTAGAGAGCCAAGCTGCTGGCATGGGACAGAGGCACTGCAAGAGCTGGGGGGCTTGCCAGTGGCCTGAGGACACTGTGCTCAGCACAGGGCCATGCTCAGCACGCCCCAGGTTCTCAGTTTGGACATGCCTCAGGGGAGGAGCTCAGTGTCCCTCCATGTTGCAGCTGTGCTGGCATGAGGCTCAGCATCCACATGATGGGCCTTGGTCTGAAACTTTCATCAGTGCTAGGAAAATCAAATTATGGCTATTTTATGGTACCTAGGAGAGGGCCAAGAGTTTCCCTGAAAGCTCATCTTTCATTTTGAAAAGAGCATCTAATCACTTAGGGGCAGAATAGCAGGACAGGGAAAGTCTCAAACCTTGTCTGAAAGATGGAAAATTTATGGCTGCAAAGGGCAGCGTATATCAAAGAGCTTTTGGCCAAGGCTCACCAATAAAGCAATTCACCTACTGGGTGATGTGAGGACAGAGCAAGATGAAAGTAAAGTTCGATCATTTCTTCCCATCACAACAAAAAGGTTGATAAAGAATATACTTGATATCAAACAGAGCTTCCTGCTGTCTCTAGTTACCTGGGAGTTTGGAGCCTGCAGTTTGAATAATGTTTCCTCCATAATAGGGTTGACAGCAGAAGTGTGGAGAGACTGATGGGCCTTCATGCAGGCTTAGCTTTTGTAGTTCAGGCTCATTCTTTATTCTCAGAGTGGAGCAGATAATAAATGTGTAAATAAATAGTTACCAATCTTCTGGCACGGTAAAATAACTAGTTGCTTTCTTGTGCTGCAAAAGAATTCAATCATGCTGATAGTAAAACCACATCGCTCGCAATGTTTGGTGCACTTTGCAAATAGCTGGGGAAAGTCTCTTGCATCATTTGAGCTGGAGTGTGGGTAATGCTAAATGTGTCTGCCAACGGAACTGAAAGAAAACAGCTACCACTGTAATGTGGGGGAGTTAAAGGCTCACAAAAAATAAAAATCTAGGACTTTTTTCCTCTCTTTTGTTTATAAAAACAAGTTCATGCTAAATTCTGACTCAGTCTAATGTTATTGTCATTTTTCTTGACCTAGTGTGAGCTCTGAGAAAATGATAAGAGAGATTAATTTATATTAAACCACATAGCCATAAGAATACATAGGAAAAAATGCTGGGATTTCTACTTGTCTGCAACGGCTGTTAAGCTCTTGGGCTGTTGAGCCCAGGTTCATGCACCTTGGATGGAATTTTGTCCCTTAGTTCCATAGAAAAGCAGAGTCACAGTGAAATATTTCAAATGTTTCTAGCTGGTTTTTTTTTTTTTTTTGGTAGGTTTTAAAAAGATTTTTTTAATGAGTTTTACAACACTTAAGCCAATTATTTAGATATAAGCCACAACAATGTAAAAATGCTTTGGATATGTGCAGGTAAATCAAGTATTTCCACAATTATTTTCTGTTAAATGTGAGCAGAAGGTGTACCGTTCATAATTTTTTAACTGCTTGCTAGAGCCCAGCCCTGTCTTTAAGCAGGCTGCCATGCACTTCTCTGGTACATCGGGGCAGGTCAGGGCTGTACTGCTGAAAAGATGCCATCAGAGAGGATATTACGATTTTCAGAGCGCAGTTAGATGAGATAAACTGGTTAGTTTTAAGGAGAGGCCTTAGAGATGAGAGTGAGTAGACCCTGTGAAATTCTCCTAAATTAAAGCATAATCTCTGGGGAAGACCTTTAGAGATGACTGGAAGTGCCATTATTCCCCTCAGCTTGGCGCTTCAAAGGCACTTTTTTTTCTTCTTTTCCCTTCTGTGAGCAACTTGTTCTCAGGCAGCTTGAAATGAAAGCTGGCTGAATTTTTCCTTTTTCAAAGAGTAATTCAAATGAGAACTGATTCTTAGTCATAAAGTTACTGCACAAAATTTTTTTTTTTCAGTTTTTTTTTAATGGAAGAAAATGCAAACCGTTAAATAATGCCTGTAAGGTTTTCCTTTCTAGGTCAATTTATTTGTTTTTTTATCTAGAGTTAAAATGTTTATTTGAAGCTGCTTTTTTGAAAAATGAGTCATTTACTGTTTTCGTTTTAGTTCCATAATGACAACAGAAGTCTAAAACACTGTAAATTTTGCCAGAAATGAGAAAAGGGGGAAAAAAAAACCCACAAAGAAAAATAGCTGGCATATTCCTCTCAACTCTGCTGAAAAATATCTATTTTAACTCATTTGTGAAACACAGCCAAAGATATTTTTGGTCAAAATTTGCACAAGTTTTTTGAAAATGCTTCTTGGTGTTCAAAGGGCAGTAGCCTGTGCAGAGTAGCCTGAAAAACCACTGCAGAACTGCTTACTCCAGTTTTAGGTGGCAGCTCGGCATTAGCAGCATCCTTGACATCAAATGGCTGAAGCACAAGCGCAAAGCTAAATAAAGCCTAAATGTAATGCTAAATAGCTGCATTGACACTTCATTAATTACTAAATTAATGCCTTTAGCAAATAGCCTGTCTGCACACTCAGGGTCTGCTTCCTTCACAGATCTCTCCAGGCAATATTAACAGCTAGAGGAGTAAATACAATTACAATGGGTGCAGATTTGACTGCCCGTGGCAGTACTGATGGAGGTGATGAGGTGAAAACCTTCTAAAGGTGTCGATGAGGGCAGCATTAAGCTCCCCTTCTGTGCCGTAGTGCTATAAGCTGTCATTACATCGGGTTTATGCAGGAGTGAAAAGCTTGTGTTTGAGGTACTGTTTTATTTAAATACACGTCTCTCTGACACAGCAGCCACCAAATCCCTGGCTTCCAAAGTGGAGGCTGACATTGGGTCTTTGTCTCAGCAAGTGCATTCAAGTGCAGCAGCCACTGCGTGGGGAGCCCTGTGCCTGGACAGGAACAGCTGCAGCACGGGATTGCCATAGGATCACTTTTTGCAAGTGAGAATTTCACTGAGAGGTTAATAATGTCCATGCTAAAAAGAAAGTTTTAGAACAGGGAAGTGAAAGCGGATCAAACAAATCTGTTTTACCCTGGTGAAGAAATTCTTGCATTTTTTGGAGCAGAGAAGAGGGAAGAACCTCCCAGGCTGTCATTAAAAAAAAAGTATCTTGCAGATCCAAAGCTTTGAACCCTGGTAGGAGCTGGAGGGAGAAAATGGGATTTACTGGAATATCTGCTTATAAGCAAACAGTACCATGTTTATTATCGAGACAAGATCACAGCCTGTTTACAGACGGACTCCCTGTCTCAGATAATACGTGACTACATGCCCAGTTTGCTCCCTTTATCTTCAAACACTGCCTAAACCCAGAGCTGGGGCTCTTTCGTTGCAGCCTTAGAATTCTTCCCATCAGTTTACTCCATGTTCACATCCACGGAGCCTGAGGGATGCAGCCAAATCCTGGGCCATTTGAAGTCTGTGTCTCAGATCCAGGACTCCTCTCCACTGTCGTGGCAGGTCATTTTACCCAAATCAAGATTCCTTCTAGCCAACTTTATTCTAGGCTTCAGCTGGTTTTAAGAATAATTCTGCGTCCATAAAGAACAGAAGTTTCACCTCAAAAAGATCACTGTTATGGTCCCTCCAGCTTAGCAGCTGGGAACCCAAAGGCATGCAGGCACAGCATCCCTACAGAAGAGAAGTGCCATTTTAGGGACTTGTTCCAATTTCCACTTAATACAGATGTGCTGGCACAAACTTGTGCGACAGGTGAATACTGGTGGAAAAGCCTGCAATTAGAGCAGCAAAGTTCTGCTTCCCCTGGGAGGGCTGCAGGTCCCCCTGCAACTCCAGCAGAGATCTGGGTAGGATCCAGCAGACTTTTTTTTTTCAGATTTCTAGCACAAAATCCAAGCACAAGCCACTGTCTTAACATTTGTTTCTTTAATCTGCCTGAGGGGTCATTAAATCTTTGATTCCCAAGGAAGCTAGACAATCCTTCATGGAGGTGACCATTTGGTTGGACAGACTCAGTTTGAGATCTAGCGATGAGAAGCACTTGACTGTTTTTTTTTTTCTGGTCATCTCGTGATTAACGAGGCAGTTTCCCCTTCAGCAGGCTGCTGCCAGGCTGCAGCCTGAAAACACCCCTGTGGAAAGGGGGAGCATTTTGGTGTCCAGCCTTGCTCACCTCTCACTGGCATCATATGAAGCCAGGGCATTGCTGGCCTCTCCGTGAGGCTGTGGGTGTGCTCACACTGGGGCAATCCTGTTCTGGAAGGTGTGTGACTGCATAGCAGTTCAGGTGCTGTCCCAGGAGCCAGGGTTTGGGTGTCTGGCTCCTGAGGGCAAGTGGCTCAGCCCAGCTGCCCTGCCAGGGCTCGCCTGCTGCCGGCAGAGCCGGGTGCAATGGCCACTTCCCACCATTCTGGGCTGCCAGCTGAATTCTGTGCCATGCTGTGGAGCCTGCCTGCCTGCCAGCCTGTCTCAAAGCAGGAGCAGTACAATTAAGCATGAGATTTAGGGCCTTGCTGGACTGGGGCCTCAGTTATTACAAAGTCCCATATTTCTTGATTATTGACAATGGCGGAAGGATATTTGTATGATGACTGATTATTCAGCAAGGAACAAATGCATTAAAGACACAACAAAGATAGCAAATGGTTTCTAAGCCTTTGCTAATACTTTATGTGGAAGTAACAGGATAAAAATTATTATTTAACAACCCTAACTCCATCATATACCCTAAAACATATGCTTTACACGTACTTTTTAACATATTATTGTCATGATCAGTGCAGCATGAATAGTCTGTAAAAATTATATTTTTATAATTAGATGATACCATGACTGCTCCAGAGATGTGGAAGATGAACTGCCTAATATAGCTTATGAAAGATATTTTTCTGTATACTGCTTTAGAGGAACTAAGCAGTTAAAACATGTGAGCCACTGTCTGCCTTTCCAAAAGTGCACAAAATCAGTTTATTGTCAACACATGTCAATATATTTACTTGCACTGAGGAAATGGCTTCTGTTGATTGTTTTCAACCAAGCTGATGCCTGTATGCCAGATTTGCAAATCACATGCCGCTGCTACTCTATTTCTGGCAGAAGAAAACAGAGCTGTAACTGCAGTACTGGAAAACGTCTGTCTTTCACAGCCACCTGACAGCATTTGCAGACAGGGGCATGAGACTGCAGCTTTGCTTCCAGGGATGCAATGAAGAAATTCAGGCTGGTCTTTCAGATGACTGAATCTTTCAGTTATAAATTGTTTGGGATGCTTTTATGTTTAGCTTTTGGCAATAAGGAAACAAGCAGCAAGAAAGCATCAAACTCAGCAGGACTTCCAAGCTATTTACAAGTAGTAGCTTGTTTAAGGGAATTGCAAGGTATTGCGAATGTAGGCACTTCACATGTGGAGTGGAGGGAAGCTGGTTGCAAGGGAGGCCTGGAGGTCATGCTGTCCAGTCCCATGCTCAAAGCAGGACCATCACTAGCCCTGGATCAGGTCAGCCATAGCCATCGTGCCAGTCTTCAAAAGATTAAATGTAAGTCTACATACGGCTCATCCATTAGGTATACAGCCCACCAGTGTCTTTATGGACGTTTCCATTTGCCTTGCTTTCATGACATGAAATCCACCAGTGCATGGTTTGCCCATTAGCAAATCCCAAAAGAATTAGCCTTCCAGGAAAACAAAATTTCTTTACCTTAAGCTGGAAGGTCAATGGAAGCTCCAAACAATTTTTCCCCAGAGCCACCTGATTCAGATTTTCCCAGGAGTGAAACGCAGGAGCGTATTTCCTCCATTATCACTTCCATCTTGAACACTCTCTAACTTGTAATTATTTTATCTTAAAAAAAGGTCCAGCACAGCACAATTTAATTGCAAATGATATATAAGAATCAGGAGCAAAGTGTACAAAGCAGAGTGGAGCAAATGTGAATAACTTT
The DNA here is from genome assembly GCF_000277835.1 of Geospiza fortis. NCBI lineage: Eukaryota > Metazoa > Chordata > Aves > Passeriformes > Thraupidae > Geospiza > Geospiza fortis. The sequence goes on along the minus strand of NW_005054316.1, from coordinate 3,288,944 downwards.
GTGTACATTATATGAGACTTTCTGCAAATACTTTACTTGTTTACATCTACAGCATTATACACGATGTTCAGACACATTCAACTTTTTATTATCCCAAACAGATCCTACTATTTCAGATTTAACAGGACTTTTCACTGGGAGGATGGTCCATATTCAGGACTGGAGCTTGTTACTGCAACAGAGTCTGGAAAACAGCATGTGGAATCAGTCAGTAGCAGTGTCTAGAAGAAGAATAGGCTCAGCCTTGAATGTTCGTGTTGGATATTGTCTGAAAAGTTGCCCGTCATGTTACTGCTTGGAGGCTCTGGCAGTCAGGGATGACACGCTCCGGCTTCCCTATTAGCCCCCCTGTGCCGCCGGGACAAAGGGAACGGCAGGCTCCCAGCCAAAAACAGCATGTGGAATCAGTCAGTAGCAGTGTCTAGAAGAAGAATAGGCTCAGCCTTGAATGTTCGTGTTGGATATTGTCTGAAAAGTTGCCCGTCATGTTACTGCTTGGAGGCTCTGGCAGTCAGGGATGACACGCTCCGGCTTCCCTATTAGCCCCCCTGTGCCGCCGGGACAAAGGGAACGGCAGGCTCCCAGCCAAGCACATACATTTGCAAACTGCCGCCAGTCAGTTCCCAAGGCCAGGGGCTGGATGCCATTGACAAAGAGATGTGAACCACAGGCATAGCCTGCTCCACTCTCCCTGCCGAGTGAGCGGCACTTCTCATGGAGATCTGTAGGGCCTGCTCTCTCCCCCTCAGTGCCCACAAAGGGCTGCCCAGGACCTGCTTCTGATTTTTCAGGTTTAAAACCTGTCCCTTCCACCCAGCAGAGGAGCCACCAGAGCATCGTACACTCCTTGCCAGGACTTGCTTCAGCCACAGATCAGTGTAGGTACATTTATCTGCCAATGCCCACAGCACTGCATTCCTTAACCCACAATGTGCGAGATCAGACCTTGATAACCCCCACTGGAGTCTTAGTCTGATCTTGTGGGTAGATGGGAAGAGCAGCAGCACAGCAATGGAGGAGCTCAGGAAAAATCACACAGCCACGCAAAAGACAGACACCTGAGTAAAATCCTGGCTTACTTTTACTTGACTTTCATTTTGCCACTTTCCTCCAGGAAAAGCCCATAGGGCTGAAGGGAAATGAAGGGAAAATCCTCTGTGAACTGCAGCATCCAGCTGGAGGCACCCAGTGTCCAGGCTCACGCTCCTGTCATGCTGCTATCGCAAACCATCACAAAACCAAAGAGAGAGATTTTTTTTTGCCAGTGTTACTAGCCATGAAACTGCCCTGAGCTGATCCAGACCAAATTTCAGCTCTCAGTGAGTCAGCTGGGCCTCAGCATAGCCTGTGTGTTAAGGAAAGCCCTGCCTTTGTCAGGGTGATGGCCCAGCCAGCCAATACCTCCTTCTCTGGAGAGAATCTGGTGGATCTCCAGCACACAGCACCCGCCCTGTGAAAGGCAGCCATGATCCTGCCATGCCTCCTGCTCCAGGTTAATTGCCCAATACAAATCTGGAAAGTGACCTGAAAAATGTTGCTACTGGGACACATGAGAACAAGAGCCAGAGATAAAACCACCTCTCCAAACAGCCTGTGAGATGACATTTGCAGTTCCTGCTCATCCATAGAGGGGACTAGGGCACAGGGAAAGATGATGCCCTGCCTTTAGAGAGTGACCAAGTGCAAAGAAAACCCTTTTCTCCTGCACCTTCCTGACAGCACATGCTTTCCCTGCCTTCCTCACCCTTTGTCCCCCCCTCCTCATTTTTCCCATCTCTGTGCCTGGGCTCAACTTCTCTCAGCAATGCTCCAGAGGCATGGTGGGGACATTCATTCTCAGTCAGTCCCTCATCAGCACGAACTGATGGCTTTTCAATAGCAACTGGGACACACATGCCTGGTCTTCTCATGCAGGACATGCCACTGAAACAGAGGAGTTGTGACACTGGACCTAACACTGGCTGGATCCAGAAAGCATCTTCTTATTTAGAGATTGAAAATACTAGCCCAACTTGGAAGTTGTGCTACTCATAGCAGAATTTCATCCTTGCCCTGTGACTTCGTCCTGACGGGGTTTTATGTGTGGTTCTACAGATAGTTTTAGCCACACTCATCTGAAACCACACGAAAAACTTAGACCGCAGGTATTCCTGAGCCAAGAACTCTAGACTGTGGTTCTTGCTATGAATGCCTCCACTGCACTACAGCACTCTTGCTTTTCCCCACCTGGTTATGGAATGGTGGGCTGCAACATTCCTTCTTCCCTAATCATCAGTCAGGTCGCTTCAGCCAAAGCAGCCCCATCTTGATGTACACAGATGACATTCAGTCTATTGCAGCAGCAATGGAATTATCTCTTCTTTTTTGCTGTTTTTTTGCTTCCTTAGTGCAGAAACAGATTGTGACAATTAAAACCTTCATACCTCCCAAGCACAAAGACTGAGGACCATGCTGGCTTGAGGACATTACAAGTTGAAGCAATGCTAGGAATTAAATCCCACAAGGGAAAAATCTGGCAGTTTACTATTGTACATTTACCTATGAGAATGTTTATATCAAATACATACGAAACAGACTGATTTTTTTTTTCCAGCAGAATTTCATTCTTTCCACTATGCATCTAACTGAGAATGCCTTGAAAAGTGTACTTGGATGCCAGGAATGCACCAGGCTGAAGGATCACTGCGTTGGTGTGACACCATCATACGTACCTAACAGATTTTTTCAGAGCAGAGACACAGACCTCACATCATCACCACTCTCAGTTTACTCTCAAATTCACATCTTTAGGCTGGGGCCATCTTTAGTGGCAGAAATAGAGTAGCTTTCCCTTAATTTCCAAACGCCATTCCCAAGCACTCAGTAGTCAGATTGTGGACACAGCAAATGCTGACTTTGCCTTCTTCCTCCTTTTTCTCCCTAATACTCTTTCCTCTTCAGCAGCAATTTGAAGTCTTACTGCAGCCTTCTGGCTACAGTAAAAATCACAGGAACGAAAGCATTCTTGACATTTGTCTAGGTTTTAACCCAGGCCTTCACAGGTCTTTTCTCCCCGTTTAAAGCTGAAACTTAACTCAAGGCAGTGGTAACAACCATAATTTTCAGCCAGACCCACATCAAATGAGAGAAAGAAGCAAAAATCTTCATTCCATCGTGCACTGCATTCAGAAAAATAAATACTAGGGAAGAAATCCCACAAGGCTGAAATATGCGCACACACATGCGAATGCAACAAAAACGCAAACCCAGATTTTTATGAGCTGTGCTGTCAGCAGGGAGATTGTTTATAGTTGCCAGTAATTTATTGCTTTTAAATGTAATGTTGGAATGCAAATAACTTTCCCTATGCCCTTCCCTCAGTTATCTGTTCATGAATAGGGCTGAAAGGAGCCCAAATCAGAGACATCACTAGGAAGGATAACAAGACAGGGAATGACTCAGCCTGCTCTCGCTTTCTGTCAGCCCCTGGAGATGTCATCCCCTCACCATGGGATCTGCTCCCAGCTCAGTGTGAAGACTTACTTGGTGCACAGCTGTGTGGGGCATGATACTTAAAAAACTGTCCCAGGCAATGAAATGGGAATAGTGCTCAGCCTACCCTGCAGCAAAAATATTTGAAATGGCATTAAGCAGAAAGAGCCCAAGCTTCTGGAATTTTGATGGGAAGTAAAGGTTTTTCCTTTTCCTGCAGGATAAACACCCATCCTGATGCTCCTCTCTTCTCTTTCTGCTACCTTTTCAGATCACTAGGATGGAGGAAGTATTGAAAAATGCCTTTCCATGCCTTCGGTGCCAATCAACATCAGAGCTGCCAACATCAATTCTATCACTGTTTAGTGGTGGCACTACAGTTCGTTATCACAATCAGAAATGTGCTTTCTCTTTATGCAGTTACAGACTGATTAAAAACCTTCCCAAGGGTGCTCTCCCGGGCAGATGCCTTTGCCCAGCCTGCCCAAAAGACCAGATTGAAACCAACTGCTTTGCCCGCAGGTCTCTGCCGGGTTTGAATGCAAGAACTCACAGGAAGATATATAAAGTAAGGAGTCAGCGAGTTACTGTAGTACTGTACTTATGCAGTACTGTAGTCATGCTCACAGTGCTAACAAAAAAAGTTGTCTGCAGAGCTTTTAATCTCCATTCTCTGGTGATTTCACTGTTGTTTTTTTTTCCTCCTCCCTCCCCCCACAATGTCAGACATTTCTATTCATTTATATATATGACAAGTTATAGTTTAGATTCCATAAAACATTTTTGAGACCTACAGGTAAAAATGCAGGAGCTAGCCTGTCAGATACTTGTGAATAAACACAGAACTAAAAAGATCTGCCTCATCTCTCAACCTGTGAAAAACAGAAAGCAAGGAAAGAGTTAATGGGATCAGGCAGATGTGAACAAAACTGTCGGACTGATCTCAAGCAAAAATAGCAATAGCTCATTAGCAAACATTTGAGTTGTCAGTATTTTAGAGAAATAATGAAGAAGAACCCTGGGCCACTAACTGTTCAAAAACAAAACCCCAGACCACAAAATAAACCAAAACAAATCATAATGAGTGTTTTTAAATGCTTAAAAAATGAACAACATTTTGAGCTTAACTTAACACCTATGAAAAATCTGAAAGTTCTTTTGGTGGGCAGAGCTTTGGAGCCAACTTTCCAACTTTCTCTTCACACTTCATGGATGAGAAAATCCTGTCTCGTTTTGAAGCCGAGGCTTTGCTGTGCTCACATGGTGTCAGAGTGAGGGATGGGAAGGGAGGCAATGAAATCCCAGGGGCTGGGAAGGAGGGCTGCAGGGCAAGGGAATGGCAGCTGCCTGGGGAAGGCCAAGGGGAAATGCTGCTGGAGACCGAAGAGGGACACAGACTTTATGGTCACTATGTCAGTGTGTGACTCTGTATGGCAGCCTGATATTTGTAATGCATGTCAATATGCACATGGATAAGGTCAGAGAAACACTCTCATGCTAGAGCTAACATGAGTGGGCCTTGGGCTGATGAGTTTTGGTTTTGTCACATGGCAAAAGAAATTACACTATTGACCCCTAATTATTTTTATATAAAGATAACAAGTCTAGGGTTTTAAGCAATTTAAAACAACTTGAGCTACCACAAGTAAGCTATTGATATTGTTGCTTCAATTGCTTCAGATAGATGAGTAGAAAATTAATTTTGCTGGTTTTGTTTAAGTGAAAATCTCTGCAGGAGTCATCTTTTCACATAAGACTATCAAGATCATTATTATAATTTAAGAAAACCAGACAAACAAATAAAGCAGATGCTAAAAACTCCAACATCTAGCAAGTTACTTTTCATCAGGAAACTGTAAATACTTTCTTACCACTTAAAAATTTCAATTTGTCTATTAGAGGTAATTTTAATTTTTTTTTCATTTTTCTCATTTTCCTTCATTTTTTTTTTTCTACAAGGGCCCCCAATGTATGAGGAAATATTTTTTAAAGTCAAGAATTTCAAAGCTAAATATATGCCTTTTGGGAGAAAGTGCAACATCAGGGAGATGGTGGGAAGTGTGACTGTTCTCACCACTGCCAGGGCACCACGTGCAGGTTATGGTGGTGACTTAGTCCCTGGGAGATCAACCTCCAAGACTTCACTCAGTAAGCTCAGTCCAGCCTTATTGAGATGAGTGGGATTTTTGTCCTTGGCTCTATTTAATGCAAGATCACACCCGTAAATTGAATCTTTACCTTACAGTAGTCTTGGGAAGCTGTCTTTTTGACAGACAACCTGCTTTCTGAAGGGCTTTTGGCATAGTGCAAACCTGGACTCTTGGTCCAAAGCAAGTGATATAGCACTGATGTTGAAAGCCTAAGGCACAAGGGCACATTCCCTAGCAAAATGGGGGATGTCCTGCACCTCGATGGGCTCAGGTGGCTTTCATTCCATCATCCTAAAGCCTGTTCTTTCTGAGTGGTTTAACACTGAGAAGCACCATGAGATTTCACATATAAATGAGTTTTACCCACAACATTTAACAAACTGGGTTTGAGGGCAGCCATGTGTTGTTCAGTGCCATGTCTCCAAGAGCATCCACAGATCAGCCCTTTCCCAGGGCTTCCTGACCTGCATTTCAATCTCCTTCATTTTCATATGACCATGAGAAGCTAAAAACAGGGTCCTCAACCTTCAGAGACACTTCCTAAGTCTTAATTAACTAATCCACCTTCTGCTTCCAGGAAGGATTCACTTGGGGTAGTTTTCTCCTTGCAAAGAGGAGGGAGCAGCCCATTACTACAGAGCAGCTCAGGGATCACCCCAGAGGTGCCCCAGGACAGTGTCCTAGGCAGGAGTTGCATATTTAGCTTTAAAAGCTCCAGAAAGTTTCTGGGGGGGGAGGACTTAAGAATGCAAATGGAAATTGGTTTCCCTTTATATAGATTATTAACATCTCAAATGTCCCTTAAAATCCTGTCCAATTTGCTGGTCAAATTAATGTCAGTAGTTTAACCCAGAAAGTATCACAGAAGCAGGAGTTAAATATATTTATCTGGAATTTGAAGCAGTTTCACTGCCAACTACTAAACTCCAGGCTGTGCACTGAAAAATCCTTCATGGCTCAATAGGTAGCAGCAGCATACAGTAAAATGTACCTGCCCTCCCTCTTCACCTTCCATGTCAGAAGGAATGTATGATTTAATGAAGTTAAAGGGAAGTTTTTATGTACTTAAAGTATCCAACAATTCACAAAGTTGTGTTTTATTGAACACTGAGTACTTTCTATCTAGGAAATAAAAAATTAGTGCAACAATTACCTTGAAAAATGCTGTGGTGCAGTTCATTTGGAAAATTTTAAGCTGTCACCACTTACTAAAAAGAGCCAAATGACCACATTTATAGTATATATAATCCTACATTGCAGCTAATACAGTTTCTGTAACAGCACTTCTTAGAAAAGAGACTGCATATTTATGGAAGTTTATTGAAAAGTTTATCTTCATTTTGAAAATGCTCACATTGAAAATGTCTGCATTTGCTTGGACCTGTATTTCTTGGGAATGTTTCAGATTTGTCAATTCCTCTGCTCCCAGGCTCTTTATGGAAGTCTAAGTCACAAGTACTGTATAACCCCTACATATATGTAATATATAGAAAGAGGGTTTGCTGTAGAAATGGATTACATGCAAACTGGGGCTGGATTGAGCATACAGAATGAAGATAAAGAAACCAAATTAAATATATCATTTGCCACACTGGAAAATCTATAGTGTGCATTTGTTCATTTTTAATTATACAGATAGTGGAAATTATGCCATTCAGCAGAGACAAATTAAGCTTCAGATGGAAAGCATAATTCAGGTCAAGTGCATAGCTGAAGGAAAAAACCAATATAATTATATATTGCCGTTTGCATCCTTAAGACTCAGATCTACTAGTTATATGGAAAAGGTATTCAGATTCCTTCAGACACTGTGGAAGTCTCCATTTTGATGTCCTCCTGCACAACACTGCAGTCTGTTCTGTCCTTGGAACACTGTTGTTCTATTCTGTGGTAAGTAAGCAAATTTATAGAAGTATTCATGATGGAATCCTCTGGTTTCTTTGAGCATATTCTGCTGACAAGATCAATGTTATGATAATCATTTAAACTTTAATGTTGAAAACAATTTCAAATAAATAAATTGCCTAAACATACTGTAATGTTCATCAAAATAAAGTAAATATATGTGAGGATATAATTATGTGATGACTATTGTTAAACAGTTTTTTTTGGTTTTGGTGAGTGTAAATCTGAGTAAATCCTTTACTCAGAATAACCAGGGATGATGTGTATTTTTTAAGTTAGATTCAAAATATGCCTTGCTTTTAATAGGTTAAAGGCAGTAGCTTCCTTCCTATTCAGCATTTTACACCACATTTACCCTTCTGAGGAATGCTGTTAAATACCAATTGCCACAGCCTCTCTGGGACTGCCCAGAGAATTGCAGCCTGTGCCCGCAGTCTGCTCAGCATCAGTTCTGTATTCTGGTTTGATCCTTTACTAAACTAACTCAATATGTATTTGTCTGGTGGCTTAGGATATTGATCAGAAGATACCTTTGAAATTATATAATGCTCGAGACAAAAACACACACAAAGCAACTATGGCAGCAGAGCTACTGTAAATGCCTCATTCGATACTTTGGCATGGTCTAAATATCTGGATTGCAAATGGTAATGTGGAGAAGGGACAGAGGACAGCAGAGTATTTCACAAGAAACATGACTATGCTGTTCCTGCCCAGGGAAAATCATCCCATCTCTGAAATACACCCAAGATTTCTTTATAAAACTGAAATGGATTCATGTGCATTCAAGTAATTTTTAGTGACTGAAACTGTAACGTAATAATTTAATAGGGTTTTAATACTGTTCCTTACAGCTATTATGCTTTCTTACCTCTCTGCCAAGCAAACCATTGAAAATCATTTCTTTTAATGTTCATTTGTTATATATCATTTTTTCTTGTTAAAGGGCATGCTAAAAATGCAATGTATCAATTTAGAGTGTTGTGCAGTGTTGTAATCCCTTGTCACCTTTGCCGCATTTGTGAGATTTACTGTGTAACAGTAGCAGAAAAAATGAAGGAAGTTTTAAAATAAAATTCTTTGGTAAAATACACTGCTCACTGTGTACAGCTCACAACCCGAAGACAATGCTCTTCTCAGTAGTTGTGCTCTGTCAATCTCTGTCCATTTTTGCAATCTTCATTTGAGAAGAGAGCTGGGCTCTTTCCCAGTCACGTCTCCTTCTCCCCCAGAGCTTCCAGCTCCGCAGAAGCACGTGTCTGCAGAAACAGGATGGTATGATCAACCCCATCCCCTCCATGGGACTGAGGTATGTGCTCCATATGAGCACATATCTCAGTGCACAAGCAGTAATGAAATAATTGCTTTTCCTAACAAATTAATGCTTTTCTTTAACACTACTTCACGAAGCATAAAGGTATCCCTCAAACATGCAGGAAAATGCACTTCGCCTATATCTGCTTTCATAAGCATCAACTCAAGCACACCACGTAAGGTGTATGTGGCAGGGTGCGATGTTTAGGGGCAGCTCGGACCTGGGCCGTCAGTGCCGCTGCTGGCAGGAGCGCTCTCGGGGGATGCAGGGATGGAGCCCGGCTCTGCCGCCGCCCCCCGGCCGGCCCCGGCCCGGCCGCTGTGTTGCAGTGACTCCAAGCGGATTCGGGGAGATACTGCAGTGCCCGAGAAAGGAAAGAATACTTTGGGGCAGTTTGAATCGAACCAAACTTCTCTTTAGTGCCTCCTTAAGCTCCTGCACGGCTTTATCCAGCAGTGGCGACACCAGTGTTATTGGCCTCGCTGATCTGAAGTTTATGCGTATGCTTGCTTCCGAGTCCATACATCCAGGTTATATGTAGAGAGAGATACAGACACAAAGAGATTCTGAAACCTAATTTTGTAAACTCCTAAGCATATCTTTCTCTGTTGAGATGGTACACCAGGACTGGCTGTGGGAGGTGGCAGGCACAGGTATGCCCAGCTGTGGGCTGCCTATCCCTCAAATACTCCATGGCCTCGACAGCAACCAACTTGTCATGAATTTGCCCCTGTAATCATCATTCATTACTTCCTGAGATTTTCTGAAAGGAATGGCCCACACATCATCCTGATAGCTGTCAAGGTGGTATCTAGGCCATTTTTTCTTGGATATTTTTTACTCCAAGATCTTACAGGAATGATATCTTTATAGAAAATGCCCACATTTTAAAGCAGAAAGGAATACCTTTCACAGCCATCTCTGGAAGTAAACTCAGGCACATGTCCATATAATTTATGAGTAAGTTTGTTATGATAAACAAGCAGTGAGCAACTTACAGAACTTCACAAGATTCATTGTGCTTTAAAAGGCTTCTTTGGGCACTGCCAACCCAGTATTTATAAAGAGAATGAATTTTTTGAAGCATTCATTAGTGTCCAGGTAGCATGCTGGGATCTGTGTGTCCTCCTAGCCCCAGCTGAAAGATATTATTCACCTAGCAAGCACTGCCTTTGTCAACATTTGTAATTGAAGCTGCAGGCGTTTGTGTTAGGTTACCCTTTCAGAGACCTGCACCCAAATCCAGATCTGCAGACCAGTTTTCCAAGGGGAACATAATTCTGGTGGCAGGACATCACAGCCAGCTGTGAGCTACCCCTGCCCAGCTGGGGAACCTCTGGAGGCAGAGGTATTATGCCCCTGGGGGTCCTTACCCATCCACCACTGCCATTAAAATAGCAGTGCTGGCCACCAAAAGTCTCTTTGAGGGGTGCTCAGGTAATGGGTTACAAAAAACTAAGTGGTGCATCTGCATTCTGTCTTTTGCCCTTGTGAGAAATAGGTATGAATAATTTCAAAAGCCTGGAAAATTCTGATATGGGAGAGCTTTAGGTGCCCTCTGCACAGGTCTAAAATACACTCCATACAACTGCTCTGTTAGCTGTGCTATGCAGTCCAGGTTTCTCCATGTTTTTCTTATAAACAAGTTGCAGGAAGAATTTTAGGAACAGTCAATATCCACCTCTTGATCTTCCAAGGTAAGAGCAATAGTGTGCCTCCAGTAAATTGCTGGCACCTAATAAAAAGGCTAAATCATTCCATGGAGCCCAGCTTGGCTCATTTAAAACAGAAAACAACTCACAGAGCCGCTACTGCTCCATAGTGAGCAGTCATTATTAAACGAATTCTCAGGGGCAAACTTGGTTGCAGTTGGTCAGTCATTTAAATATTCCTGTTCGGCTGCCTTCATGCTGTCCAGGACATGAAGCAAATGAAGCCTGGCTGTTACCCAGATGATCCATGATGTTGTGACCAGATGGAACTTCACTTACAACATGTGTAGGTGCCTGCTGGACAATAAACAGGCTTTCGCTGTCTTTTGCTCTGGTGAACTCAAGGGGGTTACTGGCAGGTTAAAACAATCACAGCCCCCAAAAGATTTATTATTATTTTTCAAATTTATGCCAGATGAACAGAACAGCAACAACAAAAACAAAAGGTTAAATGGATGTTTATTTTTTGTATTAGTGTTGATTCCTAGTTTTCCCACTTAACCTGGAATCAGAAAAAAAACCAAGCTGGTATCTTCGCCCATATGTCTGTGTTTGGTTTGTTGTTGATTTTTTTTTAATCTTAAAAATGTTGTAATCACTGCAAACACAGTTTACAGATAAAACAAAAATTTTTATAGCCTCATTTCCATCTGAGGAGAGTGCTTGCATATGTGCACACAGGAGTGACAGTCCCCCCACCCCTGCCATGTGTACTTCTGCACAAGTGGTCATCCTCTCTTCCAAAAGCTTGCAAGTTAATTGGACAACTTTAATTAAATACCATGTGAATTCTTACAAATACAATGAACATTAAAAAAAACCCAAAAAACAACCAGAGATAGAAGGAAGAAAGAGATTGTAGCTTGTGCTGGAAGGAAAGCAGCAATGCAAGCTCTCCCCTTGCTATGCAGCAGAAATTTGAGAGAAGGCAGAGATGTGTACATAAACACATATACCCATTGGGACTCTTCCAGTTGCAGAAAGACCTTATTAGACACCAGAGAAGATGTAGATCCATGGCTAAACAAGCTACAATGGCCCTACTGTGCTGTTCCTCAGACCATGGGCATGTTAGAGAATCACAGCACCATTTATTTTGGAAAAGACTTCTAAGATTAAGTATAACCTTTGACAGATCATGACCTTGTCAACTAAATCACAATATCCAGTCATTTCTTGAACACCTCCAGGGGTGGCGACTCTATCACTTTCCTGGGAAGTCTGTTCCAATGTTTAACAACCCTTTCCAGAGTTGTTCCATCGCAAATTCTCCCTGATGTCTAACCTGAATCTCCTCTGGTGCAACTTGAGGCTGTGTTCTCTTGTCCTGTTGCCTGGGAGAAGAGGTCAAACCCCACTTGGCTACAGCCACTTTTGCAGGAGTTGTAGCCAATGATCAGGTCCCCCATGAGCCTCCTTTTCTCTGGGTTAAACACCCCCAACTCCCTTAGCTGCTCCTCACAGCACTCGTACTCCAGACCCTTCACCAGCTCTGGACTTGCTCCAGGACCTCAAGGTCTTTATTATAGTGAGGGGCACAAAAGTAGGCACGGAATTCAAGGTGGGGCCTCAGCAGTGGCCAGTACAGGGGGACAATCACTGCCCTGATCTTGGTGACCACACTATTCCTGATACAGGCCAGGATGCCATTGGCCTTCTTGGCCACAGCTGGCTCATGTTCAGACACTTTGAATCAGCACCCCCAGATCCTTTTCTGCTGGGCAGCTGCTCTGCCCCCAGCCTGTAGCACTGCAAGGGGTTGTTGTGACCCAAGGGCAGGACCTGGCACTGGGCCTTGTTGAATCTCACATGGTTGGCCTTTGGCCCACTGATCCAGCCTGTCCAGATCCCTCTGCAGAGCCTTCCTGCCCTCCAGCAGATCAACACTCCTACACAACTTATTGTCATCTGTGAACTTACTGGGAGTACACTTGATCCCCTCACACAGATCATCAACAAAGACATTAAAAACATGAAACAGAACTGGGTGTAGAATAGAAGGACTGGACAGAGATCAAAACTTACGCAGAAAACACCAGTTGTTCTCTGCACCCTCAGGTTTTTTTTGTTGGTCAATGAAGTCTCTGGCTGGTCTCAGCCACAGAAGGGCCAGAACCAAACAGCTTTAAATTTAATTTCCCCCACTCATGACAAAGGATGCAAAAGCTAATCCCAACACCCACGCTTTAAATGAAACTTTTAATGTCAGTTGTTTTATTGCCCCCTGCTTAGCTCTATCACCCAGCTCTAGAAGCTGAGCACTGATGGATTGTACGAGCACTCCCAGTCTGCTCCTGGAAAAATTAGTCTTACCTAGCCAAAACCATTGTTGAAATTTGCACTAATATGTCCAGGTTTTAATGCAGAGAACACCCTTCAGATCTGTTCCAGCAGCTCAGCTGTGTGGGGAGCAATATTCAGATGAAAAGTTGTAATGAACAGCTGGCAATTTTTTCAAATGCTTCTGCTGGTTCTCAAACAATTATATAACAATGTCTCTGCAAGAACAGAAATATCTGCTTCTTTCAAGAAAGAAGGTGGAAAACAGTCACAACAGTGCCTGTTCAATATATATCATGTTATTATCCTGTAGGTCTTCACAAAGGATATGTTGATGTCTGGAAATGCCTCATTTGTACTGCAATGATTAAAAACAAATCACAGTTGCCAGAGCAGATGAACTTGGCAGCCTATGCCTTTTAGTGATGCCATTCTGATGCTAAATGTGTTGGGAGCCTGTATCAATTTAATTTCCATATTTTCCTACTGTTGAATTTTATTCTGCTAATATTAACTCTGCTGTTCTTCCTCAAAAAATTCTAAAGGGCTATCACGTTTGTGAGGTTGAGAATTTTCAAAGGTGACTGGTGCATTTGTATTTTTGTTTCCTTAAGCCAGTAGGAGAAGCATAAGATGATGGGAAAAGTTTAAGCAATAGCTGTATCTAAAACACAAAGGCCTATACAGGCAGACTGAGTTTCTTGTTGCCATGGATAGCTGGTGCCAGAATGGAAATCATGCCATAGAAAACAAGGTGTGCTGCTGTCAGGGGCTGTGCCAGGGTTTCCTAGGGAAGGCATCTGTGATGGATGCCTGATCAGTGAGAAGGGGGAAAAGACTTGTCTTTTATCCTAGTAAATGCAAACACTTTTAACAAGAAATGATAGAGTAGAAACTAGTTTCTAAAACCAGATGAATCTTGGCTTAGATGTGTTTCCACATTGAATGTTTAATTCAGAGGGATAAACTACTTCAAACAAGTGGATATCCAGGAAGAATGCTCATTTGAAATGCTCTTGCCATTTGGAAGTAGAGAAGAACTCTGAGACAGCATGATCAGCCTTGGAGAGAAAAGAAGACAGAGGTTAAAGATACATGGGAAAGAGGTATGCAGAGAGGAAATTACCTGTCTCATGTGTGTGAGATGCTGTTCCTTCTCTGTTGGACAGAGCACTGCAGCATCAGACACTTGAGTCCATTAGAGATGTGCAGGCAGGGCAGTGAGCAGTGAAACCCTTGTCTGTGGCTGTGGTGAGCACATTATACACAACCTGTTCCTGCCAAACCTCCTTTCTGAAGCCACTTCTGACCAGACTCCAGCACCAGCTCATGTCTGTCTAATCCTGAGTGAGCAAAACCCTCTTTCAGTTCTGTGGGATAGAAGCCAATGGTAAGGAAAGTGATGGAGGTGGTCAGTCAGGCTTTGAGAAGCTGGAGGTCAGTCAGGCTTTGAGAAGCTGAGGGGAACCAGCTTCTGAACTTTGTAGGAATGAGCTTGTAGGCCAACACAAGACATAGAGATTTTAGTGATCTGTGGGTAAAGATATCTCCCCTGTTTCTGCAAAGCTAGCATGAGGACTAGGTGTTCCAAGCTACATTGCCACAGTCCTGGGCAATGAGGCACAGCTCCCAGCAGAAAAAAGTACAAAAGCTACATTTACACTGCATGAAAGCAAGTTGCATCAGAGCAGTAATTGAAACCCTTCGGTACTGTATAAATAGCATCATCAAGCATTTTGCCATCACCACAGCACCCCTCTTGTCTCAAGAGACAACTGCAATGGTTTAAAGAATTCAGAAAAAATGCCATGTGCACACACAAGACTCCAAGAACGAACAGGAAGATTTTCTCCAGCCCTTTATTTATATACAAGTCTAGCAGGACTCATCGGCCTGGAATGAGGTCAGGGACAATGCTCTGTTTGCAAGGAGTGAGAGGGGGAATCATGTGCTGCTTTTGGTGTTGAATTATGCTAAAACGAGTCTGGGTCTCCAACCCCATATCAACATCCTGACAGTGAGACAGCTGGAGACCTGCGACTGGAAGTCAATCACTTTATACTATGGAAGTCCAGCCTACTCTGATATGGTTCAGTTCTTCTAACATATTCCTTCTTGGAGTGGGTGGGGATTCCTCCCTTGGGTAGGGGACATCCCCCAGGGAGACCCCTCAAGGCTGACTGAAAGAGATTAAGTCCTTGGTTGTTGGTATGGGGGAGTTACATCAATCTCTCCTTTAATTATTCCCTCTTTTTGCTAGGTTTAATACAACTGCTTTGATATAGTGCACTATCCTATCCACTATGAGTAATTTTAACTTTCACTAGCAAATAATTATGATTAAGATCTTTTTGTCTAATCATTTATTATAAGAATTCATTTTCATAGAAATATATCTGATTTGCCATCATTAAGACCATGGGACAAAGTTGTGCAAAGATGGCACCTCTCTAATTCCTTAAACTTAAACCCTTGACAAAGTCTAAGGCTAAGACTGGACGTAGCTGCACCTAGACTATTCTCTGAGAAGGCATTTAGGAAGCAAGGGGATTTCTGCACCTCGTGACTCAACCAGAGGACTTCTCTAATAAACTTCATCTGAAGTCTTCCACTCTCCGCACATTAACAAGTTAAAATCAAGCCAAACCAAACCAAAATAAAGAAGGTATGAGACATTATTGCAAATAAACATGTTTTTGTCAGGAAAATAACATGCTCTGTCATCAGTTCTCCTTCCTATAAGAAGCCTGGAAATCTCTAAGGGTTCTCGTGTCTTCTGCATGTCCTGTGGTGTGTAATCTCAGTTTATTTAGGAACTGAGGCTCTCTTCTAGTTTTTTTAAAGTTCTGCAGACAACACAGAAAAAGGATTTCAAAACTTCTTAAGGGAAGTGGTAGTTGAAATGTTCCCTATCATGCACCTTCTTGCACAACTCTTTACTAACCACAGTTGGTAATTTTTGCAGATTCTCATGTACTCTTGTATAATTGAATTGAAGAGACAATAAGGATCACCTAGTCCACCTTTGTACAGTGTGACCTCTTCTTAATTCCTGCATTACACTTCTTAGTTTCTGGACTAATCCTAGAACTTCTGTTAGGCTATGGCATATTTTCAAGAAAGATCTGTGATCTTGATTTAATATTAAGTGCTAAAGATCCTGTCTGTTTTCTGCAGAATTTGTTCTGACAGGATGTAAATACCTTTTATGAATTGCATCTGTTTACAACATTTTCCCTAGACTGAAGATCTGTCTTCTATCAGAAAACACTTCATGTCTAGGGAGACCACAATTTGCCCTTTGCCAGATAAACTGTACTAAACAACTTGTTTGCTTTCTTTTCACAAGGAACAATTTCCAGATCTCAAATTACTCTTTCCTGGATGCACTTAAATTTTTAAGCCATCTAGTCAATATAAACAGTCAAGACACTGAAGCATGAAACTGCACAAAGGCCTCATGGTCCCCCCTCAGAACTCTGTGGCATGCAGTGCATTGCTAATATATCAAGGTTTGGATTGCAGCACAAGATGTGGTGAAATATCTCAGTACATGGTAGGCTGCCATAGGAAAAAAAAAATCAAAAATGAGAGAAGCACTTTTGGCTTCTGCCCAGAAACCAAAAAAGTTAATGGAAAGCACAGGGACTGTTTTGCAGCCCAAAATTGCTGGCAAACTTCAGACTTAGCCCAACATCACTGACACAATCCTGTGAAAAGCAGTACTTTCATGTCATGGCTTAACAGCTGAGTAGAGTTTCATTGCATATCTTCATATTTATTAAATTTTGTTCAAAATGCATAGCATTAGAAGAAAAAGGATGAAAATTTAAAAAAAAACATTTTTTTCTTTCATAGCATATTATTGCTATTTTGAGACTAATATGAAAAGGAAGATTGAATCCTCAATCTGTAAAGTGAAAGTAAAGTTCATATTTACTTTATATTAACAAGATTCACAGTGTATGAAATGCTATCTTGGGTCTTCATTGTTTATCTCGTATCTGCTATTATTTACTGAACACAGTTACTTCTTTTGATTCTAACTTACAGAAACTTTCAGGGATTTGGTTTCCTTTATAAGCAAAAAGTTAAGATTGAGCATCATTTCTTTTCTATCAGAACCTGAAAATAGTAAGAAGCAAACAACAAGAAGAAATGTGTTTCATAATACAGTCAAGCTCCCTCTGAAGCACTGCTCTTCCTAAAATGTTCCTGTTCTTTGTTTAATTCCCTATTAATTATTTCCTCTGTACATAGTTTCAAGGAGTTTTCTACTTTTCCTTCCTGTTCTTCACACCCTTCTGAAATTGTTTTCTACCACGTTTCCCTTACCACCGTGTTCACAAAGTTCATCTGATTTGCACTGTGGCCTCTGTTCGAGCAGCAGCTCTGGCTGTTTCCACCACAGAAGGTGCACATGCCCTTGGTGCATGACTGCAGTTGTGTCTGCCAGCTGCAGTGAAGCTTTGCAGTCTCACCAATTCAAATGCCTTCTCCCTCAGCTCTGCCCATCTTCCCAGGGAAGTTCAGAGGCATGGCATTCTGTATGGACCAAAGAAAGTGAAGGAAAAAGAAATAACAACAGATTGCAAATAGCAAAAATGCAACTATTAGAGAGAAGCCAAAACTCTGAAGAGCATTCATGTACAAACACCTTGCCACACATAGCCTTCATTATACATTTTTGCTGACAAAAACCTTTGCTGTTGCCCAGGGGGCTCCAATGGAGGTATCTATGCAGGATTCCAGAGGGCGGCACTCCCCACTGCCTGTTCTCCATGCTGAAGATGCACCTGGCCAGGGAGAGAGGAAGCCTGGCTGTGAAGGCCAGTGATCAGAGACCTCCAGTAGAAGGGGAGTTCTGGACTCTGGTCCTTACTGGTAGCAGTATTACACTTTTTATGTACTTGTTAGCATACCAGGTGACAGTGTGGCAGCAACCTAGTTGGCCACCTCTTTTGGCCAGAAAGTATCAATTCTGTGCCTTTTGTCTTTGAAAATATCTGGAAACAGCATCTTCCCATGGACACTCTTCAAATTTTCTTGATCTTCACTCTTTGCTACACAATCCTGAGCCTGCCCATACATTGTCAACCTCCTTCAACAGACCAAAAGGCACCTGACCAAAGGTAGCTGCATGCCCACATACTTTTATTTCTTCCCAGTCCAATCTCAATGTCTTTATTTTTATCTGATATCTCAGCAAAGCAAAATTCTCTACAGATCAATCAGACTTTCAAGTTATGTCTCTTATTTTTCTCTGTCAGAATAATTTCTGGTTCCTATTAAAGTCTTATCCCAAACTGGATTAGTAAGATACTTTCCTGTGTTTAAAGTCTCCTGGATCTCTGCAGCTAACAGCTTGAAATTCCCTATTCTTTTTTACTGATGTTTATTTGCACCATGAAGTCTAGTTGAGCTGAACAAACCTAACAGAGAAATCAGACGAATTCTATCTGTGCTAACAATTTTTTTATTAAGTAAATGTTGGAAAATGGGCTCACCTTTGCTTTGTTTGGGTTGGAAGGGATCTAGTTCCAAGACCCTGGGTTTTGCAACAGCTGGGACTGTAGGCCAGGGGAGACCTGCACTAGGACAGCTACAGGAATGGGATAAGGTGTGCAAATCCCCGTGGGAACACAGGCAAAGGGGTGCATGGAGGAACAAAGAGGGAAGTAGGCAGAAAAGGCTATGAAGAGATCTGTTAAATGCAAACAGGTCCAATGAGTGTGTTTGTCTGTCTGAGCCCTGTGCATGAGCAGTCTGTCCCTCCCAGGGTGAGCGAGCTGAGTGAGGGGCTCTGCATCAGGGGCTGCAGCAGGGCTGTGGGTCACAGCCTGGGTGCCTGTGCCAGCTGCTGGGGATGAGTGTCTGTATCTTCCCCAAAGAGTCAGAGGAGGGTGTGTGTGTGCTTACCAGCAAACTTCAGGCTGGACCAGCCAGTGAGTAAGGGGGCCTCAAGCTGGGGCATCACGCTGACATAGAGCCAGGGCTGCCATGCCTGAGGGCCTTGTGAACAAGGGGTGGCTGTGGAATGAGATGTGAGTGCATGGGTGTTTGCAGTGAGCCTCCATCCGGATCAACCGGCAACTGGGAGACCTGTGGGGGAGGCAAGGGAGGGTTGGATGCAGGCAGGTGACCATCAGAGGGATCATGCCGGTGCCTAGGGGATCCATGAATGCATGTGTGCTTATGCATCAGGGAGTGTGATGTGTATGCCTGCACCAGTGACTTTCTGCCTCTGCCAGTCCAAGCAGAGGCGAAAAGTCTCTATTCTATGTCAGCTGTTGAAGGCAGTGCCTTACCTGGAGGAGGTGGTCACTCAACATCACTTGACACCTTGTTTCCCTTCCAGACAGCGGAAGGAATTAATGATTCGTGCATCTGACTTGCATTTTTTTTTCCATGCTCCTCTTCCCTTTTTACTGCAGATGATTATAAGAGAGAGTAGACAACTCCAATTAGGATCATCAGACCAAGAATAATTGCTTTTCTACAACCCCTTCTATATGCTTGTGAACCTTCATGTGTCTCTATAAAAGCATGTACCTGCATACTGAACATTTGTACTGGAACAAGAAGTTCAAAAGTGCATTACTTATCAAAGATACCAGAAAAGTATTTTTTTTCCTGGTTGACTTCCACAAAAACAAATGCCTTTGATGAGAACAAAGACTGGTGTATGATTTTCTAATGCGATTGTGGGTCGTTTTTTCTTACTCATTCACTGTATAGGTTCAACTATTTGCCAAAATGTCAGTATCTGGTTTTCCTTCAGGAAGAGGGTGGTCAGGGAACCAAATGGTTAAATGTTCATGTGTGCAGCCAGCAGCTTTCCTACATGGTTTTCAAGGCTGTTGTTTGATTTATAGAAAGCTTTTTCTCCCAGATAAAATACACTGGAATGCAAAAGTTGCAGTTTCACCTAACATACCCTTGTGGTATTATAGCTACAGTATGCACACACCCCTCTGTGGTGTCTGGTTCCTATTCTCTCTCCTGTAAAACTGATTATTAGCTCTGTGACTGAACATCAATAGTTTAGAGAAAAAGCAATAAAAAAACTGTACCTGTGTAGTCTGGACAAAACATACCTGCATGGCCCTGCCAGCTTTGCACATTTTAGAGGAGTGATTTTATCTTTGCACATCATTTCAGAGATCCTCCTATTGTTCCAAAATGGGTTCTTTTACCTGGTGTGCAAGAGGCTGATTCCCACACAGGGCTGAAATGTTTGATATATTTACAGCTCTGCACAGAAAGCGGTGGTGGGTGGCAAATCCACAAAATCAGCACACTGACTTTCAAAAATTTTCACTGTTTATTGCATTTTAGCAAACAAAGGCATTAATGTTCATTGGCTACAAGTTACCTATCTTTCTTATTAATTAATATTCTAGCTTAATTGGTTGAATTATGTCTTTGCTTCTTATGCTAATTAGTGGGTATGGTCAGTCTTTCTCTTCTCTTGAGTCAGTGCGTTTCTTGAGTCAGTGGTTTATGAGTTGGTGGTCATGATCTCTCCCCACCAGAATTGCTGTTTACCCAGCTGGAGAGGATTCAGCACAGTTGCCGAGTTGGCTCTGTTAGTTTATTCCTTGTTTTGTGAGTTTATAACGACCCACCCTTAGGAATTCTGCCAAATGTCCCTGTGGCCTGTAAATTCTGATTCCTTGTGTCTACTATCAGTTCTACATCCGTCTTCCCAAGCTTTGTTACCCTCCACCTAGGACTGAGATCACTGAAGCATGTCAAGCCCTAAACTTATTGAAACAATTCTACCAACAAGCAATTTATCTCTCAAAATCCTGGACACCACTCTATTTCCCGGCATGTGCGTGATGTTTAACTCCTCTTTATATGGCTCTCCTCCCAATAACTGAAAACCACCATAAATTTCGTGCTGTTCTTCACCAAAATAAAACCAAAATAACTGTAGAAAAGTTTAGGAAAGTTTTTTTCTCAGGAAAAAAATCAGGAAAACAAAATCACACAAACTACTAACTGCTTGGTTAGCTGCCTGTATGTTAAGTAGCAATCATGTTCTACTTATGTTCTACAATGCACTATGTAAGTTTGTTACAGATCAGTCTCAGGCACAATTCCACAATCTAAACCATTTTGACAATTTTCTTTTTAACAACTAATTTCTTAGTTGATGTAATGAGACATGCCATCCCTTTATTGATCGTACTATGTCAGAATTGTGCCAGACTGTGTGCAGCTCTGCAGGGCATTTTTTTACACATGTCCAGTAGAAATCAGAAAGACATCTCATTTTTTTTTCTTTTTCCAGGTTTTATTTTGGCATTATTTCAAAGTATTGTCAGAAGAACTTTTTTCTTTTATGGGGATGTAGCTTGCTTTTTGTCTACAAATTTAAAAAGGAAAGGCTTGGAGGCTATCAATAATACACTTTACAAGAAAAAGAAGCTCTAAAATACAATACACTTAGCAGCTAATATTTATACACATTATTCAGTAATCTAGAGAGATTACCAGAACCCTTTTTACTGCTATAGCAGTGAAATAGTCTTTATTAATTATTCTTTAATAATTATTTGTATTATAAACAAACTTTATTACACCTAACTAGATTTTTATTCCCATTAATCTTAGTCTGAAGCTGTTCCAAGGTCTCATCTCATGAAAATGAGAAACTTTCTTGTAATTTTCAGCCTTAATTCAGGCAGGAACATTTTGTATTTCATGATTATGCTTAAACTTTATATTTTGGTTTAAAAACTATGAACATATTTGCAGAGAGGAGATGTTTCAGTTTTAGCCTTTTCTTTTACCAGACTGGACAAGACAAGCACTTTTAGCCTCTCCTCAGAATACCCACTTTCAACTGTTGATCAGAATATCTCCTTTCAGTCCCTTTTTCTGATTGCAACATCCTTTTGGGACAGACAAGGACAGTCCAGTGCACTGCTGCAGAAAATATCTGCAGAAAAATATCAAGAAAAGCACTTGCTTCCTCAAGTGCTGGAGTTGCTGTTCCCCTCTCTCTACTGGATTCAACACA
This sequence comes from Geospiza fortis, assembly GCF_000277835.1. Classification (NCBI taxonomy): domain Eukaryota; kingdom Metazoa; phylum Chordata; class Aves; order Passeriformes; family Thraupidae; genus Geospiza; species Geospiza fortis. The sequence continues at coordinate 3,267,080 of NW_005054316.1, read as the reverse complement.
TTTATAATTTATTAGTCTGCTGCTAATAAATAAACAGCATCTGATAACATTTTCCATAGTCTATTAATTATCACACAGTTCAATTGCAGCAAGTGTCTCAAGAAAATAAATCATTGGATAGAATAAAGAACAGGTGTCTGTTCTGGCTTCAGCTGAAGTGATAGTTTGCTGACCCACCACTAATTTATCAAATATCCTTTTGTTATTTTTAAACAACAGAAGCATAAGCCAAACAAATGATATCTAATAAAAGGCCAAGGTAACAAAAAAATGTTGATAAATTTGGAAAGGTAGTGTCTCTGTAAGTCTCTGCCATCTGAGTTTTCTCCAAGATGATCTCTTATGTTCCTGGAAAAGCCCAACCGTGTCCTGCGCAGGAATAATCCCCTTCCCCGTAGGATCCTGAATTGATCCCTACTCCATCTCAACTTCACCCAAGGGTAACAGCTTAACATTGTGCTGAAATGAGTACCTGAAGACCCTTCTTTTCCTCTTCCTGTTCCTATTCAACTGCAGGACACCTATTGCAATGGCTGCCTAATTCTCTTTGGGTGCTTGTGGAAAATAATGAAAGCTTGGCTGGTATCAGTACACATACTGGCACTTTCATATATTGTTTCATCTATTCGACTTCACCTTCTACCTCTGCTACTCATTCCAGTTACTGTTTATTTGGCCTCCTCCCTTTCCAGATCACAGAGCTTGCTTCAACAAACACATATTCACATAACAAAACTTTGCATGAACAGCAGAATTATTGAAGCCTGATTTCCTAGGGATTGATGTTGCAGATTCCCAAGCTCCATGCTCACACTGTGTGCTCCAAGATACCTTCACTATGCAAAACCAGCACTTTAAGTGGCCAGTGTGAGTCATATACCTCCTGCTTGGCTCAGCACTCTACAGCCATTGCACAGTCAGTCAGATATCAAGATCTTATTGTTGTTGCCAAGGAGAATGTATTGCATTCCTTTGTCTAACTGGAAAATCTTTTAAAAAATACTTTAAAATTAGAACCAAGGGAGCTCCGATGGAGTTCTCTGTTTTCTGGAACTGTGAATTTAGAAAGAATGGGTAACCAAGAAAAATAAAAATGGGCATGCATTTGAAATGACTGCTGGAGAGTTAGGAATGATGCTTCTGGAAGATCAAATGTGTATTTTTACTGTTAAGTGTACATGAGAAGATTACTAAACTTCCTGACAGATTAATGGGATGTATAGAAGCGAAATGATCACAAATGAGCACTTTTTAATTTTATTTCTTTTGAGGCGGTGTATATGTTTAATTGTTTTTACCTTTGAAGGATGAGCACAGCTAGTGCTTTGAATTACTAGGGGAAATTCTGGTTAGACATAACTTCTCACATAGGTCTGTGATTTCTCTTTATGATAGCATTTAAAGAAAATGTGGTGCTATGACTGATATTGAATCAAAGCAGCAGGCATTTCAGTCTAAGTGAGGTGAAAATTCTGTACCTACCTCTTCAAGGATGGCAAAACCACATGGAGGGCTACTGCACGTGCAGGTGAAGGCACAGTAACCCTGTGACACAACTAAGGGATAGCTAAGGAAACAAACAAGCATGCAAAAAGGCTGTGAAAATTTGTCCCATGATGTGTGAACTTGTTTATCTTGTCAGGAACTTTACTGGCAGAAAGGCACATGACAAACACTTTGGCTGAGAGTGTGAAGAACAAAGGAGGAAGTTACAAGACAGTTTACATATTAACCAATTTTTTTCCCCCCAATGTGTAACACAAGGATAAATTTGAGCAAGTTGGCAATGTTTTGGTGGTGATAGACTACATGGACTGCACAGTTAAGAACACCCTCTGCCAGGAGCTGTGTACATGGTTCTGGTGGCACAGGCAGCGGGTACACCAGGAACAGCTCTCATAAGTAGAATCATATTTACTTTTTCCATACAGAGCTGGCTTCATTTTTATTCATTGATTTCCTCTTTCATGTTTTTTCAAGTCTCTGAAGAATTTTCATAAAACACCCACAACCTTATCAAGCTCTGTTTATGTGACAGCCATCTCAGGTACACTGTCAGCCTTTGATAAAACTGTCAGAACACTTGAACTCTATCCAGGGCTGGTGATGCCTTGTTCTTCCTTAGTTTTGTGTAAAATATAATTTCAATCACAAAATCATGTAGGTTGGAAAAAACTATTACCATCACCAAATCCAGCTGTTATTGAAACATTGCTAAGTCCACCACTAAATCCTGTCTCTAAATGTGACATATGCGCTTCTTTTATCCAGGGATAGTGACTCAACCACTTCCCTGGGAAGCCATGTTCTAATGTTTGGCAACTGCACTGAGGTAGAATTTTTTCCTAATATCTAATCCAAACTTCCTCTGTCACAATGTCAGGCTGTTTTCTTCTCATCCTGTCACTATGTGCCAGAAAATACTATGCAAGCATGACCTAATTCAGGCAGTTGAAATCCATGTGCCAGTGAGTGCCCAATACTTCAGTCAAGGCAGTTAAGTGCTTGTTGGTTGGAAGAAGCTTGCTGTTGCATTAAGCACAAAGGTCAGTCTATGAGGGTTGTTTGCAACACAAAGTCAGTGTAGTTTCACAATCCATTTTCTTCAACCTTAGCACAGCTGGGAGGAGATGTTAGCTCTGTACCCCACACGATCCCACACTCCACAGCACCACTTCATCACCTCTGGGAACACCTGATTTCTGAGGCCATAACAGTGAGGTGCTTTCCTCAGCATCCATTGCTAGCTTGTGACCTCCTCTCTCCTTGCTACTCATTCCTTCCCACACAGCAAATTGTGCTATCTCCTGAGTTTTTCCTATGTGGATATGAGATGGTAAGAAAATCAATTTCTCCACACCTTTCCCTAGGGAGTGGACTAATGCTTGGGACAGGAAATAAAGATGAGAGAGCAGCTGAACTGTTTCAAAGAGAGATACAGGAAAGGGGACGCGTAATGGCTCTGACAAGTAGCTCTGTTTTCTCCTTCCTGTCTCCTTGAAAGCCTGAGAAAACGTGTGGATGTCAAGGATCCATCAAGGTGCCTCCATTTTAGGTCTGAAAAAAGCACAATTTGCAAAATCACTGACAAGAGCTTATATAGCTGCTATATCCTCATCACAGCTGCAGAAGCACATAGCAGAAGAGGGTTCTTCTGTGTCCTTCTACTCATCTGGCCCAGGGTGGCCTAGACTTTGAAAGGTTAAGGTGCAGAATCACCTGGCATTGGGACACTAGATGGAATACACTGGAACAGCAGGTTGGCAAAAACTGCAGTCTCCATCCGCTCAGCAAACTTCAATTTTTTGCATATACATTTAGGTTATTTCCAAGAAAGAATAAAGCCTCCCAGTGTAAGTTCGGATTCCTCTACGCGTATGAGTTCAGTGTGCTCTTTCTGTAACACTCCACAGGGTGAACACCTCGTGTTTTTTAAGAAATGGGGAGCGAGCACAAGCCGCAACATGATGAGCTGGACGGTGCTTTCCAGGCGGCCGGGGCTGGCAGGTACGGCCCAGCAGCAGGACTTCAAGCAGAGCAGTGACACAGCCAGCAAGGGCATCGCGGAGCACAACATCCTCCTCATTGCTGGGGCCGGGG
>NW_005054316.1:3220666-3262858 GCF_000277835.1 Geospiza fortis | reverse complement strand
CGTCTGGTGGCGCGGCGGCGGCGCGCTGGTGACATCAGCTTTGTTTCGGCTGTTCTCGCATTTTGGCTCGCAAAGCTGCAGCGGCGTGTGCGTCGGACAGGCCTGCTCCGCTGTGCTATGTGGCTTCATGTGTCCAAATGAGTAGAGAAACTGGGAAATTCGGGTCGAAAAGGGGAGCACAGGACTGGGGAGTGTAAAGAAAGTATCGGGATCGCGGCCTGGGACACGCACGTTTTGGCCAAGCACTCCTGGGGGGGAGTGGCTTGCCGGCGGAGAGCAGCGTTCTCTCTGTTTGCACGGCAAGTAAATTACGAAAGAAATAGGCTTACTAGTTTCATTTTAAACTGTAAAAGTTCATTAAAAACAGAGGTTCCTGTCTAATAGTCAAAAAGGAACATGCATTTAGTTTTTATTGAGACTACTGAGAGCTGGCTGTGTGCCCAGGCTCCTTGGATTCTGCAAATGGAGATTTCTTGGAGTTCAGATCCATGCCCAGGTGAAGTGACTGAACTTGGTTGCCCCTGAGCATGGGCCGCACCATGCTTTGGAAGTCTGCTTAGCTTTGTCTGATATGGACTGCTGGTGCTAAAAACAGTAATCTGCCTGCATTATTGTCCCTTAATAGTTTGCATTTTGAATATCCAGTTCATTTGACTTGGTGTCTCATTATAACTGGTGAACTTTGCAGGTATACTATCTTTTTCCCCCATTGGATTGGTAAGATAGCTCGATACATTAAATATTGTCTTGTTTGCTCTGACTTAGTCTCTTTTTAAGGGCATGCTTTAATTGCTAGTAAAATATGCCACTTCTACATTGTATTAAGCATTTTTAGGGTAAAAAGCACAATACCAGTAAATCACTTGTCAAACAAACCTGCTATAATCCAGCCTAGTCCAGCACAAGAGTTATCTCCATAAGCATAGAGAGTAGTGCTGTGGTGTAGATCATGTAACAGGCTGCCTAGAAGCAGAAAGCTCACTTTTCTGCATGCAGCAAACCTCAGCTCAAAGGTGTCAGGTTTTGAAAACTCCAGCAGTATTTTCTTGGTGACTTGCACTCAGCTTGGTCACAGCCACTATAAGTAAGCCCTTTTTTTTTTTTTAGTGAGCAAAGGCATCATGAAGGGAATTCTAATTGACAGTTCTGTGTATTAGTTGAATGAAAATGCTGGTTTTATATGTAATGACTAATAACATGCCCTTACTTCATTTTAATATTGATGCATGTAGATGTGCTGAACCATAGGGGAAGAATTAAGGTAGAAAGGGAAGTCTGAACCATGTTTATGATACCATCACATATAGAATAGCAGAATGGGTCAGGTTGGAAGTGAGTACAGTGGGTCGTGTGGTCTAGCCTTTTCCTGCTCAATCATGGTCATCCTAGTATTTGCAGTGAGGGAGACTCCACAGCCTTTCTGGGCAATCTATTCCAGTGCTTGGTCACTAGCATAGTAAGGAAGTTCTTCCTCATATTCAGGTGGAGCTTTCTGTGCATTAGTTTCTGCCCGTTGCCTCTTGTTCTGTTGCTTGGCACCAGTGAGACACTCTCTCCTTTCACTCCTCCTTCAGATACTTGTAGATATTGATGAAGTCCCCTCATTCATCTCTTCATGAAACAGGCCCAGCTCCCTCAGCCTTTCTTCATAATGGAGATACCCCAATTCCTTGATCAGTTTTGTAGCTCTCTGCTGGACCTGCTCCACGAGCTCTATGTCTCTTGTACTGAGGAGCCCAGAATTTCCGTGGCAACAGTTGTATGATTATTTTTTTTCCCTTAAATCTTATAGGGCTTTTAAAGTGCCAGTAGTGTAATACATATATTAAGGCTAAGTGTGTAATGAGGAAATGTTCAGTCATCTTCATCTTCTGTTGTGGGACACTGTTTTCCATAGAAAAGGAATAAAGCCAGATAACCCAGCAGCAGTTGGAACACCTGCATTTCCTGCAGCTGGGTGCCCAGTGTGCCTGCATTGACAGGCCTCTGACTCCACAGTGGAGCTGAGCACTTATTGATGAGAGCTCTCAGTCTGCATTTTAGTATTGTGGAAGACAAGGTCCGTGGTCAAGATAAAGAAGATTTAGAGGCTATGGCACCGGTTCAGGTGCTTCCTGCACATGGTAAGCCACATTTCCAAGGATGTGTGTAGTTCATTCAGGCAGCTGACTTCCTGTTGTGTGTGATAATCATGGAGGCCTTGAGTTGTTCTTTATGATTCAGATTACTGACATTCATAGCAATTTACTGTCAAGCTGTAAACAAAAGCAAATTAGATGGTAGAAAGTGTTGTATTTAGATATCATCTATTACAACACTTTACAGCTATAGCAAAAGGGATGGACACTCATAAAATAGATAAAACAATATTTAGCTTGTATTATTACATCTGGTTTTTTAAGTGTCCATCTTGTGCAACTTGCTGTGGTTTTTCTCAAGATGGTGATCTCAGTCTGCCTCTCCTCTTAGTACAGCTTACAACCTTGTGGAGATTTTTATCATAAACAATTATTTTAAAAACCCCATAGAACAGTGTCAAACCTCTGAGCCCTTAGAAAATAAAATTCTGTTGTAAATAGAAGCTGTAAAAATGCTCTGTCTACTGTGTATAATGTTTATCCACAATACTTAAGTTCATTCCAGTAAATATTTAAAAAATTATTAGCTTTAAATTGGTGCTTTAGCGTCATGGTACTCATTTAATTTGTAAACAAATTCCTTTGTGGTTTTGAGGTCTTTCGAGAACTTCTGGTAGAACTTCCTGCATAAATTGTTTTACAAGCATTAATTTAAGCTTGTTTTCAGTAAATTTTTTAAGGAAGTACCATCCAGGTATAGGAGTGGCATTACAAGAAAAATGCATGTCCTGGGTTTCTTTTGGAGGGATAAATGAAAGTTGGCCAAGGCAAGCACATGCAAGCATTTTCACATACACCTCGTGGCTGCTGCCTCTTAAAAGAAGGCCAGAGTCAGCTAGCAGGTACAAAATTTCTTCATTGCCTTGCTCTTGGGTGCTTGCCAGTCTCTCAGGTTCCCAACCAAGCACAGCCAACAGGCAACTTCCCTCCAGCAGTCTGATAGGAGCAGGACCTGGCAGATGGGCACAGAGAGGGGGCCATGCTAACCCAGGTGTGCTGCCTTGAAGGGGAGCGTGGCAGAAGGCAGAACCACTGCTCTGACAGACATTTCCTGTTCCTCCCCAAGGCACGTGCTTGGTGCTCCTGCAGCCTGTGGTGAGCACTGACCTCTTCCTGCTCAGTTTCGGTCCTGTAGTGCTGGGCAGTGCTCCTAACTCTCCTCTAGCCCCCAGATGGCTGGACTCTGCTTTTAGTGCGGGGCAATTTTGTTTGATTTATAACAGATTGAAGTGAGGATATAAATAATTGGGAGGACCATTTTGTCAAGGTTTAACCAAACCCTGCGTAGCTGCTTGTTGGCTCTATTACGAGAAGGATTGGGGAGGGAATCAGAAGGGTAAAAGCTGGAGAACTCATGGATTGATATAAAGACAGTTTAATAGGGAAAGCAAAAGCTATGCACATAAGCAAAGCAAGGAATTAATCCACTGTTTCCTGTGACTCAGCCATCTCCAGGAGAGCAGGGCCCCACCATGGGTAAGAAGACAAACACCATCTCTCCAAGTGTCCCATGCTTCCTCCTTCTTCCCCCCACTTTATGTACTGGGTGTGATTCAGCACAGAAAGCAGCAATACCCTGGCCACTTGCCAGCCCTTGTGTATCACCATGGCTGTTACTGGAATGTTCCCAGACACATTACTGGGAGGTGATAAGCAGTACTGCAAGCAGTGAGAGCAAGGAGCACTGGACTCCAATATACCGTCAGGAAAGCGAGCCTCAGGGCAAGCCACAGGAGCTAAACAGCATTAGCAGTTGTAAATTCAGTCTAGTGCATCCCAGTCAAGTCTGTTATCTCAAACCCTTTGAATCCCAAGTTGAGCACAAAAAAAAAAAAATTAAGGAAATGCAGCCTCAAGAAATAAACTAAGTTCTTTTTATGTATTATTTTCATTCTTAGCATTGACTTGCTGCCTTCTAAATCCATCTTTCGGAGTATTGGTTGCCTTTTTGCCACCTTTTTTTCTGTTTGGGTTTTTTTATAATGCATATGGCTGCAGAGTACTGCAGAAGCATTCAAAGGTAGTGCAAATGTATCTGATCTTTTTTCCATTTTCTTCATTTTCACGGGTGGCAAAAGCTGTGGAAAGTGACGTTTTTGCATTGGTGAAGTCGTCAGAGCTGCTACCCTTTCTTGCTGCAGTTTAAGTGGATACATGAGCTCAGGTCCCCCTGTGGGCCACTTACGTAAGAGTTAGATTCAGTGGTCCTTGTGGGTCCCTTACAACTCAGAATATTCTGTGAATCTGTGAGCTGAAGCAACTGTAGGTGGAGTACAGGGTTGGCCCAAGGAAGGCACACGTCTCCCAGTCAGGGGTCCAGAAGGGACTGACTGAGTACTATTGCAGCTGTCTGTCTTTAAATGATGAGTTAACCATGACTCTGTGGCCAAGTTCAAGCTGTTGTCCTTCTTGGCCTGTTAAAGTAGCTTATAACTGTCTTCCTATGGTGTGTCGCTTTGGGAATGTAAGGATTTGTTTTTAATGGAAATCTGAAAAAGGAACAAACTTTTAAAACACACTTTTATGTGTTATTTTTTCACAGTTTATCTTTTCAAGCTTTCAGTTTGTGCTTTCAGTCTGTACTTCAGTGCCTAAATGATGTTAAAAAATCACATATGACTTGAATGAACTTCAATGGCTTTTAGGGCTGCTGTTGTCTCAGATAGCTGTACCATAAACTCTGTGTTGTGGTTTCATCAGGCCCTGTTCTATTATGTGCATTATTGCACTTCAACTGTGTTCCAGTTGTGTAAGCAGTGGTGACAAATCCCTCTGTGTATACAGTAATGCCAGAATGAGGGAAGGAATTTCAGTCTTGCACAAGATGCAAGTATCAGGCTTTGAAGGCTGTCTCATTTTTACATCTTGGAAAGGTCCTGTTCATTGAATTAAGTTTTGCTTTAGGCAGTGCATTGCTAGCTACTGGTCAACAGGGGCCTCCCCAAACCTTAGGCAGATGATGGAGGGGTCCTACTGTAACATTTCCTACCTCCTTCAGTGCTCTGGCGTCAACCCCTTATGTTAAGCAGGTTTTTTTGTGTAATAGGACACAAAAGTTAAAATTTTGTAAGGCTAGCTACACTGGCTTAAAAGTGCATATTTGAAGTAACTATGTGATTTCACCTGTCTGTGTGCTTGACACCTCTTCTGTCGACTTGTCACCTTTTTTTTTATGTGGTTGTGAATTTGATGATTATGTTCCTCTTCTTCCAGTAGCTGAAATACCACTCTTATTAAATCAAACCACAGTATTGCTTGCAGAATGACCTATATTAAATCAAACCTTTGTGGTTGTTAATAGCATATCTCAGCCTCTACGTATCACTTTCAGTAATGTGTTATATTTGTGGTCTTGTTCTCAGGATGTGAAAATTGTTTACTTTCCCTAAATATATATCACAGAGTGAAGCTGTAGTACTTGCTTTGTGAACAAGAGCAGGTCTAGTATGAGTTCCCTCAGCATTTTTGAGGGAAGCCACACTGAGAATACTAGGAGTGCCAAACCAGACTTTCAGAAGCTGAGTTGCAACAGTTAAATTCAGTTGAGTGATCTTAATTTCTCTTCTCTTCCTGAGTGTCATATGGCAGCCTTCAACATTTACAGGATTCTGTAATATTCCTTCCCCTGCAGCTGCTCCCTTGATAGCCTTCTTGAGGTTGCTGCTTGAAACAGATATTTGCTGTGCATGGGAAACTGTCAGTGTTGCTTTTTATTTTTGGATTGCTTTACTACATTACCTCTGATGTTGTTTGCTAAGTATACTTCAAATGCGTTCCTTCAAATGGAACTACATTATAGCTTCGGTGTTCAAATTCCTTACAAATGTTTGTAGTTTATTTTGGGCATCACAGCTTACTGAAGAGACTGCTGGAGTGGTAGAAGTATCACTGTTAGAAATTCATAGGGAATCCAGGCTTACCCTAGGAGGCCTGTTATATTTTGGCCTTGATACTCCAGCTCTGGTACCATCTCCCAGCCCATCCATTCCAATTCAATTTCTGAACAGCAAGAGAAATCTACAGGAACTGGGCTAATCTCTAACTTCAGTAAAGTCTTAGAACCTGTCTTGCTGTTATATCTGTAAAAGACCAACACAGGGGTATAATCATCACTGCTTATGGACCTGATACAGGCTGTCTGAGGGACTTGCTTTCAGTGGGCATGGGTTATCTGATGTTGCAAAGAGGACAAAAGCTGTCTCTGCAGGAGAGGTGAGTAATAAACTAGCTTACAGGGTTCATAGGTGTTTTTACTGCTGATAGATGAGCTCATTTGGGGAAAGTATTTGTGAGATTTATGTCTAGCATGTTGCTTTTTCCAAATAGTTTAGAAGTATATTTGGCTGTTCTTGTGTTTGCAAAGGTCTGTTTATCAAAGTGCAATTGTTCTCTTCATTCTAGTGCCTTCACCAACGGGGGTTATAGTAACATCTGAAAATTTCAAAACAGTTTTGCATTGGCAGTACCCACCTATGTCTGAAACTCCTCATTTTATTGTGGAAATCATGCCTTACAAGTAAGTTCTTACTATTTTATTATTTCCTATACCTGATATTTTCTAGAAGCACATAAAAGTAGTCAGTCCATGGTAAATTCTCTTGTTTCTATGCAGTGAAGTCATGTAGGGTGAAGGTTGCTCAAGTGTAATTTAAGGCAAAATTTTCAAGTAATAGAATGGTTGAGGTTGGCAGGCATCTCTGGAGGTCATCTGGTCCAAAGCCCTTGCTTGAGCAGGTCATCCACAATTATGTCCAGTTGGCTTTTGAGTATCCCTAGGGGAGGAGACTCCACAACCTCCCTGGGCAATTTGTGCCCTCACAGGTCCTGGCCACCCTCACAGTTTTTTGTTACAGGCAGTGTATTTTACAGAATTGTTGAAATTGTATTAATTATTTCTTGATCTGTTTTACAGTTTAGGTAACTATACGGAAGTCTCAACCTGTGTGAACACTTCAGCTCATTTTTGTGATCTCGCAGAGGAAATATGTGACCCTTATTCATCTCATTGGCTTAAAGTTAAAGCTGTTGTTGGGTCACAACAGTCTGAATATGTTGAGGCAAATGAGTTTATTTTGCAAAGGCATGGTAAGTTGTAACTAAACTAAACCTTGTAATTTTTTCCAAAAATTTAGAGAGTTAGTAATTATTCCTTTTGCTCTGTTACTGCATTGCATTTGGGAATATCTTAAAGCTTGGAGTTCAGGATGAAAGGAAGCTTGATGATTGCTTTGTAGGAACTTCATGATGCTTGCTAGCTCTTACTGAGTGTCTGAGTAGGTTTCAGAATGTCTAAAGGCAAGCAGATGATGCTGATGGTGCACTCTGAATCCTTCCCATGTTCCAGACACCAGTTTAGGGTAGGAAACTGTCATCAGACAACGTGGACCTTTAGGCCTCACTGAAGTGGCAATGTATTGCTTGACACTAGAATGCCATGTAATGATAGCTTCAGGTGTCTAGGTAATACTAAAAGCTGTAACTGGATAACTAAGTTACTAGTTTGTCATGTAAATCCTTCAGGCTGCTTTGGAAAAAATCAGACTTTTAACATCAGTACTGTAAAAGTCAATTTTGTGTCTACAGTCCAGTGTGGCAGGCCCTGGCGTTGCATGGGCAGTGCAAAGGAAATGCAACAGTCAGGAAAGACTGAGAGACTTCTTACCATGCTTTGCTCTGTTCCCAACACATAGCTTTAAGGGAGAAGCTGGTCCATGAGATTCTGTCTGACTTGGGCTATGCTTTAACTGGAGCTGGATTTCTGCATTGCTGGAGCTGAAGGAGTGGAGTCCCTCTTTGCTTTCTGCTATGACTCCGTTCGCACTCAACAGTCCTATGACTTGAAATAGTGTCTCGTTTCTGTAGTTCGACAAAAGGACACAAGTCATGGTAGTAATGCTCAGTGTGGCAGTTTCCAGAAAATTGGTAGCCATGTATGGAGAAAAGAGGCAAAATCCCTTTCTTGAACAAGAAACTTGTGTTCAGTCAGACCATTAGACACAAAAAATTCACATAGGCCATTGCCATGGGAAATCCAAAGTTTGGAAACTTTGGATGCTCATGGTGAGATTTGTTTAGCTTTTCATATAGCCTTTGCTTCAGTGCAGTATTGTTTTTAACTGAGGTGATTTATGGTGGGATCTAGTCAGCAGGATCTTGTGTTTGATTCTCATTCATGGATATGTTTAATTGCTGTAAGTTTTTTCTGTTGTCAGCTGAATTTTTATGATCTTATGTGTGTAGGAAAGTGAAATTGTTTAACAATGAAATTCATCATGGACAATCTGTTTCCATTTTAGAAGCTGATTAGTTAATGTATGTAGTTAATGCCTCCATTACTTCTAAGCAACAGAGAGGTCTTACCACAGCTGTGCGATATTCACAGCATGGAAATAAAGATGTAATTCTTTTCAAATCTCTGATGAATTTTGGAAAGCTAACAATAAATACTGTATTTTATGTTAAAAGCTTTGGCCTAATAGCAATGGTGCAATGTGTTGCAGGAAAAATAGGACCGCCAAAACTGAACATCTCAAGACATGGTGATGAAATCATGGTTGATATTCACCATCCTGTATTCCCCCTTTCTTGTATTGAAGACATTTATTCATATCTTGCCTACTCGGTGACTGTTCGGAATAGTAGAAATGAGGTAGGTTCCAGAAATAAAAGTTAAAATTCAAAACACTTGTTTACCTTAAATGTCTTTACAAGGGATTTACACCTATGATGCATGGAGCTAAAACCTAAAATGTTGAGCACATTACAATGAGATATGTGAGTGAAAGGTCTGTATTTTAGTTGTCCAAATGAGTGCTTACAACAAAAATTAGATTATTGCATTAACTGTACACAAGATAAGTGTTACTGAATTCCATGCTGCTGGTTCTGCATACATGCAAACATTAGTAACTTAACTTGTGCCCCTCCCAGTTGTCTAAAGAGACATTTCACTTAAGAAAATTGCCTTTCAAGGTATTTATACCAGTTTATTTAGCAATCATGGAGGGTGAAGGTGAGGAAAATTACAACAGGTGTTTTTACTTACAGTTAGCTTTTCATATACATCCAAGTGCAAGTTTTATAAATGTGAATCTCTACTATGAACAGCAGAAATTTTAGCTGGAAAATACTATGCTCTGATCAAATATAACATCTTAAGGTAGCCAGTAATGGCCACAGAGCTTTTGCAAGGTATATGAATGATGTGGGAAACACATCTAATAGTGTTGTAACATTTTTGGAAGTAGTGGAAGGTGCTGTAACATTGTTCTAGTGAGTCAAATGATATAGCATGTCTTCCATTCTTTTTTCAGACTGAAGAGCTCGACGAGGACAACTGTACAATGCATAAGTGTAGCCTCAAAATCCCAATTCTTCCTGAAAGTTCCACTTACTGCGTTTCAGCAATAGCAATTTTTGATGATCTGATGTTTGGCACTCCATCAGAGGAAATTTGCACTCCTGTTCCTCTCAGGCAGACATTGAGTAAGAGGATTCAAATGCTATATTAAGAACATACTGAATCTGAAGACAGATCTGATCTAGCAAGTATTTGATGCTTGGGGTGCCTTTGGGAGAATAGAAAAAATAGAGAAAGCTTAGTCAATCTTCTCCAAATGCACTTTGATTGTTCTACCCTTTACAAATCATGTATTCAAGTAACCCTGAATTTTGGGGGGGGGGTTCCTGTGTTGATATTACCATACCTATTTCTATTGCACGTGAACACTGGTGTAATTAAAAAAATATCACAAATTCTCTGAGCTATATGGTTTTCATAGGCATTGTCCATTCTAGCAACTGGCTTTTTGCTCAGCCTCATCACTGAGGGTAATGTGTATATATTTTAACTGGAAGCAACTATAAACTTACAGTCACTAAATTAAGATATTACTGTCTTTTTCTTAAGTAAAGAGAACAAAAGGCAAATAGTGACCTAATTTTTATCTCTAAACATCTTACAAACATTGTGGTTGTACTTCATCGTGGTCTGTAATGTCAGCAAAGAGATAAAATAGATAGGAGCAGTCTTCTTGAACACACAGGAGCAGCTGGATGAGGGAGGGCATTAAGGAGAGTCAGACTAGTGGAGTCCTACTGTAATCATTAACAATTCTGTATTTTGGAAGATGTATTTTACTTTTATTGTACATAAACTCTGTGTAGTTATGTCAGTTAATATGCTATCACATAGAAGGTGTACAAATCTTATTATCTCCAAACTGTCACCTCTAAGGAACAAAAAATTAATTGCAAAATTCCTTTATTTCTATAAAAATGTGATTATGTATATTTAAACTGAAGAGCTTCTGTCATTCTAATTTTTATTTACTCCATAAAAGTCTTATGGATTAAGTTTTCATGAATGAAAAAAAGGTAGTAGATTGAAAAATTCACACATTGCAGCTAAACATTCTGGGCTATTAAAATTTCTGAAATTATTCTAAATGATACAGCAGGGGCTTGTTTGTCCAAAATTCTTAGTAGATTTTGCTTTAACTTCTTAGGTACACATGATATCATCATTCTGTGTGTTATTATTGGGATCTTGACGGTAATACCGACAGTGTATTGTGGCTGCAAGAAACTAAGGAAAAACAACATACAGCTGCCTAAGTCTTTGGTAAGTTCTGTAACTACTGTATGTTTATGCCAGTCTCTTGCGTTTCTTTGGTTGGGGTTTTTTGGCTTTTTTACCATGGTCTCATAGATATTTAGAATTTATGCCAGTCTAATATTCTGATAGCCTTTACAACCAGATGCCTCTTAGTTTTTTAGGGCTAGACTTCAGTCTGTCTTTAACTGAAGTAGCAGTAGCTGGTCTAGTTTGAGAACTCGGTTCTTAAAAACTCCGTGTGCGCATACCTAGGCAGGTTTGTGTTCACTCTAGTAGCAGAGACAAAGCCACAGTCACTGACACGAGAAGATACTTTTTGAGGTCATCTACCCAGAGCCTTTTGCTCAAGCACAAGAGCAGGTTAGCCATGAGCATATCCAGATGGCTTTTGGATACCTGCAAGGAAGGGGACTCCACAGCTACTGTGGGAAATCTATTCCGATGTTAAACCACCCTCATAGTTTTTCTTACATTCAGAAAAAATTCTATGTGTTTCAGTTTGTGCCCATTTCCCTTTGTCCTGTCACAGGAGCTGTGAGATTCCTTCATTAAACGGTAGTACTGGCAATTCTGCTAAATGCTACAATATTCTTAGTAATGTTCAGAGTAAGAGGAGGGAGTAATAGTTCTGTAGGAAGAGGGAAGAAGGACATGGGAAAGTCTGTTCTCACGCTGAGTAGTCACAGGGAAAAGAAGTCAACAGCTGCTCTATTTAAAAAACTTCCTGTACCCGTCCTTAGGAAACAAGATGGATGTTCCTTAAAGAGCAGCAGCACTCCTTGGTTGAATGTCAGGCCAGAGTGGAGTATCTAAGAACTACTGTTGTAATGTTCTCCTGGTGCCCTGTTAATCACAACATGAACTATCACAACTTCAAAGAGCTGCCACCGGAGGCAGTAGTAAACAGAAATCACAGCAAGGATATCTTCTCAATGGATGGAGGAAGTCTCATTTATAGAGAGTAGACAATAATCTTCGATTCCATTGTCTGTGTTCAGTTTCAAAACCCTTTAAAATGACCTCTCTATAGTGAATGCCCAAGATTACTCTGGAATTTGTGTTCTTTAGAATAGAATATCAGGAGGCAAGATTGCTCTGACTAAATGGAGATACCAAGCCAGATGTGGTCCATTTGTAGTAAAGCAGTGATCTAGTCCACTAGCTTGTGCAGCACAAGATGATTCATTTTGTTCTGAAATTATATGCACTTCTGGTCAGACAAAATGCTTTCTGAAATTCCTGTTTCCATAGACTGTGATGAAGCCAGGGGACTAGTTTGGAGGTAGCCATTCACACTGTAGGCTTTAAAAAATCAGATGAGAGAAACCTCTCTGACATCTCCAGCTAGGCCCCAATATCAAAGCAGACACTGGAGACTTTTTTGTCACGTTCACACCAGGGTGTACTTCTCTGAATATGTAACTTTGTGTCCTGTGTACATGCAACAGTAATTTCTGTGAAGACCATTCATGTAGCAAAATATGGCTCATGCAGGATTACAGTGCTGTAATCAGTGGATCCAGTGCTGTACTCAATGGATCCATACTTACTTTGGCGTTCCAGTAGCACTGTGATATCTGATTTAAAGGATTAGGAAGCAGAATATCACAAATAGAATGTGTGCTCCTTAACACCTCTGAGCTTCCTGATGCATGGTCCAACTTCACACTTGAGCTCACCTTGTAGAAACTCGTGTGTGCCCATATTCTCATTTTGCTGGGCTAGATGTTACTTTGTGTTTCCTAGGTTCCACTACCACACTATGGTTCACATGCTACATCATATTTTATTGCTAAGGAGCTGAATAAAGCCTTTAACTGTTTATAAATGTTGTTAGCTAGGTGATCAGGCACTGAGACAAGCTCCCCTGGGAAGTGGTCACTGCCCAAATGCTATTCAAGAAGCATTTGGCCCATGCTCTGAGATGTGTGGTTTAACTCCTAGGTTGCCCTGGGTGGAGTCAGGAAGTAGCCACCAGTTCTTGTTGGTTCCTTCCAAAACAGGGTATTCTGTATTTCTGTCCATTTCCAATGAAGACTCTCATGACAAATATAAGTTGTAGAGCTCATAGAGGTAGTTTCAATATAGGTGATGTGAATACTGTGGGAATGTAAAATGAGCAATTAATAACAAGCATAATTACTTTATGGTTAATCATTTGAAGTAATGAGCAAACAATTTATTTAATATGAATGATAAGTTTAATTATATGACATTATAGACTTAATGGCACTTGGAGCCTGTCACTGACCTTTGAGTATGTGTTAGATATTTCTTTCTGTACAGGTTATCATCATTGTACCTTTCCTGAGCTTGTCTGAAATTAAAACATCTAGGGAGTTCTTCCATCTGTTAAAAGGCTGGGCAAGATTTCCTACCTTAGGACTGCTAATCTTCTGTGATCGCCTTCCTGGCACCTTTAAGTAGATTCTAAAACATCATTTGAGTGACTTCCAGCAATTTGGAGTTTTCCAACAGAGGGGAAAATGAGAAAGAGTAACCATCAAGCAGCTACCTTTGCAAGTCTTACATAGTCAGAGAAAAGAAAAAAATTCCATTGCCAGTTAGAGCTCCAGAGCTTTTATACTGTATTTTCTATGCTGTTAGTGACTCCCAGGAATTGCTTATCAGTCGTGTCTTGGTCCTTCTTCCACAGTGCAGCTGTCATTTGATACAGGCAATGAATGATTGTCTTCATCAGAAAACATGTTTGTTTAAATGTTTAAACATCATTATAAACAGTAGGATCCTACCAGGACTATGCATATGTGAAATGGGACAGATTCCTTTACAAGATGTCATGTCAGTCTTCTGCATGGATCAAAGGAATCTGATCTTTCAGCAGTTCAGCTGTAGTTAAAACTCCCTTTTATTTATCTCATAAAAATTATTGCAGGAGGCTGTCTCTTTCCACCCATTGTCTTCAGTCATTGCAATTTTTCCTGTGGCTATTCCTGTACTAGCTTTTTGTTTTAAGATTTATGCTAAGGGCATACCTACTTTTAAAGGAACCCAACCATAATTTTCTGATGTGCTGTGGGCATCTCTCTCTCTGCTTTATCTTCCCTGTCTTTTTCTTCAGTGTCTTTTGTCTTTGAATGGTGGCAGATATTTTTGGGAGTAGGAAACATTTACTCTCAAGAGAAAAGTGAAAGTTGAGTCTTACTTAAGCCTGCTTTTCTGTTTTCTGCTGGTGGTTTTTCTGGTTCTGACAGGAATGACAAGGCTTTGCTCTTTGGTTATACAACATATATTTTTGATGTAGAGAAACTAATTGTTCCTGTAAATATTGACTGACACTTGCCACAAATAATTGTCATGTTAGAAGACAGAAGCTGCTTCATTGCTTTTGTGAAAACTTTTTTTTTCCCCTGTGAGCATCTATAGGGGGCAGTAACATAGTCTTCTCTTTATAAAGTTACATAGCATTAATGTTTTGTGGAACCATGCAAAGACCACAAAGATTTTTGCCATCATCCTAATAAGATTTGAAATGGAGTTGTCAAACTCTCCTTCATTAAATGTGCATCTGAAAATTACTTGGAACTCATACGTGGACACATCTTTAGAAAAGGAAGTTAAGAAAGAATTAGTAATTACCTTAGCTGTTATGGATTCCTTGGGATGTGTTATTTATCTGTGTCCTTGAGCCTGACTTTCAGCAGTGTGTCTCACTAGTCTGTTGAGACAGTGAAAGACCTGAAAGCTCAGGTGCTGTTATTGGAGATGGGAAGTTATGTGAGTACCTGCACATGCCAGGAAATGCTGCTGATACCCATCACTGGCTGTCAGTTTGCTAGGTAGTGTGAATAAAAGAAAAATATTAACTCACCTATAGTAAATACTTTTCTTCAAATAGCAACCGTATCATAATTACCTTTGTTACTTAAGATCTTTTGAATGTTACTGTAATAAGCATTCAGTTACTGTAATAAACTGATTCTTATCTTTGAAGCTAGAAAAGACTGCATGAGTTGCTAAATTGTCTTGTAGTTATGACTCAGTGGCTTTTAAAAAACCTTTGATACCGGGAAACACACGGGAGTTTTTTCTTCTGATCGCTTCCTTCTTTCATGAATGGGAATAGGAGTGTCTTTGCACCATCTTGCCTTGGTCAGAAACTTCTCAAGAGAAAAATGGGTTTCCTTTTTTGGGAAGTCTTGGATGTTCTTGTTCAGAGAATATGCATTTTATCCCCAGTCTCAAAGTATTGCCAGTGCTCACTGTGAAATGCTGGACCTGTGTAGAATGCAAGGTGATCCCTCAACACATTTTAGGATTGTGATTTTTTAGAGCTGTGTGAAAATCCTAAAAGGACAGAAACAAGAACTCAATGGGTTTTGTTTTTAACTTCTGTTTAGCCTCTACTGGTATGGGGAGAGATGGAAAGCTGAAAATGCAGCTTTTGACTATGGTTTCTGTAATACTTTGTTGTAATTTACATTTCTCAAGTATTCCACCTTACACAGAGAATTACCTTCTCTTGTCACTTGCTGTGTGATTGTCAGAGTCAGATGTTTACTAACTCCCACCCCAAAAAACTATAGATGCTGGTTCCTTCAAGATCAGTGTTGTATAGCATAAGTACCCAATATTCTCAATATATATCCAATATACTTGTGTAAAGAGATTCTCAAAAAGTGTATTAATCCTTTATGGTGTTCTTAACACTTTCAGTATCTACCCATTATTGATTGTAATCTGTTACTTGCAACTAACTTTTAAGCATCTGCTTCTTATGAATGAGTGGTTTCCATGAATTCTCATGGAAATTTCTCTGAATATTCTTTGTGTAGTATTCTGTTTCCATAACAGAAAATGAAGATCCAGAGACACGGATGGTTGAGTGGCAGCTAGTTGTAGTGTGTCAGGAGCCACCTGAATGCACTTTGCAGTGGCAACCCTTGATTCTCTAGGAGATTGCCTCACCTTAGTGATGTTCACACAGCTGTTTGTAAAGCTAACTTAGATGACCAGTAACTGCTCTTCAGGGAGTGTTTGCTTGACTTGCGGTGGTGTTGTTTGGCTGGTTGGTTTTCCTGAATTGTGATGCTTTTATTGATCCAGCCTTAGCCACAGAGTAGCATCAACAGGTATCAGGGCTACTGAGGGGTAAGATAATCAGACTGAAGTGAGAGATGAAAGCAGTTTCTATTGAATTCAGTATGCTCTGAAGGTAGGAATGTAAAGCTACAGTCTCACAACCTTTTAATCAGAGAAGACTCTTAAAAAGCAGAATCAGATTGGATCATCTGGTTTTGATGGCCCTCTCAGTTCTTACACTAGTACAGACTGGGAGGTTCTTTGTGTCTCTTTGTAATTTTTCTTAATGTTATTTTACTTCGCTTTTCCTTCTCCTGTACACATCTCTTTCTTCCAAATTTGCCTTCATCTGAATTTTAAGGCAAATTATTTTTTACAAAGTATCTGAAAAAACAGTGATTGTGTATTTCATTAAGAAATTCACGGATCTGTAATACTTGATATTGTGTGATTACACATACATAGGGAATTCCAAAATTTGTGAAAGGACACTATTAACTCTTTCTCCTTAGGCATTCTGCTATCTTCAGGGAACATCATCAAATAGCTGAAAATTCACCCTACTTTGTTTTTCATTTGTATGTACTCTTGTAAAGACATTAAAAAAAAAAAGTCTAAAGAATCTAAGCAGCCTGAAGGCATACTGTAATTGTTTAAAACAAGCTGGGGCCTGGCCATTGAAAGAATTCATACGATCAGTTTGTGGAGGGATTTCAGAGTGAAACATGAAAGTTTGTTCCAGCACTGAGGGACTGCTTAGTGGCTCTGTGAAGTAAGCTGAGAGACTTAAGCATAGAAGCAGTTACTGGATGTGTTGTTCACTTCCCTCCTCGCTGGGACAGGTGCCAGGCACTGTAAGTTACACTCATTAGCTGTAGAGTATGAAAGGTTTCCCCAACTTAAGAGTATTACATTGTCTTATTGTTTTGCTGTTTTCCTCTATGTTGGAAACTTCACAGTGTAGTGGGTGACATGAAATGGATTTGATCCTTGCAAATATGCTTGCCCAAAGTAAGTGGTTTTGAGATCTTGCATACAAGTGTTACTGGAACAGTTGAACTCATGGACATAGGCCAGTGACTGTGCCAGATTTTAATTTTGCAGTTTTGTTTTGGAATTGGTTATAATGATGTTAAATTTGTTATTATCAACTTCTATATTTTTCCAGCTTTCAAACTCAAAGTTGTTTTTTTTCCCCCATTTAGGTCAGTGTGATGAGAAACCTGAACACAGGTGCCCTAATGGGACCAAGATCAGAGGGGAAGTACATGTCTGTAATATCAGCCCACTCAGAGTTGCCAGTGAATGGTGAAGTAACCTTACTGGAGATAGAGCCAGAAGAACAAACTGTTAGTCCTGTGAGTTCCTGTGATGGAGAATCTTCTGTCCCTTCCCCAGAGGCACAAGCCAAAGCAGAAAAGGTGCCTGTGCAGGAAAGCACAGAGGAGGTCTCTTTTGATGCTGATGAACAGAATTGCGAAGGAAAGGAGAGTTACTTCATTTCTAACAGTAGCCAAATGGATATTTGCAGTAAGTCTTCAGGGTCAGAGATTGCTACCACAGAAACACAGCAAACAGTCATTCCAAGCAGCTGCTTCAAGTTTTCTGGCTATGACAAGCCTCATGTCCCATTGGATATGCTGATGATAGATGTTGGTGAAGAGCAGCCTGTGAATGCTTACAGGCCAACTGAGTAGCCAGGATGAAGTGCTGAAGTGCTTAACCACAACTCAGAAAGAACAGCATTACTAAAGCTTGTGGAAAGTCTGGGTTAAATTGTAAACATCTACAAGTTGTACTTGTTCTGATCAGTGCACAATTGAAAATAGTACCTGAAAATGGCATAAGAAGTGTGGGGAAATTTCATAATAACCACTTTTTTAAATGCTTTTATATATGATATAACTCATTATTTCCTATTTGGAATATTGCTGTGGTTTTTAACAATACTCTATAGAAAACATACCATCAACTATAAAACAGCAGCTGTACCATTATTCACTTCTGCTTCAAATCTTGTTCAAAATTAGTTCAATGAACATAATGCTTAAGAAATACTTCACTTGGTTATGATAGACATGTGCAAGAAATGTTTGAGAGTTTTTACTATTACTGGAGGTATCCTCTTGCTTATCTTCTTCTTTTGAAGAGTATTTTTATATTAAGTGCTCTTAGTTCTTTTAAATAAGATTATGCCTATAAGCTCTTCCTGTATATCTTAGGAATTTGATTCCATATCAAAGAAGTAAGAAGTAATGGCCATAAACTAAGGACACAAGAAGTTCACCTCAACATGAGGAAGAACTTCTTTGCATTGAGGATGGGTGCCAGAACACTGGAAGGAGCTGCTCTAGGAGATCATGGAGTCTCCCTCTCTGAGGACATTCAAAACCCACCTGAACTCATTCCTGTGTCAGCTGCTCTAGGTGACCCTGCCTTTCCAGGAGCGTGGACTGCATGATTTCCAGAGGTTCCTTCCAACCCTAACAATTCTGTGAATTTGTAGTCTTTGCTGTTAACTTCAGTACAGCAGCACCCATTTGGATCACCTAGTGGTGTGAATAACCATGTCACATTCTGGCAGAATATATTAGCAAGCTGACTGATCATCACTGAGAAAAAAAAGTCTAATGGGTGGTTGCACAAATTCTTTAGAAAATGTCTTCAAAATTCAAAAGCCTGGTTTCTTCTGGGACACTTCTATCCTAATTTTTAGAACAATATGTTTGTTCACTAAATAGAAATGAATAGAACTTCTTCCAAGCATGTTTTCTAGCAGGATGAAAATCACTGCCATTTCCCCTGTTTTAATAACATAACTCAGGAACTACATAAAATCACCCTCTAAAAATATGTCTCAATACAATAGAAAAATAGTGTGGTTAAGTTGTACTTCATAAGTTTTATTTTCATCTGCCAGCCTTCTGAATTTTGTGTCATAGAGTTGTAGTTGTGAAAACTGAGGAATAAGAATTTTATATTTTTATATATTTTTTTCATATTGAAAACCATGCAATCCATTTATTTCCCTTTAATCAAGATTTGATAGGTATTTTCTATTTGTAGGAAATGTTTATAGCAATTATTAATAAAGTTTAGTTCAGGAAAAAAGAACATTTTACGGGTACAAGTTGGTCCATTTACACAAAATTGTGGGTTTGTTTTAAAAGACATTTCTGTAGGATGATCAGAATTGTTAGCCTGTTACAGCAGATAGTTTTAAAGGAAAACCAGTGTCACAGTACTTCTGTCCTTACATTTCTCAGTGACATCAGTATTCTTAAGGTGAAGGTTGTTTACACAGCTGTTTCAGGAGTGCTTCTGTTCTTGTCCATATCAGACATTGACCACATGGTACAAAAGATTTAAAGACAATAGCTGTTTTTCCCATCACTACTCACAGGAAGGGTAACAGATGGGTTACCAGGGTTTTGATCATTTTAGGAAAAGCCAAATCAAGCAGGTGAATTTTGTAGTTATGATGTCACAGAAAGCCCAGTTAGTAATTGTTAGCTGTCTATGATTTGTTTCTGCATTATATTCAAACATAATGAGACCCCCTAGCAACTTTTTCAATGTCATGTTCTGGGTTGAGTTCCCAGAAGGCAGTGCTTAGTAACTTACTGCTCAGATGCACTAGTGTGTAGGTCTCCCCATGGCAGAGGTACAGAAAACAACACTTTTGGTGTTACGAGAAGGCTTTTTGAAAATCAGCATTAATTGCACTTGAAACTTCAATTAAACTGACTTTCCAGGTAGTGATGCTGTTCATCACTGAAGCTTCTAGCAGGCTGTCTACAAAGTAGATGAGTAACTGTCTTGTGCAGAGGTTGGAGTTAATGTAATTTCTTTCTGAGTGTGGAGGTTTGTTGATGAATAAGAATTGCAGTAAATACCTCAGGAATTTATAAATGTCAGAGAAGTGCTTAAGTTAAACTTGGCTCTGAAGGGATAAAGAGAGCTTCAGAAACTGTAAAGTTATTCTTGTTTTTTGGGAAGAAGTTTCTGACCCAACAATTTGCTGAGTATTTTCTTTGCAACTGCTCAGAGTATTTAACCTTGCACTTGGTAACTTGTTTTTCTTCTGTCAGTTTTATAAAAAAAAAAAAAAATTGGTGTTGTCCAAGAACATCAGGAATTAGCTCTGGCAGTTATTGGATTTGATGTATCTGCCACAAAACCAAGATTCTGTCAGAAGCATGTAATTTTTTTAAAAATTAGGTTTACATTCCTAGCAGTTCATCAGGAAACCCTGGTGCTGTTAGAACTAAGACTTAGCATCTTAGTTTTGTGTGAGCTAAGTGTTTCATTGTTCTGAAAGATTTTCCTTTGCTGATACAATGGAAGAGGAATGCAGATAGTGGAAGAGGAATGCAGATAGACACATTTTAAAACCAAGTGACTATCTCAGGTTCTTGTCTCTTACCCCTGCAATACAACTACATTGTACATTCTTCTGAATCTTTCAAATCACATGGAGTCAAGTGTGAGTAAAAGGACCCAGCCAGGAGCTAGGCTATCATTAGGAACAGCAATGTTAAGATCAGTAAGAAATGACACAAAAATATATCATAACATAAGGGGAAAATGTGTCATGGCAGATAGTCACATGTATTGGAAAGGTGGTGTTATTTTAGAAGCTGAGAATCACTAACAGCAGTATGAGTGCTTTGTACTATATCACATATATATACAACAGACCTGCTCTTGAAATAAAACAAGGTTAAATATACTTTTAAATCAAAATTTCTGAGCTGTAAATATAGAAGCCACTGAACTAGCACCATCCCTGCAGTTTGTCTTCTGTGTGCTGCATACTTACCTAATGGCACAGGGATAGTTTAGATGATTAAATTGCTCCAGCCAGCTTAGAGCTTTTCTAGTTGTGAAATAAAGAAGTTTAAGGGTGCACAAGGCACAGGATTCTTTTACCAGCTGTGATTAGCTGAAAATGTGAGGCTACAGTGAGACACTATGTGTTTCTGGATCAGTAAGCTGTGTTACCACCAGTCCTGTTTTTAGCAGTTGCCAGTAGTGGTATTGAAAGCCTAAAAGCAGGGCAAGTCATGGTGCTAATCTCTGGATACAATCCAGCAGCTTGCAGTGTGACGATTTCTTGGGATGGGAATGGAAATACCTTTCCAGCTACAGCTAGTTAGCCTTGCTTTTGCAAGTTCTCTAATACCAAATATCTGAGCAACATCATTTGCAACCTGTCAGGTAATATTTATCTATACATTTTCACCTAATAGAGTTTGCTTAATTGATTAATATTCTTGTGATTAAGTAGTTTGCTTGAGCTTCTGAATATTCATACATAGCGCCTTGATCCAGAATATGAAAGTGCCTAATGTTTATACATTGAAAGTAATTTAATATTCATGCCTTTTATAGGCCTATCAGCTATCCAGTGTGACACATTTATAAGGTTTTGCCACTTGAAACCTTTTCAGCTGATTTTTACTCTTGTCCTGGCTGCTTAGCACTCTTCCCTTTCTCTCACTTCAGGGTGATTTGGGTGATGAGGTAAGACTCCAAAACGTTATATCCTGTGAAAGAGGACTTCACAAAACTTTGGCCTCATACCTGCCAACATTTCTAAGAACTTCTTTAGTTCTTGTTCTTGAGTGGACATTGTAATTTTTATTATTAGATCTGCAGTTAACAATGAGGTATTATGGCAGCACTGTGCACTGGCACAGAAACATCAAATCTGCTTTTGTGTGGTTTTCCACATAAGTCAATAATGTAGTTTAAAAAAAATAATTGTCAAATATACTGACATTTGTGCAAACAAGACAGTTGCCTGGAACAGATGCACATGCTTTTAATTTGTTTTTTATCCGTCATAGAAGATTGCAGAAAAAGAAACTTGCATGAGAAAGCCTGTTTTTCTCAGGGTTAGGAATAACCAGTTGCTCTGAAGTGATTCCATGTAAACAGTTGAGTATTAGTAATTAAGAGATGTTGGTACTTGGCTCAAATTAATAGTTTCAGCACATCTTAAAAAAACCAAAAACCCAAAAAGCAAAAACACACAACCAAAAT
Source organism: Geospiza fortis (assembly GCF_000277835.1). Lineage (NCBI taxonomy): Eukaryota > Metazoa > Chordata > Aves > Passeriformes > Thraupidae > Geospiza > Geospiza fortis. The sequence goes on along the minus strand of NW_005054316.1, from coordinate 3,241,012 downwards.
GACAAACCGAATACAAAGCACCTTTTATCTTAGGAAAAGGTGACCTGTGTAGATTCCTTTAGTGTGTATTTTATAGTTCAGTCCCTTAACTATGAAGTTCTTGTTTATTAATACACTTTCTATATTCCCGAAATGGATGCCATCATTGGGCTGAAATCTGTAATGAAAGTCCTGTAAATACTGTACAGTTTAAATGTTTTTATATGTAAATAAAAAAAACCTAAGAAGGGAAATGTGTGTCCTTGCCTCTTTATGACTGTTAGCTTTTGTTCTGAAGCCTAAATGTGCTTTTGAAGCTCTCTCAGTTCATGTTACTTACACGGTGTATGCTTGAGCTTTATTGAGAATCAAAACACTGTCTGGGGGAGATGTGTGTGGCCCATCTGTGTGTGTGGATGTGTGCAGCAGTTCCTGGATCCTACTGACCATCATCATCCTCAGCATTGCAGTTTCTCTTTTGCCCTTTGATGCTGTTGAAGCAGCCTGCAGTAACTTAAGTCCGGCCCTATTGCTTCAGCCTGGGGCTGCTTCCTTCTGTTCTATTTTAAAATTATGGACAGGTATGAAATGGTCAAACCATTTGAATGGATTAATGCTACAGAGAGGAAACAGTAATAAGTGGAACTTATTACTGTTCATTAGAGGTTTAAAGATCACAGAAGTCTTATCTGTGTGATGTTTTAATTTCTGCTGTCTAGCCACAGCTTGAAAGAGGAAAAGCATTACAAGCAGAGCAAACAATGAGCAGGCAAACCAAGAGGTTCTTCTGCCTGCCAGCTTGCTATGTGTCCTGCAAAATTAATCCTGCAGTTGTCCCATCCTTGCAATGTTCACAGTACAGCAGTAAGAGTATTGACTCTGATACAGCTTTTTTTTCTGTGCCAACATCGCTTGAAAAACAAACTCAAAGACTGGACATCCCTTGAGAGATGCTCTTTCAAAAAGAGTACATACAATCCTTTCAGACTGAAAATACAGAGTGAAAAGAACAAAAATAAATACACTTCATTTTCTTTCTGGGCATGACAGTGTAGTGTTATATTTTGTGGCACATCTAAGTTTATAGCAGCTCAGTTAATAGCAGGAAGGGTGGAGGCCATGTGCAGTTCCATTCCAGAAAACAGGAAGTGTATGTACTGTTGTGTGCTTTCTGCTACCAGGTTTGGTAGAGTTGAGGCCTGTGCTAACCTGCTGCAAATGTGAACAAGTGTGAGATAAATTATAACAAGGAAGGAAGAGTTGCAAAAGCTTGTCTGAATGGCTAGAGGGCAGTGGTTGCAAGGAGGTAGAGAGCATCTATGCCATTTCTCAGTCCCTTCTTCCATGTGGCTTCATCTCAAGTATCAGTCTGGCATTGTATCAGCTTTTAATACAGTACTAATTCATACTTACTAATACTCACCCCCCCAAATCTGATAAGAAATTGCAATAAACTACTGTGAATTTGGATGGCAAATTACAAAGAATTAATTTGTCTATTGCTTCAGGGTCTGCAGCAAAACTAGCAAACAGAGAGATACACCAAACTTCATTTAAGATGAATATGGAACAAAGCTTTTTTATCTTTAAGAATAACAGAGTAATCTTATTGGTTAAACAGCCATGTTGCAGTAGACTCGAAACTAACACCTCTGAGAAGTGTGAAAACCAGTTAAGTGTGAAGGGTCCTGTCCTGAAAAGCTCAGAACAGAGTCCCGAATGCTTAGGAACTATCCACACAAGATCTTCAACACTGTATTTATTAAGGAAAACAAAAAAGTATTATAAAACAGTGTATATACAAATACAGTAGGTATTTGGAGACAGTGGTGCTAAAGATCTTTGTAAGAATGGACTTCTTGGTTTGCATTTCTTGGATGATGGAGAATGATAGTGAGAATTCAAAAGACAATCATATAACTGAGCCACAGGATGAAAGTGTGATGCTTGCAAATTTCTCCTTGCAGAAGAGATGAGTGAAAGGCAGATTCTCTTTTTTCTTCCTTGTATTTCTTTTTTCCCTTGGCCAGGGAAACCCCTGGAACTTGCATCTTTCCAGGTTTTATTGTCCAAAGTAGCTACCAGAAGTGTTTGCTCCTTCTACAGCCCAGTTTTTGATGACGAATGTGAAGGCAGACATCCCAGTTCTGCGTGTCTTTTCCCAAGTGCAGGCCTGCCAACACCTTGCCCTTCTTGTGCCATGTGCTGAGTCAGCTCAGTGTGGTCTGGACTTGGTGATTAGGTGCAGAGGCTTCGAACCACTCCCTGCCAAAAACAATATTAAAAAAATTTAAAAAATCAGTGTGTGGGTCATATTCTACCAATATAGTAGCTGCCTCTGGTGGCAGTGTGTCAGAGAGCATTGGCACTACCAGAATTGAGCCTTTCTTTACTTTAGTAGGTGGACCAAGAAAGCATGAGCAATGTTTGTGATGTACCTCTCCAGTTTTATCTGGGGGTTCGGTTGGCTGAGTGAGCACTTGGCACCTTTACTGTGCTATGAAGATTACCTAAGAAAAACCAACAAATTCTGGAATATTAATTTCACGTCTCCAAGTTGTTAGATTTTGCCTGCAGATTATTTGGTGAGGGATCCACACCTAAAATGTGTGTCTTAATGGGCTTAAACAAGCTACAGCACTCCTTCATGGTAGGAAAAAATATAATTCTATGGCTTTTCAAGTGAGAAAACCAGACAGTTTTAAGGGAACTTGTCATTTAAATGAAGGACTTGGAGCTATCTTGGGGTTTGTATTAATTTCAGTTCCTAATGAATGTTAGTGTTGGTTACTAACTTCCCAGTCAGTTCAGTGTGTTGCACATGGTTAAATAAATACTCCATGTGCAAATGATGACTCACTACGTTTGAGCTTTCAGGAGATCTTCATCTTTATTATGGTCAAAAGTCTCCTTATGTAGATGCAGCTACAGCATTGGTATTTCTAACTGGAATCTTTAAAATGCTGTGTAACAGTGAGGATGAGGTTTTTGTGCAGGAAGCAGGGAAGGCACACACTGTGCAGTGAAAGTCTGCGTTGTTCCTCAGAAACTTCTCTGTAAGAGCTCGTGTGATGCAATGTCTCTTCCCTACAGAGCAGGGAAGAAAGATCCAAAAAGTCCCTCCTGCCTGACTGTGGGGGTTTGCTTTGCTTTCATTTTAATTTTTGTATGCAGTGTAGTGATTCACTTTCCAGTCCCCACTGAGCTGGCAAAGGGCTGTCCTGCTGCACATGACACACCAGAAGAAGCTGAGGGAGCTGGAGCCCTTCAGCCAGGAGGGGTGGCACCCAGGAGAGATCTGATTGCCAACTACAGCAAACTGTAGCATCTGCAGAAATGGCAGACTTTTATCTGAAGTAAAAGCACAGTAAAAACACAAAAAGCATCCATCATAAATTGCAGCAGAGGAATCCCACTAGGATATGCAGGAGGAAATTCATGTTAAAGGTGGTTAACTGTGGGATAAAATTGTCACTATCCCTGTGCTCAGGCTGGACAGAATGACATCCAGAGTCCCCTCCCAAGACAGGTTTTCCTCTGAGTCCACACTGGCTGTTTAGAAAAGACTGAAAACTGTGGCTCCAATTGCGAATAGTCTTTAGAGTAACACGAACCACTAACATTTTTTATTTTTGTGTGAAATGCTACACACGAGAGAGAATTGCCTTGCCTCTGGCAGTTACTAGAAGTATTCCCTGTATGCTTTGGCTATGCTTTCTTCATCCTCCCACACCCTCATCCAGGCATGTAAGCAAAACCCATCCACTGCATATATCAGACTTGCATCTGAAAAACCAAAGGTTGTGCTGCGGTACCAGTTTCAGGGTTACATTTTCCCCTCTTATGTATGGGAAACAACTCTTCCAATGGCAAAAGAATAAGAAAGAGTAACAAGGAGGTGGTCCTTTCAAATGAAATGAGTCAAGCAGCTTTCAGCAAAAATACTTGACTTTTACCTCTGTGTAGCAATAATCTGTCCTCAAGAGAAAGCAAGCTGTTTACACAGCATTCAGATAGGTTTCTATTCCAGCAATGGAAAAAATTCTCATACCCATGTTTTTTTATGTTGGGTCACAAAAATATCAGTCCTGCTGTTTCACAATGGTTTGGATCACAAAGATTTTGCAGTGTATAAGTTAGGATGAGCTAGCAGCATAACTACTTATGTGGATTCTTCTGGGCTAAGTAATACACTTCAGCTTTCCATTTCTTCATAAAGTACTGCTCAGAGTAGCCTTAACATTGCTTCTAGAAGTTCTCATATTTGAAATAGCACTGCAGCGTGCATCATCCTGTGTTCCTGATAGTGTAGATTTTGAAATGTGCTATATACACTGTATATACACTGTATAGTTATTCTGTGAGACTCCAGACACACATGTACATGTCTGCATGTGTGTGTGTGTGCAGCTGCTCCTTGTGACTGTGCTGATCTGTATCCCACAAAGCACCGAAGCAGTGTGACTGAGGCCCATGACTAGCACAGGTGCTAATAGCCGGCTATTGCAACAGCAGCTGTTTCAATGACAACAGAAAGTGTGTGAGGAGTCAGCGATTACTGCAGAACACCAGCTCAGCTGCAGATAAAGCACTATCGGAGTGCAGTGCGCAGGAAACGCTGGGTGTTTTCCAGCACCCATGTGACAGGCATTTCTCTCACCACGTCGCACAGCAGCCTTTTCCGAGCAAAACCCACTGGTGCCGGCAGGCTGGCCCTCAGCTCTGCTTTCCTAGGAGGAACCACCATCAAAAGGAACTTTGACAAAGGTCCACACTTCAGCTCCTGGCAATGGGCTGCTTCTCGGGATATGGGAAGGTGTGTACAATTCAAGTAAACAAATACATGACCTGTGACTAAACACTGATGACTTTTCAGTCTAGTGATTGGTTTGTAAAAGTTCCCTATTCCCGTACTTGAGCTCATATAACATGATGAAATACTAATTGAATTTGGCGTGGGAAACTATTTAAAGTAAATAAACTATTAATTTTTTTAAAAATCTGCAGCTGGAGATAGAATTTCTGACTTCTGCCTGCATTTTGGTGGGGGTTTTTTTGTCATTTTTTCTCAGCTCTTTAATTCCCTTAATTTGTTTGACTAATTCATTATTCAAAGCTACACAGTTAGCCTTTTACTAAATATGGGGCAGGTTTGGTGCTAGTATAATGAGGTACAGGTGATCAGCTGAACTGGGACCCTGTGCCCATCTATCTGACCAAAATCAGCTTCTTGACTAGATGTTGTTCTGTTTGTTCAATATAACTGGTGGCCTTTAAATAAGTTCATTTGAAACAGAACTTGCACTTTTTTTGACCCGACAAGTCTTCTGTTTCCATGTTTTCCAAAATGAAAGATTATTTCATGACAATTACTCGTTACCAGACAGGTAGTCTTCACATCCATTACTCCTTTTGTGAAAGCTGTTACACAGGCCTGCGCTAAGTCTTATAAAATCAGCATTTTTCTCCTCCAGCTTATCATCATGAGTTTGCAGAAAGAGAAAGCATCCTGACATTTGCTTAGCTGCACTAGTGCATGAGCAGTGAAGTACCAGTGGGTGTCAGCAACGGGGAGTTTTCGGGGAGGGAAGAGACAGGGCCAAGCCTAGGCAGTAGCACGGCATTCACCACCAGCAACAGAATTGTCTGAGCTTTCCACACATCCCAGGAGCACAAAACTCATCTCCCACCAGGCAGACTGCATGTGGGATTAAAGCATTTGCAAGAACAAAGTGAGATTTTTTTCACCGGAGAGCCCCAGCATCCCCAGCCCTGGGGTCAAGCTTGTAGGGATGGACATATTGGGCAGGGAGGATGCAGAGGATAACACTGTCAAATGCCAATATTTGTGCAGGCAGTGTTGCAGCACACCTGCACCAGTTGGGGCACACGATTCCGAGCAGTCTGAAAGTCCAACCCAGAGTGGCACTTTGCCCTATGGGCTGGGCTTATCTTCCTAATCTCAGTCTGGAGGCTGTCAGTCCTGCAATATCCCCAGCATCCCAGCATCTCCCCTGCAGCCAGCATGGGATGAACGTGCTCCTCAACAGCCAGAAGTGATTTCACAGCCCCTCATTCCTCCAGTGACAGCCCCCTAGATGATGTCCTGCCACCAGCACACCTGCAAACTCCAGCTCTTGCTTTTGGCCCAGAGGCAGTCCATCTAACCCAAAGCACATCCCATGGGTAGGTCTTTTATATCTTTGGAGCAAAATTTCTTGCGTTCTTCAGCTCTGAGCAACTAGTGAGCTGAAAATAAATAAATAAATCATTAAATAAATAAATAAATAAATAAAATACTAAAAATCTTAGCATGGCAAGCAAGAAAACTGTGACAAGTTTATGGGGTAAAGCAATTTTGGCAGACATCATCTAGGAATTAGTGTCTTTAAAAAAGGACTTTTTCATAATGGCTTGGTTCATAATTAGTTCCAAACTCTGCATGACCACAGCTGCCAAGAAAGAACAATTGCTCATGTTTAATTTAGAGCTACTCATATGTTTTGCAGCTAAATTAAACCAAAGCCAAACCGGGGAATTTGGAAACCACTGAAAATAAGGGGAACTCTGGAGTGCTTAACAATTACTTCCTCATAGGACATGCCCAAGAGGAAGAGAGGTGTTTTTCAGTCATGGAACTACTCTCCTAAGCATGAGGAGGATCATGCTTTCCTTCCTCTGCTTACTGATGCACCTGCTTCAGGATGAGACAGCTTGTAAGTAAGGGCTTTTTGCTCTTTTCCTGTATGGGAAGGGAAGGGGGGGTGGGAGGACAAGGATTGTTGTTGAATTTTTTGGATGAGTCAAGAAATCTCTGTATCTTTTGGTGGGTTTCAAAAGCTAGTCACTTTCAAATTAGTTTGTTATTTTATCATTCCAGGTTCTGAAATGCAGATAAAATGAACATGTTGTCCATTAGATTTTTTCATGGCTGTATTACCAGTTTTAGTTCAGCCAGTACAAGTCTTATCTGATTCTGTGCTATGCCAGGGTAAAAGCTGCTGTCATCTGGGTTGCAAAACGCACAAAAATATTAGGGTTTGAATGATTCAGAGAGGTTGTTAACTGAATCTGTTATAAATCATATAGCAGTTTGAAAAGAGATGATGAAAACTGTCAGACAGCCTTTCCAGTGGTACAGACAGGAAAAGAAGTGAATTTCAGGTGGAAATTTTTTACTAGGCAGGAGCTGGTAAACATGACTGTGGTAACAGTTAAAAGAGCTATAATCTCTTCAGGTTAAAGCTGAGTTGTGGAGTAAAGTGGGAAAGAGCACTAGCACTTGATTTTTAAGTATTGATGGGGATGCTCACTTCAGACTCTGTGAAGAGATCTGAAGGGTTTGTTTCCTGGGATGATCATGGGGCATCTTTCACAGCAGCAAACTCACTAAGGAAAAATATACCAATAAACCAACAAAAAAGAAAAAAAAAAGAAAAATAAAAACAAAATGACAATGAATGAACAAACAAACCCAAAACAAACAGCAAAAAACCCCACCTCAAACACTCAGACCACATAAAAGTATTCCTTTCATAGTTCTAAATGTGTTTCTTTTGTAACTGCTTGACTTCGTGACTTGGAAAGTTTTGAATGTGAAATCCAGGAGATTTAATTTCCCTGTGGTCTGCTAGTCATGAAGCAAGATGGTCTGTAGCAATACCCTCTGATTCCAGTATGGAGGAGTGTGTCTGTGACAAACACCTTATGTTATCATTCCTTCTTATCTGCAGCACTTTTAGTTTTGGGAAACCAAGACCTGCAAGATTCGATTAAGCCACAGAAGGTAGAGTTCCATTCGTTAAATTTCAACACCACTTTGCATTGGCAGCCTGGGTGGGCCAGAGAGGCCAGAGATGCGCTCTACTTTGTGCAGTATAAAGTGTAAGTACCAGTGCCTCCCACTGGGCTGGGGCTCAGCCCTGCTGGGGATAAAATGATTTCTCAGGTGGCAGGAGGTTCTCATTCCTGGGCAACAGCCATGTCCTGCTTGGCTGCCAGCTCTCAGTTGTTTCTGCACTTACCAATCCCATAAGGAGTAGTCAAGCAGCACGAGGCAGGCAAGGAGTAAGCACCTCCAGCACTATGCTCTGCACCCTCATTGCACCAGGGATTTGAAGAAAAATGTAGTTTTCACGGGACCTCTGAAAGCCACTGGGTCCAACCACCTGCCTCAAGCAGGTCTAGGTAGGTCAAGTTATTCTGTAATAGAACATTAAAGGTATTTCAGTGGCCTACCTTGCCCACAGCACTGTCTCAGGGTGCCTTGCATGGAAAGATTGAGGCAACATTAGGGGCTGGTCTCCAGGGTCTGCTCCCATCCCTGGCATGCTGGTGAGTGCCTGAAATGATTATTGCCCTTGAGGAACAGTTTAGTGAAATCCAGCAATCTGCCCATCAGTGAACACACTGGCTGAGCCAAAGCTGCCCACCTCTCCCATGGGGCAGCTAAGACGTGGCTCCTGACAGGGCTGGTGACCCTGTCTCTGCTTTAGATTTCTTTCAGAAAAGACAGAAACCTGTAGCTCCCAAACACCCATGAAATCAACCTTCCCTGTTATCAAATTGAAGGCAGTTAATTTCCATGGCAGGATGCTTGTCAGTGTCACACGAGGAAAACAGATGGCTGAGAATCTGCATGGACACAGGCAGTGATCCCTAAAGTTTACATCCTTCCTCCTCTTTCTCCATAGGTATGGGCAGAGCACATGGCAAAACAAAGACGAGTGCTGGGGGATTTCAAGCCATGTCTGTGACCTAACACATGAGACCTCTGACATCCAGGAGCCTTACTACAGCAGAGTGAGAGCAGCCCTGGCTGGTGTCTATTCCAGCTGGAGCCTCAGCTGCAGATTCACTCCTTGGCGAGAAAGTAAGTGCAAACACACATGTCCCCTGGAAGGAATTTGGTCTCCCATGGCATGGAAGGCATCATATCTGCTCATAACTTGCAAACATGGGTAATCCTTTTCCAGCCACAAAGCTGCATGTAAAGTGAGTCAATAGCTCTCAGGTGAAGTGTTATGCCAGAGTAATTCTCCACACTCTTGAAAGGCAAGTGATTATGGCTAAATAGCCATAGCTCTCAGGTGAAGTGTTATGCCAGAAGTGATTATGGCTAAATAGCCCTTTACCAGCAATTAGAAGATCAAAAAATCCCTTTAATTCAAGCTCTTCCTCTGGGCATGGAAGTACACACATAATTTTAAGGCATTTTTGGAGCAGCTGGAAAGACAGGACTCAAGACAAATTTCTTCAGGGGGAGAAGAGGGAACAGAGCTGCATGGTGTGTGGCCACTATTCTTCTCACATTTCTGTGTTATCCTGACTGCAGGAAAGGACATAGAAAGGACATGTGCAAAGCTTTTGGTTAGCACTCATTACAGTGCCACAGTATGTTAGGCATGGAGGACTGCCCAAACACTGAGCAGTAGCAGTCTACCTACCAGTAAGTTCACCATGAATTAGCCTGTTTTCCCTCACTGGCCAACGCAAAATCAAATTGTCAGCGTGGGTCACCCCACAGCCCCAAAGTGCAAACCACTTTGAGCCTCCTGCACAGATGAAACCACAAGCTTTGACATAAAGAAGTACCTTGCAGCAAAACCAGAACATCTTGCCCTGTGCCACCTCCTTCTCCTGGAGAGATTTGTGTGGCAGCAGCTGCCCGTGTCCCCACACTGCTGGTGCTGCACACACATGTATGCAGGCACTGCCTTCAAGCCTTAGCTGTGTTTATCCAAGCCAATTGCAAAATATTTGAAAGTGATGATGTGAACTGCATCCTTGGCACAGCTGAAATGTTTTAAGTGGATGTTTTGTGCAGAAAGCACAAAGACAAATACGAGGGAAAAAAGAAAATCAGGGCAATTTTGGAATTTTTCTTGACCAGTCAGCACATAGCAACATCAGCTCTAAGGGATTTCAAAAAGTTTGGCTCAAAGATAGATTTACAAACACAGGAAATGTCCCCTCCAAAATAACAATAACCAAACCCAATGAACACCAAGAAGTAAGAATTTACAAAGTGTCACTTGAGGAGTAAATACAGCATAATACATTGTTGGTAACATGAGCGTTTGTTGAACAGATTCAAATTGCATTCTTGGAAATATTATTCATAACCTATAATTGTGTTTATAGCTTTGGGTTTTTTTCCATAGCTATGATAGGACCTCCAATGGTCACTGTGGTTCATAGCAACAAATCCATAACAGTAAAGCTCCAGGCTCCACGTTCTCCTTATAGAAGGAAGAGAGGCAGCAAAATACCAATGACAAATTATTATGATCTGCTGTATCAAGTCTTCATAATTAACAACTTGCTAGATGAGGTAAGAGTATATTCAGATATGAACCCCTTACCATTGAATAGCCAGAAAAGTGTGGGCACACTGTATTTGTTTTGCTGGTGAAACAGTCTTCTGGGATTGTGAGAGCAGCAATAACTGTGCAAGTGTTTGAAAACAAAGTAGGCTTATTTTTCAGGAATTGAATTTGATTGAATTGATTTGTAATTCCTCCCTGTATTATTTTCCATCAACTTCATACTTCATAATCTATGACCTACTTTAAAAAATTGGTACAAGAGAAGAATTTGGGGGGGGGGGCAATTTTCTTTAAAAAGCATAAATAAATTATTAATGCTGTTGAGTTTGTGTAAGTTCATGTGCTGTTCTGCATCCTCTGTCCTCATCAAACTTTACTCACAGATACACTTGCTAGGGGAATATGCTTGACTGGCTCTTCTTTCTCCACTCTGTATGAAGCAACACAGGGTCCTGGTGTATGAAGGGAAAGAAAAGGTTATTAAAATAGAAGATTTGAGGCCTGGAGTCAGCTACTGCATCGTGGCTAAAATGTACATGCCAGCGCTGGACCACAGCAGTGCCTACAGCAGCAGGCAATGTACCGTGCTGCAGTGACAGGGCTGGCACCTCTGACGCAGGTAAGTCACTGTCTGAAACTGGAGGTGACTCTGGAAGTCAAGATCTATCCCCTCACCAAAGGCAGATACTCTCCAAAAGTAGAGAAAAAAGTGTGTCATAGAAACTGCTATCCCACATGACAGTATTAGCTGGAATACTTACAAAACCTCAGATGCACACCAGGTAAGAATGATAAGGCCAAGATCATTAGATAGGATGGGATAGATAATTATTTGCATGCTGGCACTGTCCTCAGAAATATCCGCTTCTTCCCTTCCTTTAAACAGCTGTACATAGTATAGTTAAATAGTTATACATAGCATGGCTTTCATAAATACTTTTCTGCCAAGTAATAATTAACTAGAAAAATGAGTGACCTCCAACTTTATTAACATGCAATTCTCCTGCAAGCACTACCAGCCCTTTCTTCTCAGGAATTGATCTGATGGAATAATTAAAATGAGCCTGTCCCCTTTTCATGGACATTCTTCAGTGTAGTGTTTTTAAAAAGAAATCAGTTATCAAATGTCATGAGTTCCCATGGGCCAAAATGCAAGAATTATCTCCACTAGCTGATCTGAAAAATCTGTTTTTTTTACTTACATCAATCACTAGGCTATTGTCACATGTCACATGCCCAGCCAAAAGATTTGCTATCAATCCTGCCTTGCAGGTACAAAGGCACAGAGAGTACAAAGACCTAACCCAAACTTTACTTCATTGGAATTGGCCTTAGCAAGCTCAGATTTGGGGTAACAGAGGAAAACTGGAAAAGTGTCAGTTTTAACCTGGGCTTCTGTTCTCAGTTCTGTACCCTAAAACCATAGAAGTTCTCCTTTCTTCTGCTTCATAATATGATACATATCATTGATGTCTCTTGAGTTTTGGTCAGTGGGTTTAGGCTAAGGAGGGAGTCACTTTCTAGAGGACTTTTCTGCATTTTTTCCTTGCTTGCCCTGTACTGTAAAGAGCTGGAAACTCAGGTTAGAGCTGGACTTCCAAACAACTTGCAGAGGGACAGGACAGACGCAGGTGAATGGCATGTATTGAATGTCAGTTCAGTTTAATCCCACCCAGCTTAAATGCACGTGCCAGCAGCAATTCTCTTTCTCTTCCCCATTACAGGGATAATGGCAGAAGATGCCTTGCATCACAGGTCCAGCTGTAAATCAAGATCTGCTGTCTATGTCTGGAATACATACTTGGATACTTTCTAAACTACCCTTTGCTGCATTAAATTATTTGATTATTTGATCACAATCCTTTTATGCTACATGAAGGTCAAGGAGTCTTTGTATGTCCCATATAACAATTTATGATGATATATATTTGCATTTTCAAAAATGACAGACTTGTAATATAAAAATGAAACCATGAAAAAAGTCTTTGTGGAAATGTCCTTAAATTGCTTCTAGGGGTTTTGTATTTTAGGTCTTGAAATTAAAATACTATCTATAAAATAAATATGTTTTTATGTTTTCTACAATAATTACAAATGAAAATGAAAAAAGTGTCCTTCCTTTAAAATAAGAAATGTGCAATACAGGAGTAATTCCGTGCTCAGAGTGTCTTCATAGGACCCTCAACATAATATTTCTGGCAGTGAAACCAGGATGTGATTAGCCAGGAATGAGTGTGAACTAAACCAGGAAAGATCCTCTCTTCCATTCAGTGAAAGACAGTTAAAGGAAAGAGACCCTCAGCAAGTTTGCTGATGAAACAGAACTGTGGGGAGTGGCTGATAAACCAGAAGGCTGTGCTGTCATTCACTGGGACCTTGTTAGGCTGGAAAATTGGGTGGAGAAAAACTTAATGAGGTTCAACAAGGCCAAGTGTAGGGCCCTGCAGATGGGGAGGAATAACTCCAAGTAGCAGCACAGGCTGGAGGCTGACCTCCTGGACAGCAGCTTGGCAGAGAAGAACCTGGGAGTCTTGGGGGATGCCCATGAGCTGGCACTGCCCTTGTGGCCAGCAGGGCCAGTGGTATCCTGGGGTGCATTGGGAAGAGTGTGGCCAGCAGGTCAAGGGAGATGGCCCTGACCCTCTGTCAGGGTCCTTGTGAGGCCACATCTGGAGTGCTGAGTCCACTTCTGGGCTCCTCAGTACAAGACAAGATGTGACTGGAGAAGGTCCAGTGGGGAACTACAAAGATGATGAGGGCTCTGGAGCATGTCTTTTGTAAGAAACATCTGAAGGAGTTGAGTCTGATAGTTTAGAGGAGAGAACACAGAAGGGATCTCATTAATGCATGTAAATATCTGAAAGGTGGGTGCCAAGAGGATGGTACCAGATTGTTTTCAGTGGTGCCCAATGACAGGATGGGCAATAAAATACAAGAACTTTCACCTCAACAGGAGGGAAAGCTTCCTTACACTGAGGGTGGCAGAGCACTGGAACAGGCTGCCCAGGGAGGTCATGGAGTTTTCCTCTCTGGAGACATTTAACTCACTTGGACACGTTCCTGTGTCACCTCTAGGTAGCCCTGCGTGGACAGGGGGGATGGACTTAATGTTGTCCAGAGGTCCCCTTCAGACCTAAGAATTCTGTGACCTCTATTTTAGCCATTTCACAGTTAATGGTGACTGAATGCTGACCATTACCTGAGATTTCTAATGATTTTAGCCCTTAATCATACAAGGGAAAAATTGCTTGGGCAAGATCTGGGTAGCAACTAATTAAGCCACTCCAGGAGGGAGAGGTGAAATAGCTTTTACATATCTGCAAGGTCGGTAAGTAATGAGAATCTTAGTACTTAACTATGTCCTGTAATTGCAAACTAAATGAGAGGAGGTGAGAGTGGCCCAGACACAAAAGGGCAAAGAAAGCCTCGGGAAAAATGGAGGTCCCAGCTACATTATCCACTGTCCACTTTTCCTTTAATTCACGTACACAAAGGTGGGTCAATTCAGTTTAAGTAACAGACATTGAATTCTCTGAAGCCAAATTCCAAGCATTTTTCATGGTGTGGCACTAGCACCTCTCCTGGAGGCGTCACAGCTCAGAGCTGCTTCAGGATGCTGGCAGTAGCATTTGGGAAGAGGCTGTGTTTAAGGAAGTTAATGCTGGTCACTCTTGCCTTTAACAGAATGAAAGAGGTTGTTACATAATATATATTTCCACCACCTGATTATAATACATGATATCTTTGAACAACTAGGTTTGCAGACATCCAGCCACTTCCACACATCTAGTCCATAAAACCACAGGTTTCTTTCACCCCATTTCCCTTTTTGCTCCTTTCTCAATTCTTCTAGTTGCTTTGTCCACTCATACCCCACAGTATCTTCACTTAGGTAAGATTTTTTTGAGAAGCAAGCCTTTAAATCTCTGTGCAACACGTGGTGCCAAGACAAGTGTGAGATCCTGATGCCTGTCTTGCACTGTCCAGAAAAACTGTCCAGGCAAACAATTAAGAAATAGTCTATCTTGTATTTCAGCAGTGGTTACAACAGCCTGAAAACAGTATCTGTAGTAATTGAAGTTCTTTCTGAAATTCATTTACTTCCCTGGGGCAGCTCATGTTGCTGTCATTACACAAAGATAAAGCTTTATCAAAGAACAGAGTCTGACAATTCCAGATACTGCACCTGTGTCAGATGCAGAAGATAAAACTGTTTTATAGAAAACATTAAAAAAAAAAAGAGAGAGAGAGAAGAGAAGAGGCAGAGCCATAGGAGTACCTGAAGCATTCAGAGCTAGCTAGAAATACAGCAGCTGCCATGCTAGGGTTCTATGAAGACAGTTGAAATCTGAAATTTTTTCAATTTGATAAAATGATGAAAAATGTGCAGCATGAATGCTGGGAAAAGCAATAAAAGATCTGAAGAAGTCTTGCACAGTCGTGTGCTAAGTTGTGGGCTAACCAGATTTCACTTCCTCAGCAACAACACAGGCTTACAGAAAGCAGTGCAAGAGTTGCAGGAACTCACTTCCATTCTGACAGTATCATGATTTATTACTGCCAACCCCATGATGTTCTGCAAAAGCATATTTTTCCTTTCCATTTGAAATGCAAATTTTCTTTCAGTGCTGTTCTGACATGTAATTTTACTGGGGAAGGGTTTGATAGAAAGACTGGTGCTGTATTTTTTCTCCCCCAATGTCGAGTGATCTGCACTCACAGCTTCTAGATAGACTTGGTAATGTTGTAACTTCAAAAACCAACTTATTGTCCCTTAGACTGCATGCTGCACTGCTGTTTACAACTCCACAAGGGTGGAATGGAGAAAGAGTTCTCTTGACTGTAACTGGGACTTCCCTGCTGACAAGTCAGTTTGGAAATACCTGGAAGCGTGAGTTCTAGCCCTCCTTTCTCTTTCTCCTCCTGGGCACAAGCAAACCATCTGCTGTGGGTCCACACCTCTGGACCTGCCCAGGCGGGCACACAGCTGCACAGGGGGCTGTGCATGTGCACACCATTCAGTTCAGGATGCTTTCACATTGTTGGCTTGGCTCCTTCTTGCAAAAAGTTTTCAGGACCCAGCTGAGAACACTTGTCTCTTGTTTTTTTAGTCACTTACACAATAGGTATTTTCTAACCAAGTGCCAAGTGCCAGCTTCTGTTTCAGGAAAGAGAGAAATGCTGACTTCTAGGGCCATGGTACTGGGAGGGAAAGATCAAGCAGTAAAAAAGGAGGAGTTGAGACCAATTCTGTGAACTCTCATGGGCCACATTGCTGAGGGATGTCTGCAGTGACAGCCACAGCCTGTCACAATGGCCTCAGCTGAGGGTCCTGCCAATGAGAAACAGACCTTATTCTTTTAGAGTTTGCAGCTGTGGATTTTGGTGTGAAGTGGAACCCATCCAACAAGGGCCTACCCTTCTGTCTTTCATGACTTTGCTTGAACATATCTGATCTGCCAGAGAGAATAAGAGCTGATCTCCTGCTATAAATGGATTTAACTTCCCATTCCACTGGCACTCAGAAGAGCAATATTCAGCTACCAGAAATTCAAGAACAGGCCTCCAGAAAAGCTGATAGAGCAACAGCAATGAACCAGATGCTCCAGCCTTATAAATTAGGAGAAGATTATGCATAGCCAGCTGTACCATATAAATGGCCAGTTTTATAGGATGCCATGGTCCTTGGTGTTTATCATATGGTGCAGCATCTGGCCAGTCCCATCACACCTCCCATGTATCTGCTTTAATCAGATGTGGACCTGGGGCTTACACACTTGCATGGCTTGATCTCAGCTGAGAACCACTTTGTGGCCCAGGGTGGGGTTCTGTTGTGAAATGACATTTGGCTTTTGCCACAGATCTGTTAGACATTAGTAAGTATTACAGACTGCAGGGAATTAATCATAATGGGTGGGGATTTCTCTGTTCTCTGGATTCCAATGTTTGCTACAAGGATACTAATCTGTAAAACCTGTCTGTAAAAAAAAAAAAAAACCAAAAAGAAATCTCAAACTCCTGAATAGTAGTTTGTGACAAAGGACACAGGACACAAAACAAGGGTACTTTTTGGAGAGAAGGAAAGGCAAACAAATGACACTGGTGTTCATGATCAGGAAAGTTACAGTCTCCTTTGCAACTTGTTTTCAGAATATTTTATAAAAGGTTTCCAAAGGAAAAGAAACCCTTTTAAACGTAATTCCCCAAATTATGAAGTCACTGGTTGTTTTATTGTGTTATGTGTTTATTCCACTGAAAACCCAGTTAAAGGAGTCATTGCGACCAGAATTTTGGCTTGGGAGGGGGAAAACAGGAAGCTTGAGCCCCAATGCTTACAAGGGAAGAAATACCTGAAAAAGTTCCATGATCTGAGGTAAATACTGAAAACAGTTTTAAAATTTTAAACATTTTGCTCTTTTCTAATGCATTGAGGCCCTGATGCTCAGTTGCCTAAATATCCTTAATAATGAAAAAATGCAGCCCAGGAGTATCACACTGAGGACCAGACTCTTCGGAAATGTCCTTACTTTTAAGCACAGGAACAGGATGGCAATGAAGAGCCATTGTGCTAATTGTTATACCCACAAAAGAGCACCAGGAAAATTGTTATTAATTTAATGTATTTATTTCAGTCTTTCTAATACTTTTTTTTTCTTTTTGGGGTGTAAGAAATCACAAATCATACAATTTTCCAAGAAAGCTCCCGTTTCTCATTTTTTACAACAGAGGAATATTTTTTAACATTACTTGTTAGGTGACACTGGGTTTGTCGAATAGCTGACAAGACCATGTTTGTTATAAGGGCTAAGGTCTTATTTCTAGGCTAACTTCTTAATATAAATTCTTATATTTGGAAGAATAAAGCTCTTAAAATGTATCAACAAAAATATAAACAATAGCTTTTGTGTGTATTAAATCAAACTTAAACATTTCCAGAGGGTCTGTGAAATCACGTCCTGAGTGGAATGAGACTCAGAGACACAAACCTGAAGAAGAAACTGCTGGAAAAGACAGAAAAGAACACAAAGTGCACCTAGAGAGGGGCTGGGAAGCAGAATTAGAGCAAAAATGTGTATTTCAACAAGTCTACAAAATAGAAGCAAAGTAATTTGATGAATAACACAGACATTAAGCAGTTTCTACCTTTAAAAAGGAGACTCATACTTGTATGGAGCAAAAACTTCATGTGTCCATAGTCAAGGAGAAGATATACCTATAAGGACACAACATAGATGTGCTCTGATCAGAGAGACCATTTCAGCTATTTCAGCAGCAACCTTAGAGGGAGACAAGCCATTACAGAGAAGATTTCTAAAGCCAGAGAGAGAAATTCCTGTGTGGTTGGCAGATACAGTGAGGGATCTGCATGAGATCCCCATGTCCTGGGGGTGGCAGCTGAAGTCACCCACACAACATCTGTGCTTGGGTGACTGAAGCTCTACTCCAGTCACTGAAATACTGCTGTAATGTAGTAATAGGATATTTACCAGGTATAAGCTGTACCCTGAAGTCATGTGTATTTGTTTTGTAGGATTACATTAAGAAATCTGGTTATGGGGATGAAATACAGATGAGATGATGCTGATATATACACTGGAGTTGCAGGGTACCTTGGGCACAGTAGCATTTCTAGTGCCAAGGACCTTCTCTTTGCCTTTGAATAATTACATTTATATTTGGATGATCACTTTTAAATTTGAACTGGAATATCTTGTGGAAAATGGAGTAGGATGAATGAAACTCTGGAAAATGAACGTGAGACTTCAGAAACTGACTGAGTTCCCAGTTTGGTACTTCTTTTTATTACATTCATTCTGAATACTTTCTTGAAGCTGATTCTCTCACTCAATGAAATATTTCTCCATTCATGAAAATTTATGCTAAAAGTGCAGAAACTTACTAAATAAATAGTAAAATTCTTTCAGCTGCACAAGATGTATCATTATGTCATCCCTGAGCACACAAGGACATTATTTCTTGCCAGTTTTCTCCTCACTGGTGTTTGCCACAGAAAGACAGTTTCCCTGAAATAACAGGAGACACAGTGATGTAAAGTGCAATGTACTTTGAGTGCCTAAGATTTTAAACCACAAGAAGCTGGCGTCAAGCCCAAGCAATGGGAAGAGCTGAGCAGGACATGCCCAGAACTAGGAAATCCATCTGGGAGACACAGTGAGATGAATTACTCTGAATGTTCCAGTCATAGGCTTCCTTGCTCTACAAGCTGTGCTATGACCTCAAAAAAGAACCAGAGACACAAACAAGCAAGAGCTACCGCAGCTGTGTGATCCTTTCAGTGTGTGCACAGTGTTTGTCATGCCTTGGAGGAAAGCCTGCTAGGACTTTCCCTAATTATTATACCTGTTGTATATTAAAGACAGCTGAAAGAACCAATTCAAATTACCATCACTCATCCAAAGGAACATTATGTTGTTCATGTTTTTACCATGACTGACCATTACAACAAAAAAAGATTCTACTACTTCTAGATGAAGTAGGAAAAATCACATTTCAGAGTGAAGCCATCAATCTGACCAAACAGAAGAGCCATGCATTGGTGTTACCAACACCTGATGACCTGTGGCAAGAAACACAACCTCTCAAGGTCCAAGGATAGCCAGTTATGTTATGGTGTAAGGTGGGGAAATAAGCCAAACAGGGGAGGGAAAACTGAATAGCATAGAAGCTTCAGCTGATTTTCTATAAGCCTCTGCCCTGCATGTGGAGAGTATCAAAAAAAAAAAAAAAAACCACTTCCAGAAAAATATTTCTAATGAAAAACTGGAATTTTGCTGAGAGGAAAAAATAACGCTTATTAAAAATATCATTGACAGCATCTTGTTTTTTGAGTGAAAAAAATAAAATAAGATTCTCTTCTCTGTGGGAGAAAACCCCTTGTGTCCTTAATTTTCCAGGCTGTGAGATTTCCAATGACATGTTTAAATTTCCTGGAGTAGGACAGGAATGAAAATTGTCCTTGACAGCTTTGATCAATCTTTATCTAACACATCCAGTCAGAGCTCATACTGCAATCAGTGACCTTTGGGAATGCTTTTAGTGAGGTGCTATTTCTCTGAAGGCAGTATAGTTCAATATAATATTCAATAATCCTGCCTGGAGTGCAGCATACCCACGTAATCCGAGGCAGGAGGCAAAAAAGAGGACATTGCTCTGTACACTCATCAGCCTTACTTCAAGAGCTGAGGTTGTTCCAGTCGCTCTCAGCTTCTTGTAAATGACAAGAGACCCTGTGATTTCACCAACAGAGACTGACAGATCAGCATCACAGTGACAAGACAACAAGGAGTCTCCCTCCTCTGCCTTGGATTAGGCCTCTTCCCTGCTCCAGGGGCTCTGCTCCTGCTCACAATGTGCAAGTTTCACAAGCTACACTTCACAACACCTTGTTTCCTTGCTGTGCTGGCTAGAAAAGAAAAAACAAGACCCAAGAAACTTCTGCTGTGTAAGCATGAGGGTCCAAAGAGCTCACTGAGGTTCAGGTGCAGCAAACTGAGTATTAACTCCCACCCTGCACTTCATTTCAGCTGGTGAGCAGTGCAGAACACGGTGTACTCCCACAAACTGTCAAGATTAAAAACATCTGTTTCATGCTTACCATCCAAACACCAGTGCTAGTACTTCTAATGAATTTCAAGTCTTGAGCAAGCTGAAGACTGAAGTGACACAAACAGCAGGCCAAAAGAGGACACTGGAAGACATTACACCCACGTTATGCACATAGCAAGCTACAAGCAGGCACAACAGAGCAGTGAAACTGGCTGCTTACATGATTAAACATACTGTATTAATGTAATGTTCCTTAAGTAGAAGCAAGTTTTGAGGCACTTACTTAGACCTTTGCAGATTATGTCCTTCCAGCCTTAAAGCATTTCAGTTATCTGGAGAACAGGACAAACTCAACAAGAGAAGGACAGCTGGTCCAGTGGGTTCAAGTCCTAGGGCATCCTTGGGATTCGGAGAAGACAGAATTCCCCCAAACTAGTTTCAGTTTCCTGGTGTCAAAGTGGGAGGAAAGAGT
>NW_005054316.1:3202833-3220405 GCF_000277835.1 Geospiza fortis | reverse complement strand
AGAGTGAGAGGTTTACTCTTCCCTCTTGGCCATTTTGCATTTACTGACATGGCTCAGGAGGCCATGTATTTAACCCTCACAAAGCAAATCACTCATGGTTTTAGGCAAGCTCTGAGCAGATACTGGTGAGTGGAACTGGACATAATGGGTCTGGGGTGGTATCACAGCCATTTGGAGAGGCTGTGAAGCAGAAGCAGGGACAGACTCCCTGCTCGCTACAGGCTGTGCCAAAAGCAGAGCCAGCTTTCAGAGTCCAAAGGCTAACTTCACACAATGATACAGGTCACCTGTTCACTTGATTAGGGACAGCATTTTAGCCATGGTCTGAAGACCAGACTCTTCAGAAATCCTTACTTTTAAACACATGAACAGGATGACAATGAAGAGCCATTGTGCTAATTGTTATACCTACAAAAGAACATCAGGAAAATTGTAATTAATTTCATTTATTTATTTCAGGCAATGTGAACACCAGATGTGAATATTTCACTACTACAGAAAAATCAGAATTACTTTGTAAAGAAAATCCCAATTTAAAAACTCCAAGTAAAGAAAAAAAAAATCAAACCACAGTCACAGGGTGTAATTTCATTTTTCATTGATAAGTGTACCTAGCTTGGCAGGAGTCAGTCCTGGAAAAGTACATTTCAGAACTGAGCCTTTGATGAATACTTGAACGCTCCTTTTTAATAGAAAAGTATAAAAAGGAGGGATTTATTCCTGAAACAAGTCTGCATTACTTTTCTCAGAAGAGATACATTTCTTGTCAGTGCATGCAGCTGTTACTTCACAGATTGGGAAACAAATTAAAGCTG
Source organism: Geospiza fortis (assembly GCF_000277835.1). Lineage (NCBI taxonomy): Eukaryota > Metazoa > Chordata > Aves > Passeriformes > Thraupidae > Geospiza > Geospiza fortis. Next base: position 3,219,590 of record NW_005054316.1, on the reverse strand, counting down.
AAAAGAAAACAGCTAAATCCCAAATCCCAAGGCAGTTTTCTGAATAAACCAAGGAACTATAAAAAGAAGTGTGGCTGAACCATACGTGGGATTATACTGACATGTTGTGGCAAGACTGGAGTAATGCAATGCCTTAATCACAGCTGTGACCATCAGCTGCTATGCTGATCTCTTTCCTCTGCTTGAGGAGCAGAGAGAAGTCTGGGATCCTCAGCCCTAGACCAAAGACAAGGACAAGGAAACTGAGAAAATATATGAGCAAGAGATCATCACTGGATCCTTCCAATGTTTCCAACCACAATATGTGGAACAGTGAAGTCATTTCCACATCTTAGCATGGAGAGATGCAAGCAGATTGCTTCCCCATCTGAATGCAGAGCTGGAAACCCTCATCCCACACAGTTGCAGATATGGATTTGGAGGCCTCCAACCTCTGAGCTTTCAGTCAGCTGGAAAGCTCTCTGTTTAAAAAAAAAAATCCATGAATGATTCGCTTGAATAATCTTTCCTATATCACTGATACTTTGAGAAAAAAAGGTTCAGGCTGGGTCCCAAAACATGACATTTTCAGAGGAAAAAGGGCATGCAGAGAAAATAATTAACAGAACTGTAGAACTGCGGCAGTGAATAAGCTCATCAAGTATGGAATAATAAAGCCTTTCCATCTATGGAGTCACAAGAATCAGTCTTAGTGCCAGAGAGCTCCAACTCATCCTAACCAGTGAATAGTTGTGGTAGGGAGATAAAGGTGACATGAACCAAGGCTTGTTGCAATCTGTTTGAGGGTTCCCTGAGAGTCCCGGGGCCCCCCTAAGCTGTGTGCTCACTGTAGCAGCAGCAGCAGCAGGCAAGGAGATTCCACACGGCTTCTGAGGGTGCTCATTAGATGGGGGTTTATTGGGGGTCCCACCCCTGGGAGCAGCATGGCTTCTGAGGGAGAAGGGGGAAGGGGGAGAGAGGGAGAGCCTAGGGAGAAAAGGGCCAAGAGAGACTCTGTGGTCTCCCTCACACAGCTTCACAGGGAGGTTCAAAGTGGGCGCGGAATAAGCCTTGGGCCAATGGGATTACAGATCCATGATACTGCAGGGGGGGATCACAGGCTTGGAATAAACCGTGTATTTTCGAAGGGTGAGACAGAGCATGCTATTTAAATAAAATGTAACACCACAGTATGGGAAAACTTCATCAGGTCTAAAATTCACAGTTCACCCACAGAGACTTCCTTGCATGGTCAAGGTGTGAGTGTCAGGAAACCAGAAGACTGTCACGCTGTTTCTACATGACTTCCCCTTTGAGGATATGCAGAAGTTCAAGAGGAAAGCAAGGCTTTTTGCCTCTTCAGGTTTGTCTGGAAAGATCGTGGATATGGTATCTAATTGACACATTTGAAACACCAAGAGAAACAAAACAAAGTTTCAAAAACAAGACAATCTGTTTTCCAGCTTGTCTTGTTCTTGTGAACAAGAACTTGTTTTTCAAAACAAGTTCTTGTTTTCAAGCACATGTATTCTTTTGGCAACTCAGAAGATGCTCTGATGTGGTCTGCTTTATTCTCCTGTCTGCTTCCTGCAGAGAGTTGCTGGTCACCACATGGCTGCAAAATTCTGCACTTCTGACAGGGCTCCATGGGACAGGGAGAGAAATAGGATTCATGCCCTGCAACGTTCAGCACTGCAGCACTCAGTATTGTAATACATGGTTTCTAGGCATCGTGATTAGTGCAATGCACTAAGTGATGCAATAATCTTCAGTGAAGTGCCTGAATTGCTGGGAAGAAGTCTCTTTCTTATTACCATAATCCCATACTGGAATTTTTCTGTGTCTTGTCTCTTCTGTTATAATTTGCACTGTTGGCACACCCTGACTGCTGCTTTTGTGCCTTGCCTTTGCTTTCCTGGCATGCTGGAGAGCCTGGAGGGAGTCTGAAGCTGCCCATGCATCAAGGTATTGAAGGGGAAAGGTGACAGGGCAGGGCTTTCATCTCATCCCTGTTGTTTGCAGGATCAGGAGTCCATGGATGCTGGAGGGATGCTGCTGCTCCCTTACAGGTGCAGCCTTTGGGACAGTCTGAGAGGAGACTCTGTACTGCTGACAGCTGTGCAGCTCCTTGGGAGGTAAAGCTGGGTGTCACCAAAATCAGGGTGCTGGCACTGCAGAGTGTGCCAGGAGCTGCTCCAGGCCCTGCTGGGCTGTGCCCAGCCAGGAGCAGCCACTCCTGCTGTGTTCCAATGCACTCCTCCAGGAGGTGGGCAGTGGCATGTGCACAGTGGGAGGGGGAAATTGGGCTGTGGTAACCAGCATGTTGGCTGGAGTAGCTCTCTCTTGTCTCTGTAGTAACATAAAATACAAAACAAATTTACCAGTGCAAGGAAGCACAATGCCATGTGAGCACCAGAAGCACTGAGTTGTGAAGTAGCTTCTTTCAACTTTCTTGTGTCTGACCAAGGAAGTTGTAAGTATAATAAAGAAATACTGATTTAAACCCTCTCACCACTGGTGTACTTTGAGTGCTTTGTAGACAATGCTTTTTATTTTCTTGTGAGTAAACTTCAAGCCATTTGGTATTTGTGTCTAAATTTATTCTGATTACTAACATTTATGTCAGGACAGAGAGAATTATACGCAAGAGATAGTGGTAGGAATGTGAAACAACATTATGAGGTTCCAGCAGCCAGAGAAAAAATATTCCTTTTACTATAGATACCCTTTATAGTAAAGATAATAATACCACATATGATTCACTTCCAGAAAATATTTCCTCAGTAGGCACAGCAGGCATTTCCTGCATGTTTTCTGTGGACTATAGGTTTTTTACAAGAGTCACAGCTCTTCTTTAGTTGTATACTTGTCTGTGCCTGAGGAGCCAAATACTGTTCAAGGTAACAGGGAATAACAAAACTAATTTCACCTCAACATAAAGTTCAGCACAGTCAAAAGTGCTGTTGCTTCATTCAATTGCCTTCATACGTAATAGTGTCATTAATAGGAATCTGGTTTTAAATTACAGGAGGAGTAAAAAAGTCAAGATATAGCAGTGGTTAGTACATCTCAAACTGTAGGTTGAGTGTCTACATTTTTGCAGGCCTGAGAAGTAAATGAATTGATGTTTTCTGCTGAAACACAGAATTCATTTTTTGGGAAATAAAAATTGAAAAAGATTGCTGCTTTTTTCCCCCAATAGTATAGAATAGAATCACAGAATATTCTGAGTTGGAAGCCACCCACAAGGATCATCAAGTCTAACTCTCAAGTGAATGGCCCATGCTGGGGTCAAACTCATAACCTTAGCATTATTGGCACCATGTTCCAAACAACTAAGTTAATTTTGGTGTTTTCTTCCAAGTAGCAAAGAAAAAAAAGGTATGGTCTTTAGTTATTCTAGGGCTTACAGAACAGCTGAACCAGCTGTTCTGTAACTTCCTGCATCTTTTGAAACACAGCTTGCCAGAATAGATATTTCCCCTTAAAATGGCACTTATAGTCTCAGCTGATCTTTAACCCCTGAACCTGTTGACTGCGATATAAACTCTGCCATTATCTTTCTTGCAAAGGAAGACTTATGTTCAAATTTGGCATTAATGTATTACTTTGTCAATTATTTTTGTGTGATAGGCAGCATCACAGCGGTCTAGTATTTGAGGTCCTGAAATCACAGAAAACAAAATCCAGTTCCCTGCATTGCCCACAAGCTTTCTGTGTAATCCTAGCAATCATTTAGTTCAAAGGGGATTGCTTGTATATCTTTACAAATACCTCTGAATACCTTTACAAACTGGATTAGTGCCCTTCCCTGTTTCACATGGATACTACAAGCATAAGTACATGAAAGTATTTAAGGCACTCTGAAAGTAGGGGTATTTAGAAGATTAACTCCCACTGAAGTCAATAGTTTTGGAATGATGTGTTCCCCACAGGAACATGTTTGTTCTTGCCTAGGAAAGATGAGCTCTTCTAGCTGCCTTGCTGTTTCAGTGACTGTGGTCTGCATGGTCCTGCAAAGACGTCCCATGTTTCAGACATTTCTCATGGACCAGAAAGAAGGTGCACCAAGTAACTCTGCAGAAGTCCTCTCCAGGTGGTGATCTGATGGCATGGTGGAACCGCAGGCGGTCAGCCTTTGTGGTGTTACATTTTATTTAAATGGCATGCTCTGTCTCACCCTTCGAAAATGCACGGTTTATTCCAAGCCTGTGATCCCCCCCTGCAGTATCATGGATCTGTAATCCCATTGATTTATTCCACGCCCACTTTGAACCTCCCTGTGAAGCTGTGTGAGGGAGACCACAGAGTCTCTCTTGGCCCTTTTCTCCCTAGGCTCTCCCTCTCTCCCCCTTCCCCCTTCTCCCTCAGAAGCCATGCTGCTCCCAGGGGTGGGACCCCCAATAAACCCCCATCTAATGAGCACCCTCAGAAGCCGTGTGAGTCTCCTTGCCTGCTGCTGCTACCAGTGAACACACAGCTTAGGGGCCCCCAGGGACTCCCCAGGAACCCTCAAACGAATTGCAACACCATACAGCTAGCTCTACACTCTGATTTTTTTCCACTTGTGTTTGTAGGAGGAGCTTAGCTCCCCACTCCTCACCTGATCTGCTGAAATCAGCAGAGCACAGAACAAATGTAGAAGTTGAAAATCTGATTTCACAAGTGTGAAGCTTGTTACATCTGTGCATGAGTACACATGCCAGTGACAGAAGATAACTGGTAGAAACTCAGATGTTTGTGATGCTTGCTGCTATTTAAACAATTTGCTTTTACATTAATAAAACTAATAAAAACTTTTGCACAGCAGGAAAACCAGACCAGTAAAGACATGACTTGAGAAGAGTACAGAAACAGAAGGTTTCCTGAGGTGAGATTAGTCAGGCAATGGGCAAGTGGCAGCACACCCGCTCGGGAATGACAGCAAAATCCAGGAGATCATATAAAGGTAATAATAGTAAAACACCTGGTGGGCAGGGTTAAACATGAATAGCCAATTCTTAAAAGAGAAATCTCTACCTAATATATGCTCAGATGTTTTGTACAGTTTCATGAACACACACACAACCCAGGCAGCCAAGCAAATGGCTAAATACTTGGTCATCTCTGAAGCAGGCAGCCGCACCAGTCAGCTCCAGCTTTGATCCACCTGTAAATTCCCCACTTTCCCATGTGATTTGGCAGAAGGAGGTGTTACTATGACTGGAAATAAGTTTATGCCTTTTCTCTGTTCCTTTAAAGTCAGATTGTTGCTCTGTCCTCTTGTGCTACTGTCGCTTGTCAGTAACACACCCTAAGAGATGAGCAAGTACAAAATATCACAATTAGATTTCCACGGCATTGTTAATGCTAGGTGTAAGTCAGCTCAAACTGGCACACTTGCTACCTTTGACATTATTTTAGAAAATATCACAGAGAAGTTCAGATATTTTCCTACACTTTAGCATGGTATCAACAGTATCATGTAATGGCACTGTAACTTCTCTCTGTAGGCAGATGGCAAGACAACACACAAAGCATTATAATGACCAGTGTGGGGTGTTGTTAAGGCATGAATTAAAGCTCCCGGAGCATAAAATCTTTTTTGTTAAAATAGATTTTATAATTTTCAACTGCATTGTGGATGCACATTTTCAGTGTGGGCTCATGAAAACACCAGAAATTAAGAAGAAGAAAAGCTGGTTCTTTTGAGGTTGATCTGATTATCTATCCATCTAGCTTTGTCTACATCTAGCTCTTTTCTCTCATGGAAAGCCCTGTCAAGATGAGTCCTCTGACATATGTTTTCAAGTGTTGCAACACATGCTGTGAAGTAACTTCAAATCAAATGGAATTGAAACTGTACCTTTGAGCAGGCTCTTTCAGACCAAATATCCAACAAGAGATGAGAAACTTTATTTATTTTCAACATTGAATTCCAGCTTTAATAGGACTCCATTGTAATCATACATCTGAGACAGGATGTAGTTGCTTAAATCAGGGAAGCAAGTACATTTTAGGTAGTGAGGGTATCATGCCTGGTCTTCATCTGCCACTGCAAAAGCGATTTCAGGTCTCCCTGTAACACATAGGTCTCTCTATACGTGTTCTTGCAGGCGTCCTGGATACTCAAGGAAATGGTACCAGAGTGTCTGATAATATCAGCTACCAGAGTGCTGGGTATGGGTGTCTCTGTCCTTTTAGGTGGTGATGTATTTTTCTCCTGAAAGTTCTTGGCGGAGGTGCAGCAAATCGCACACGCTCTTTCACATAAACTAAAAACTGCCATCAAATGAGTGCAGATCCTGCATCAATGTTTAGGTGTCCACTCCTTGGCTGACTTGAAACTAGCTAATTTGGATGCTCTTAGCAAGGTAGTAATGAAAATGCCTCAAAAAGCAAACCACCTAACTACTTGCAGCCCACACAGAGTTTCTGTTCCCTCAGACACACTGCTATAGGCATCTCAGCTACCTCTGATATAGGTCTAGATGACACCACAGGATAGCATAACCCTGTCACAGTGAGTGCCTAGCTCTGGCCGTGCTGTGTGGAGAAAGCCATACATGTGACACATCCCTGCCTATGTTCCTGAGGTCTGTGTAACTCACAATGCTGTTCCACTGTGGCTGCAGCGCCATCCAGTCTCACAGCTACCCATTCTCATGACTCTGGTTGCAGAAATCTTCCCCCTTGCCTGCACAAACCACCCCTGCTATTGTATGGAGATTTTTGCTTCTTGAAGCAGCCATGGTAGGCCAGTTTGGAAGCCAGGATACCAGACTTAAAAGGTTAATGATCTATCCATTATGCTAAATCCTATGCAGCAGCGCTAATTCTTCCTATTCAATCATCCTTTTCCCAAGAGCTTGGGAAAATACAAGAGACACGGAAGGCTACTGATTTATTGCTGTCATGCAAAAGGTCAGCCTAAGGAAGACCAGACACCCAGTTGCCCTATAAACTTAGTATATGACAAGCTGTCTGTTAGTTTGTCTTCAGAACATCCTTGGCAAACAGGCCACTATAAAAATAACACTCAGAGACTTTCAGTAACTTGTACTTCACTTTTCTGGGTTTTTTCCCAAAGAAAATGAGAAAATAGGTTCTATCACCTTCCAGCATCACGTGTTCACTCTGAAATGGAAGTTAAGATACTCTGATTTACCATATCAGCTACTTACACATCACATCTCCATGAGGGGTGAACTGATGAAAGTTATCACAGAAAGTTACTTGACAGTGAAACTGTAGAAAAGATTTCTATTATTGAGTCTTAAACCCAGACTATACAAAAATCAATAATAAATATTGAAATAAACTGGCATATCTCTCACTTTTAAGCTCCAAAGTAGAGTTTAGGACTACTGAGAAGACAAACATCAGTGTAGACACAGCAGTAGAAAAATGTGCTTATATATGGTGTATTTTTGAATATAAAGATATGTATGTATGTAATGTAGATGTGCATTTCAGATGTATGAGCATATATATTCTCTGCAAGCTGAGAGACACAAAAGAACCTAAGCCACCACTTCAGAGCTTCTCTCTGTAGGAGAGTTACTTTCTGACAGCAAGATAAATGAAGTGGCAGCTGTGGTCATTCTCTAGTGCTCATGCTTGTTTAGTACTCTGATTAATGATGAGTGCTTTACTTAGCCCAATTTCTCTCACAAGCCTTTATATGCTGCTCAGAGCCCAATGTAAACTTTATGCGCAGATGCACGCACACAATAAAATGATTCCATATTGAAAATGACTTTAATTTCAAAGTGAGTCCCCCAAGGACCTCATTGGTGCGGATGGAGTATCTTGATCTGCCTTGACTCAAGCCTAGGTTCATAGGCCATCCACAAAAGTGGCAACATTGCACTAAAAAGGTGCAGTAGATATTAAAAGGAAGTTATGACATCCAGTTGCTATTTTAGTAAATTTTTTAATTTACTAATTTGGACATTTTAGAAAAAGAGGGAAAGGAGCATGAGCACTGATAGAGGAAAAAATTCTTTCATATTGAAGTCCATCCTGAGAAGATTTATCTATCTAAGCAAAGTAAGAATCTCCAACCTTTACTCTAACACTCCTTCTAACTGAGAAAATTATTCCATCTCAGAAAAAAGTATGAAGCATCATGACATGAGCCTTGCAAAGGAAAAATAAATGATGGAGTCCTACTGTGTTCTTATAATGATTTCTAACTACATATCCACTACCATCTGAATAAATATTTTATGAGATGAAAGTAATTGATAAAACGGCATTGTGTGGGATCATCAGAAGGAGTTTCAACACATCTTTGTGGACTGCGTTATTGCAACATTTGCACCCAGAAAGAGCCAAGTGAGCAAACTCTGTATGAGTAGTCAACAGCTGGAGAAGCTTAGAAATAGCCTGTGGTCATAGAGTGGGTAACAGTAAAACACTTTGTCATAGAGACAATTGCACATAGTAAGGCATATGTGAACTCAACACATTTACTGGCTTTCAGCAAATCCAGCAGAAATCAGGAATAACTCTCAAATTGACATTTAAACTCTTAAGGAAGCTTATTAGTCAAAAATTAAAGCATCTTCTATGTGGAAAGGCAAAAAAGAAAAACAAATTAATGGACAGTTCTTCACATCATAACAGCAAAGAAGAGAGGCCAACTTAGAACACATATCCATTCTCTGTATTGAAGTTATTCTTGCTTTGTCAGAGAGATGAATACTACCATCTATTTGGCAGGCCACTGCTGAGACCTGCAAAGGGCTTGCGCATCCTCATCAATTCACTAATTGGACATTAATTTTTAGACTAATCTTACTCAGACCTGCAACTTCAGCTTTGACTGTATATTTTCTCTTTCTTTAGTACCTAATTTTAAATGTAAGCTGATGCACTGAGTGCAACTTTTCTAAATAACACTGCTCTAAGTCAAAAATAAAGATATTCTTTCATTAGGTTTTTTGAAATTAGAGCTAGTATAGTAAGAAAACACAAATAAAAATTATCCTTAAACTCTCTGAAATTCTTGCAGCAAACATAAACTTAGTACTTATTTTCCCAAGGCTAAGATGCTCCAATGTGTTTTGTATTTTTCTGCAGAGATGAATTGTTGACATTTTAGGAAATAGATTTAATAGAATTTATAGTGACTCAAGTATTAATGCTATCAAGCATTTATGTGGCCATATTGATTTCTTTACCATTGCCTAGAAAACAAATAACATCAATGCTTTCTTCCTTCAGAAGTTAACAGTATGAGTTATAGCTAATGCTTTCAAAATTATACCATTATGACTTCTTTATAGGCTATTTGTTTCTTCATTCCATTTTGTCAAGCAACAAAATACTTGTAAAAGCTTGATTTCAAGGCTTAATAGCCTGATACTAGAGTTAAGCAGGAAAGATGACAGTAACAGAAACTTTATTCAGAAACTATGGGATTTGCTCATTTTCTGAACAACTATAATGGAAGCAAAATTTCTGTTTAGGTTGTTGCTGTTACTGTAAATGCAAACTTATCCTCCAGCCTCTCAAAAGCAGGGCGGTGATGCCTATAGGTAATTTCTAATTGGTAGCCTCATTAAATTTTTGCTGTGTAAACTTCACCATACTCACACATTCACACACCATGCCCCTTCCTTCTATGAGCTTTTAAATCACCGTCCATTCCCATGGGCTTCAAGGGACATGTGTGCATCATAGTAACAACTATTCACCAAATCAGGGAATAAGCTGAGTTGGAAGGGACCCACGAGGCTCATTGAGTCCAACTCCCTGCCCTGCACAGCACCATTCCCAAGATGTTGGAAGTGCCATGTCATATCACCTGTGCATGCTCCTGCTCCACTTGGAAGCACTTTTTTCTATAGTTAGGACAAAATCCTGTCTTTAGGGATCTCTCCTTCCTTAACAAAACACTGCTGGAGTGACATCTCTCCCTCTTACATATGTGCCATATCTGCCATTTTCACAGGAGAAGCCATTCATTATTTATATGGAAAAAGCCTTCTCCATCCATTTGAGTAACTGTTTCAGCTGTCTCTTATGATTTATTCACCATTTGTAATGTTTCTCCTTTTCTTTGTTACATTATCATAACAGGATGGTAGCAGCACTTTGAAAAGGACAGTTTCCACTCTGTTCCCAAGGGGAGGTAACAGAGCACTGTAACAGCAAAACTTTTGAATGCTTGACTTCTTTATTCACAGTTTCTTGAGTATGACCATATTTTGCACATCTAATTTCTAGGTGGCTGTACTGCCTGGGCTAAGCAGACCATGTTGGGCCACAGTGTGACGGGTGATCCCCACAGCAAGCACACCATAAGTACAATCTGGGACATGTCACACCTACCTGTGTCATGGCCATTGCATCCACCTGCCTGCAGGGAACTCTGCCCTGTCTGTGGCTGCCCCAGTCTTACTCCCGTGTGATAAAGAGTCCTGACAATATGAGTTATCCAGATTCAGGCTTATCTGCTTTCAAAGATATGACTGACTTTGGGCACTTTAGTTAATAGCTATACCTGACTTTCTTGCTGTTTCCAGCACTAATCACACAAAGATCTTCCAAACTGAATTGCAGTCCTCTGTTTTAGGAAGACACCTAAAACAGGTGCTGTTTTCAAAACGCAAACACGTGAACAGATGACTGAAAATCAGACTTTTTGAAGCTCAGGCATGTTAGCCATGCAGATGTGGTAGCACCACAAACATCAAGCATTAAAAAAACAGCATGTGTTCAAAATCATTTGTGAACATAGAGTAAGCCCACAAATTCAGATGTCTGATCTAAACCCAGATGAGATTGCATCATTCCCCTACTTCTCAGGTCGGAAAGATGCATATAGCAGAGGGGACGTAGCTGAGACACCTGTCTGTGGTTTCTAGGCCAGGTGCCATAGTATGAAAGACAGGTTGGACTCTTAGAAGCCAGACAGGAATAGGTTTCCACCCTGTTCCAGGTGTTTGCTAGACTCATTTCTGTCCTACAAGGCTGTAGCTTAAGGTTATTAATGCTTCTGATAAGCAATTTAAGAAGTCTGGTTTGCAGGACAGGCACGTTTTTTAGCATATCATTACCATCATGATTTTCTGAAGGTTCATGAGAGACCTCTTGGGAGTTACACTTAATCTTTCCTTAACTCAGAGGCAAACTTCCTCTTGCAGGCTGCTGAGCTCAAACATTTCCCAGAGCACTTGCTGCTTCAGTGAGTGTCCTGGGTCAAGCTCAATTGAAGTGCTTATTATTATGACTATTACTTCGCAGTCACAGTTCGTTTTTTTCCATCTTGGTGAACTCACTTTGGATTTGGTTTTACAAATCCGGGGTGGTCTTGGCTGCACTCAGTGGTTTGGTCAGCTCTAAAAGGCTCTATTCAAATCAGGATTTGTGAATACACTGCACCTGTGACTTAGGAGGGTGGAAGAATGACTTTTACTTCCATGCTTGCAATGGTTTAACTTTACTGGTTTTGGTGGTATCAGTAGACTGAGTCAGATCAAGAACACGTGTCACATCCTCCTACATGTAATATGATGGAAAATCATAACTACTCTTTGAATTAGAGACAAGGAAAAGCCCTGTTGAAGGTGTTAACGAGCGTGATCACTGGAAGGCTTACCGTGATTTCCTGGAGTGTAAGCCTTACAATAAGCAGTTTAACTTTAGAGGGACTGTCAAAAAAAGGAGATATGGAGTATTCAGAAGAATATGGGGTTTTTTTTTCTGTGACTTTATTTTGTGATTTCACTGTCAAAAAGATCAAGGAAAAGTATATGTGTAGCAAAAACCATGTGCTAGGAACCTCAGCCTCAGCAAACATCTGCTTTTACTGCTCTGCTTAGGGTTAGGGTTCCAAAATCCACAAAGCCTAGAGCTCCAGGGACACTGGAAGGAGTCTCTTGAATAGACTCCCTTGTTCTGGCTTCTTTGGAAGGGGACAGGAACACAGAAGGATGTATATGTCCCTATTCAACTTTGTCACTGCAGGTAACCTATATGCAAAGTGTCTCTACACATGTTGGCTCTTCGTATATGAGAACTTTATCCTTGGTCATGTTTGCATTTATCAGAAGCATTTTGTAAGAGATAAAAGGCAAAGCATTTGCAAAAGACCCAACTGAACTATGTCTAGAGTTTAGAATATGTACTACTCTCATTCATTTGAGCTTGAACTTTAGGTATAAATGTATAACCCCTGTACACAGCTGTGTGGGCATGTTCCTAATCACAGCTGTGTATAAGAATGGGTTTTTTATTGATGCCGATTGTTTTACCTCTGAGTGAAGACTACTTATTTTGTTTAGTCAATCAAATTACAAAGAGCAAAGAAGCAATTTTTAAGGTGTTTCAGTTCACTGTGAGCAAAAGCAGGAATTTCTGGATTGTTTATTTTTCCAAAGTTCTGAAAAAGAACTTTATTTAAATTAAACAAGATCTATTAAACTCTTTATCCAAAGTCTTAAAGAAATATAAATGTCTGATCCTTTTCTTTCAGCCTTTGACTGAAAATAACTGTACTGTTTTGCATACCTTGAAAATTGTGAACTTTTATAAAATCTTTTATAGTAAATGACAAATATTTTAGGAAACAAGAGTATGAAGAATCACTTTCATGAGAGGTTCTTAATGGGGGAAGATGAGTAACTGTTGTCACACTGAAACTACTGTAGCATGAGGAATAAACTATAAACTCTGTCTGGAGGAACATGAATCATCACTCAAAACTCTCTTCCATAACACTCAGAACAATATCATTTCGCTCTCAGTTTTCTCTTTGAAAAAGAACTCTGATAAATCCATATATCAGAAAGGGAAAAAAGGTATTTAACTTGTTGTTGCCTAAGTATACATTTATCTCCAAAATGTGAGTGAACTTCATAATCAGAAAGGAAGTGTCACAAATAAATGAGCTCCGTTTTATTTTCCTTTGGAGACTTCCCTAGAAGTTTTTAAATAACAGCATGGAGGGCAGCAAAGCCAGCAGTCAGGCAGTCTTCTCATCAATGTGAACAGTGTCAGCGGCACTTACTGGCAAAGCAACAAGTATCAGGATTAGCAAAAGAGACACCTTGCCATCAATCTTCTGCTGAGCTGAACAGCAAGACCAGTGCCTCTTGATTGCACCTAATTGCCTGCACCTGAGTTTGAACCTGGCTGGCAGAATACAGATTCAACAACAGAGAACTGAGTAGGCAAAAGACGTTGCAAATATGAGACACACAAAACTGTGCAGTATCAAAAAAAAAAAAAGCATCCCAATCTAACCCTAAACCAATTGGTTAAACCTAAAAATCCCTCTTACGACTTGCAAGGTGGTTGGTCAGGTTACACAGGACACAGATTTGTTCCTGCAGTGAGCACAAAAAGCACAAACTGCACCTTTCTCAGTTCTACATCTGGATTCCAAAACATAAGTCTGATAGCATCTTTTAGTGCTTTCAAGCACTTTTTCTTTAAGTCCCTCTAAAGAATAGTACACTGCTACTGTTCTGTTGAAAGAATGCAAAGGCAAAAATATTCTGAAATGTTTTCTGAGCAACAGTGTAGGTTTTCTGTGTGTAATTTAAAACTTGTCCAAGGCAGCCTATCTGCATCTTAAATTACAACAATTAAAAAATTTCCATAGAAAGATCAGTTGTGCAAGGCTAGATTGGATTGTGGCCACATGTCTGAAGTTTCCTTCTAGTTCTTATGTTGTTCTTATTGAATACATTTGGCAATGTCTGATGCTATATGCATTGAAATTACTCTTTCATTTACACTCCTGAGTTAAACTATTTACAGAGTAAAGCATAGGCCCTTGATTTTCTAAGACCATCTCTCTATTTGCTGTCAGGAGGAAAAGTCTCAGAAAAGTTCTTGTCTTCACTGACAGCAGGCCCAGATCCAGTGGGATGCATCTAGGATGTGATGATCTTGACTGAAACTCTATTTTGTCCAAACAGGGCTTTTCTTATTGCTTGCAGACAATAAATGTGGTTTGTGGAAATATCTGTGCAGTCCATCTACCTCACTCTTCACCTGCTAACACACCCGGCTCAGTCACCACCCAAGCACACTCAACATATCACCATCAATTGGCAGAAACACAAGGCCAGGCACTGCCAGCCCCACTCAGGCAAATTTCCAATGAAATTGCCAACAGCAACTGAGACTGAGAAAGGAGTCTGGGATTACAGGTAGTGCTGGAGCCAAAAGCTGTGTGTGCACTGTTCTGCAAAATAAACATATTTCTCAGAAATTTGAACGGTACTGAGAATGAGAGGGAGATTGTTGAAAAGCACAACTATGACTTGATTCCAACTGCAGCTCGTGTGATCAGGGAGAGAGAAAGAAAATCAAGAAAGGCACTCACAGTCCCAGATTGATGCAATCAAGCTGGTTAACACTCCCCATCCTATCAAACACAGAATTTCCTCCCTCCTGCTGGGCTTCTGAGACTAAGGATGTCAGGTGAAAAAAAACTCTTCAAGCCTGCCAGCAAGTTCCTTGGAGAAGTAAACTGCTCCTGAACACCTGTAACATAGCATCTTATCAGGAAAGATTATCATCTCTTTCTCACACTTATTTGACAAAGGCAGAAGCTTATCCCAACACCATTTCAACACCCAGCTAAAAAGGAGAATAAATCAAAATGTCAAGGATTGGATTTTTTTCAAAACATTTATGATACATAATCCTAAATGTTCTTCTGAATTTTTCCATTGTATAGCTGAATTAACTTCTTGAACTATTTTTTTATAATTAAGAATAAATTATTCACCCTATTCAATCTTTTAGTCATCTTGTACAGCAGTTAAATTCTATTCCTAACCACTCTCATGTACAATCAATCTGGAGTACATCTGCGGAAGTTAAGGGCTATATTCAAATTTGCAGTAATGTAAATGAGAGAGATCTTTTCCTGCTAAAATTAGATTATTTTATCATTAATTTCTTATGTATAGCTTTCATTTTTGATAAAAAAAATAGAGATGGAGAGGAAAAAGTTCAAACTACAGTGGAGACAAAGCTCCACTGTCACGGGTGAAGACGCAGGCAGAGGTGATAGCAAATCATATTGGCAGTGCCAAACTCTGGCAGGAAAAGGGTATTAATTTTTCTCTTCAAGATAAAAAAGAAAATGGAAATGAGACACTGAAATTTGAGGGGCTACTTTCCCTCTTTATAATACTTAGAAACTTCAGCCACTTGTGACAGAGCTTCCAGTCTAAAGCCAGGCTGCAATCTTCCTAAGTCAAGTCAGCCTGGACATTTCCAAGAACAAGGGTAGAGGAATAAAAAAACCACTGGAAGGCCTCCTCTCCTGACGTCTGCTTAAAATGCCATTTATCCTCAAGAGTGCAAGAAGTTTCAGCTGAAGGTGGAAACACCTCCAGTTAGAGAAAGCAGTGTCCTCTTTCATCAAATTCTTTGGGAAAAATTTGGTGAAAATTTTTTGACAGGAGAGACACCATCCAGATGAGTACCTGAACTCACTATGGGTCCTCTCATCACTCACTGTATATACAGTTAATGTCATGGGCAAGCAGGATTACTTGCCTTGTGACCATGGCTTTGAACTTTGAACAAGTGTTTTGTCTCTGGCGTCAGAACTGAGGCTAGAAACCCCATTTTCTCACCACACTTTCAGAGTGGGATTCTGTATCCAGACAAAGGCACCAAGTATCCCCTTCCTAACACAGCACAAGAGGCAAAAAAGCAGGAATTGCAGGGAAGACACAGAGTGACAGTCAGCTAATTGGGAGAGAAACCAGTGTAGAACACACAGAAACAGCAACTGGGGAGAGAGGTCCATCAGGAGCTTCACTATAGTGTATATGTCTATATGGATATATATATACCTACAATATATATTACCCTATATATGTACCATGTACAGTTTCTCATCTTCTGCAAACTAGAATTAGATAAACAAGCAAGACAATAATTTCCAAACACAGCCTCTTGCTTTACCAGTCAACCCAAGCTGACCATCACTTCAGTGGATTGATCTGTAGCAGTTTTTTTGATACCTGGCTCTTGTTTGCATGATACTCCTTTCATACAGAAAGGCCTGAGGGAATTGGCTGGTGATAAAGGATTAAGAGAACTAAAACTGGCAAAAGTTTGCCAAGATGGAGAAGGTAAACTTGAAGGGAACGTTAAGTGGGAGGACAGCAAATCAGGTTGTTTGGCAGGAAAGGAGCTGGCAGGGGTCCAGCTAAGGGAAGAAGGGCTGATGTCTCAGCACCTCCCGCTGCCAGAGCCTCCCCAAGTACTCAGTCTGTAGCACCCCACGAGCACAGCGTGCACACTTTCAGGTCCCCTCACCTCCTGCTCTGAGCTGCACTGAGCAGCTCCACACTCACTCAGCGAGAGCTCTGTGCACAGCAAAACCGTGTTATTTCTCACGAGTCCAGGAATGCTGAGGTGGGAATGTGCCTCTGCAGCCCCCCTACTCCAACCGGGGTCAGGTGGAACAGGATGCTCAGCTCTGTCAGATGGATTTTGAGCGTCTCCAAGAATGGACACTCCATAGCCTCTTTCCATCTTCAAACACACAATTAAATGCGAAGTAGTGGGGGAAATCGTGTCTCTGAACACTCAGTGATGTACCACGTTAGCCTTCAGCTTCCTCTAAGAAAAGAAACAAGGGGGTGTGCAAGAGCATCCCACTCACGTCTTACGGTGGTTTCGAGGGAGAGTTATTCATCAGTGAAAGCACTGAGGGATGCAGGAGGAATCACCCCGCAGCTTGGAGACAGCGTCGGGGCGGCACGACGCGGTCACGGCAGCGTCACGGGGCGCTCCCCGCGCAGCTCCTC
>NW_005054316.1:3196509-3202225 GCF_000277835.1 Geospiza fortis | reverse complement strand
ACGCAGCTCGTGGGCTACACTCGGGAGTGGCTCCAAGTCCTGTCTTCCACCTGTTGACTGTATCCTATGGGGGCACCAAGCACGAGTGACGGAGGGAGCAAAAAAGGTGGCGGCTGGAGTGGGCTGTGGGAGCAGCTCAAAGAGCAAACTGTCTCGGCATGGACAAGAATGTTACTGAGTGGGAATGAGCTTATAAACTATAGCCTGGACCGTGTGTGCAGGGGGAGTCCCCTGCTGCTGTTAAAATCATACCTTATTTCTCTTTTTTAATGTATCTCTGGTTAAGAAACGGAGCAAGGCAGGGAGGGATTAGCAGATCTTCTAAGAAACCTACTCTGCCTTTCTGCTTTTGTTCTCTGCTGCAATTGTTGCCTCCAAAACTCAATGCACAAATGCAGAGTCTGGTCCTGCTTAACTTCACAGCAAAACTTTCTGATCTTGTGAGAGCTGGAAGGTAGTGAGGAGAGCTCTCCACACCCTGAATGCCTTCAAGCACCACTAAGTACTGTGTCCCAGCTAACTCTTTTGATAAACTACTCCAATATGCATCAGTGATTCTGAGTTGCTTTCAGAGGTACCAATGCCAGCTTCTTTTTAAGTAATTGACCACATAATTTTCATTTTATTTAAGTCTGATGGTCATCAGTGCAAATGATGTGGAAAATCTGTACAGCTGGCATTCATTTACCCTTTTAAAAAAACTTTAAAATGTGTTTAGTACTGGTTTTGATTCCAAAGAAAGTTTAGAAAAATGTCCAGGGGGTTATGCTGCTTTTGTCTAGTGGTTGCTCAAGGCAGAAGGGAATCTGTTTGCACATTCCTGAGGTTTTACGTGGATGTGATTGCAGGGATTTGTTGACAGTCAGCAATACTAGCAGGGAAGGCAGAGCTGTGCCTTTCACGGAAGGCTTAGAGCTTCCATATTCACCTTTTTCATGTGAGACCATGAATGTCAGTAAATGTTAGCAGTATTTTTCTAATAACAGAGAAATTAAGTGAAGCGTAGAACTGTCATAGCAGTGCTTGTGTGCTTTCTCTGAAGTGAAGTGATAGGTAGAGGAGTCCCCTTTGGATTCTTTGTTCCAACAGAAGAAACCAGGACCCAAGTGCCGCGTAAAGCACTTTTACAGCAGGACTCTGCAGACTCAGATTCTTACATCTTATGGGGTCTGTTCTGTGCCTGTCTCCTTGGGATCTCTTGTCAAGTAACTTTCTGAACTCCTCAGCAGCAGCATTTAAATGCTAAATTATAGCTTGACCTTTGCAAAACAACTTTTGTTTTCACTGTGATGTGTTAGTGGGTATGATTTTACCCTTTCTGGATTACACCTACTGTTCCAGCATTTTCTAACTGTTTTCAGGCCCTGCTACCAATAGACTATTTGAGCAAGGATAACAATTTCACTTGTCATTGCAATTGGGGTTTTTTATGAATGGTTTCACTTAACCATTTAAAAATCTGTACTGTAGAACAAATAAAGTGCAGAAAATGCAAAATAAAATGGATTTTTTTTTAAATCACTGGGATCACGAAATGTTCAAGCATGTTTAAATACGTTTCTCTTTACCACATGGAAGTGTTTAGCAATTTTTGTGAGGAACTGATGAGGATATGAAGGAACAGCTTGAATTTTCTAAATGGTAGAATACTAGTCTATTAACTTACCAAGCTTCATCCTAAATCCTTCTGCTTGCTTTTATGGGAGGTTTCCCTAACCACGTGCTTCTGCAGTTAGAGAAACCTTGCAATCCTTGGCCTGTAGAGTCCAGTCTCTCTCTTGTAGATCCATACAGAAGAAAGAATGCATTTGCCACTACAGTGTATCCTTATTCTGAGGAAGGGGAAATGAGCCTTAATGCTGTACTGCAAAAATAGAAGCATTTTGATTTATTTAAGGCATATTTTACTATTTTCATTCAGGTAAGATACGTGATTTTGAAGCCAATCTCAATAATTTCTCTTGTTGTATTTTTGTCTGTATTGTGACACAGTCTTGGAATTCAGTTTCTTCTGGATGAAGCTGCCATTGCAGATGTGCTTCATGAATGTATCTGGTGAAAGTACAGCAGGTCCAATGTTAAAATGCAAAAACCTGAAATGTATGTAATGTAGACAAGGTTTTCTCAGTATAAACATTTTAATCTAACAGAACTGCTTATACTGGGTTGCAGTCCTTGCTAGCATACATCCAGCCTTAGATCCCCCTGGAGCTGATATGTGGCTATATCAACTACATTTCATATGATGCGATCTTGAAAGTTTCCCTTTTTCATGTTTTCAAATAGCAGTGTAAGTTGCTTGTTCTGCATTGACACACCTGAATTAATTTGCATCCTTCATATTCCACTTTGTCATATTTTTACTAATAAATAGTTTGAAAAGCAGCTTCAGGCCTCCCTTTAAACAAATTTTTATGTGTTTTCTTTCACAGTTACTAGAACTGTACTAGAATGTACAAAACATCTCTTTTGAAGTTGTTCTGGGAAATACAGAATAAAAGGCTAGATTTAGGAAAAGCAGTGGGGGGAAAATTGTGAAATAGAATGTTTTTTTGAACTCTTGGCTTGAAAATTTTGTGCATATAGTATTTTGTATAACCTATATTTTGTATAACATGTCTATATACTTTGCAGGATTGAAATACATGTGTGTTGGTGATAATCTGTGTGCTTACCAGAGAGAGCATAAACCTTCAGTAATAAGAGTGGAAGTATATGGAGGGGTTAAGCTTGGTGGTTTTGCACAATATTTCCTTGCTCTCCAGTACTGTGAAGGAAAGAGGAGTAAATGTAACATAAAAATAAATAAAAATGGATATTGGAATAAGGAGAAGTGAAGTATATGAAGGAGTGTCATGTTGATATAGCTGAAAGGCTTATCCTTACCTTCTCATCTCCAGCTTCCAATCTCACGCCAGGCTATTCTAGACAACACTGAGATCTAGCCCTAGTTCTTGGCTTTGTGTGTGATTCCTCAAATTCTTATTGCTTGACAATTAAAGATGGAAATGGTTAAAGGGGGCAGTTCATTCCACAGAGACACTTCCAACACTGTTGGCATTTGTGATTAAAGCCCCAAACTTAGATGTGCACTGCAGTTCCCAGTGCAAGCACTCAGGTTCACCACTGTGAACCTTTCTGTGGCTCTTGTTGTCTGGTGACCTTTATAGTCTTAATTCCAAGAGAAGCAAGTGGTTAGGATAACTCAAGTCATTTGTGTGTGTGCGTGTAGTTCCTGTTTATGTTTGGTTTTGTAGTTTTGGCTTGTACAGATTTCTTCTGATTGAGTTCTCCCTGAGAAGTTTTGTGGCTTATCTGCAAGTAAGAGAGAGAAAAGCCACCCTTTATGAGACAAACAAGAGCTCCTGCATTTTAAGAAGCTCAATTCTGTAAGCACCTGAACTTTGGAACTCAGGACTATCCCTAGATAGAATTTAAAATGACATACAGCTCTTTTCTTTGTACTTGATGTGCCAGTAACTTGGGATATTGCTTAGAGGCACCACATTTCTGTTCAGTCTTGCACCAGTGGAGGGGTGCCCCAGGAGTTCTCTGCAAACAGTTCCTTCCCAGAGGCATTGCCTGTGAGAGGTGAGGCATTACAAGCTTTCAGGGATTGTTGGTCCTTCCTCTCAGATCTCAGGTGCAGAAGGTGTTCAACTTTCATCTTCTTAGGATTACCTTTCCATCATAAAGAAGGGCAAGTACTCTTCCCCCATCAATGTTGCATTCAATCTCCTGTCCAAGGCAAAATGTGGATTCGGAATTGTGGATTTCACTAATTAAAATTGTTTTGACTCCCAAGAAAAGCAAAATCCCTTTTCTAGAAAAGCCATCAGTAGGTCACAGAGCAAGGAGCAACATCTGTTAGGCAATAAATATAATGCTGTTAGTTCTAATTGGACTGTTGTTGCCTAATAGCAGTTAGTCAGTGCTGAATGATGAAAGCCAGACATAATTTTGGTTCAGTTTATATGTAAAAGATAGATATTTTATGTAAAGATGGATTAGGAGTGTACCAAAATGTGGTGTATAGCAATTTGGCTGATAACTGTCACAGAGCATCATTTTTACAATATTTCAAATAGAAAGCTTAACTCCTGGATACTTTGAAAAACAAATGTAAGATGTCAGAGGTATTCTAACTAAGCTTGCATTTTTTTGGCTGTTCAATGTGATTGATCTAAGCAATAATAAATTGGTAGTGCTAAACATGCTCAAGGTAGAAAAGAAAAACTTCTACATTAAACGCTAAACGGGCAATTTTCAGTATTTCAAATAATTTCAAAGCATGTGTTTTAAAAAACAGCTACCATATCATGGCATTGTCACCACTGGGTTTTTAAAATTAATGTAGTTCTTTTTGACAAAAAATGGTTTTGTATGCCAAACTTAAAAAAACCTCTTTCCATTTTAAATTAAAAAACAAAACAAAAAGAACCACACTGGAACCATCAAACGCAAAACACCTCTGTCAGATTACAGCTCTGAAAGACTTGAAAGGGCTGTGACTAATTTAATAAAAGCCCACCTTGAATTTCACTCACCTTGTTTGCTTGTTTTAGCCAGTATTGGTCACACAGAATTAATAGAAAACATACCTACAATAACTTTTGCCTGCTGGAGTGCATCAAGCAAAGGTGTTTGCAGCAGGGCATGGGGAAGGTGGTGGGAGCTCTGCTCTTGTACTTGCAAACTTTCAACTCAGTGGAAAGAAAGTTCGGTTTATTTTATTTCATACATGGTAGCAAAAAGGAATGGGTGTCACCTGCCATGGTCCTCTCCAGCTGTCTCCTAACAAACCTTCAATGGACTGGGAATACTTTCTCCTCCTTTGTGATACTGGGTATCTCTGGACTGAGTCTGAAATGTCCTTTGACCAATATTCTCTTTAGGAGTGTTTTTGGTAAGTTAGGGCATGGTTTGGATAAATAACGGCAAGGCTTCACGTGGAGGAGGAGAGCCTGTCAGGGCAAGCCACAGCTTCAGTCCCACTTCTGTATCTGCTGTTCTTCTGGCTGTATTTCCACTCACACTCTGACGAAATTACCTCGTCAGTCTCACCTGTTTCCAATGGCAGCCTCCCCATTTCTTGAAAAACAAACCCTACATGCCCCAGTCACATCCTTCTCCCATCTTTCCCCACCTCTTCTCTCAAGTTTTTCCATCTGCCCCACCACCTTGTTTTCATGCAGTCTTGTTTGCCTTTCTGTCCCTGTCTTTCTTCCCCGTGCCCCCTCTGAAGAGGCTGTGATGGGAGTGGTGGGCTCCTCTTGTGGGAGAGCAGAGTGTGCTTTGTGGTTAGCTCTCGAGTGCTGCTATGACTTGAACAGGAAATCACCTCTGTGCTCCTCCCCACATTCCCACCAGTACCGCTCAAGTCAGAGGGTTTCATTAACCTGACATCACACCCTGCAACACCACAGCTCCAGCAACCCACCAGGAGAAAGGCAGCTGAGGTGTAAAGGCTCCTATGTACCTCTCCTCCTCCTCGTCCTCCTCCGGCTCTTTCTTCTCTTCCTCATTATTTGGTCTGCTGAGCTTGAGTCAAAAAGACTCTGCGCAGAGAAAAACTTTCAGGATGGCTTAATTTTTAACAAGTTTACTCATTTGTTTAAATTGTTGCTAAGATGATGAGTAAGTAATAAGTTGGCTAAAGCATATCCCTGGCTTTGCTGGGTTTCCCTTTCTCTGTGTAACTTATGATCTCCCGTTT
>NW_005054316.1:3189807-3196456 GCF_000277835.1 Geospiza fortis | reverse complement strand
TGACTTGCCTGGAGCTGGAGATGTGCCAGAAAAGTCAGCCCCAACACTCTGCTTGTGAGGGACACTGATGCTAAATGGACATTTGCTCTGACTATGACCATTTTTATTTTTCTTTTTATAGTTAGCTATACATATGAGGGACTGTTTTTCACCAAGAACAACACAATGATCAAAACAGATGAGCTGGAGAAAGAAAAGAGAAAAAATGCCTCAAAAAATGAAGAGCAACAGCATAGGAGGAGCAAACAAGATGTCATAGGAATATGGTGGAAGTCGCCCAAAGTTGAACTGAAAGACTAAAGAAAGGGCAGTACCTTAGAGCATTCTTTGCCAAAAGCAGTGTATCCTAGAGTGATCCTTAATTGCTTGATGCTTCAATGGTGGGTCTAAGCTACCAGTGGGAAAAGGAAAATCAGGGACTCAACCTGTTTGAAAGGCTGTCCCCTCTCTGAGGTGTGTAAGTGGGAGTTCAATCCATGGCCTTGAAGCAGCAGCTGCAAATGCCAAGGCACAGCTGCAGTGATGCCCACAAATTCAGCGCCCAGCACCAAGATTT
Source organism: Geospiza fortis (assembly GCF_000277835.1). Taxonomy (NCBI): domain Eukaryota; kingdom Metazoa; phylum Chordata; class Aves; order Passeriformes; family Thraupidae; genus Geospiza; species Geospiza fortis. The sequence continues at coordinate 3,195,900 of NW_005054316.1, read as the reverse complement.
CCCTTCCATCGGAGGTGCTCCCAAGGACCACTTTTATATAAGAAAATATGACCACAGTTGAAGCCAAAGTCTCTGCCATTGTCAGAAAAGCAGTTCCTCTTTTGAATTCTGAGATGACTGTAAGGGAGGCTTTTACTGCTGTGGGTAGCAAGACTGTTGCAGTAAGGCTCATCTTTCTATCTCAATGCTTTCCACATCACTCACTGTCTTAAATTGTATCCTGCAGTTGTCTGGAAGGTTCTGTGATCTTCTGTGTTGCTGTATTTGATTGGATAATTCCGTGTTTGCACCTCTGTGCCATGCCACAGTAAAATACAGCAGATGATCACTCTGCTTGAGAGGGCTACAGTGAACAACAGTGGTCACACAGGAAGCACTTGGATACCTATAGGTCGGCTTTCAGTGGGTCCTCTGCCTTCTCCCCACCCCAAAATTTTTGCCACTGCACAGAAAAAATAATCTAAATTTTTCTATATTTATATATTTTTATGCTTTGCAGTTGCTGGGTTACCCAACTGAAGTGCAAAGCTAAAAAATCTGTTTAGAGCCAGAGGACATGTGTAGCTGCAGCTGTATTTGTTCCGCAGCACTGCCATTAAACACAGGTGTTTGTCACCAAGACAGGCAGGAGGACCTCCTAGCAGGTAAAACACAGATGCACTGAATGGGCAATGGTTGTCACATGGAATTTGTGTGTGTTTATCCTTGTGTCTGTATGTATGTGTCTGTGCATGTGTGTAGATAGATGTGGCTGTAACCAGAACTGAGCTTTGAACAGTACTGACTTGAGCAAGGCATGTACTTGGCAGGGAGCTCTATGTGATTGAAACTGACCAGGTTTTTAAACCTGGCTGGTGATTTCATAAAGAGAAGATGGAGCACCTGCCATGCAGACTTTTACTCATGTGAGTAATGTCACTGATGTCAGTGGGGTTTTTCACTCACATGCAAAGGTGTTTTCAGGCTAAGTCACGTCTGTTTTGGAGAGTCTCACTATAGCTTGTTCTAAGAACAGGACCTGGCTGTTCCTAGTGGTGAAGTTTGCAAGCCTGTATTATTACTTTATTTCCAGTCCAGGTGTCAGTCGTGAAGATGTAAACAATGATATTACTCAAGGTTTGATTTACAGCCTTTCCAAAGACAGTAATAAGGGTTTCATTTTTTTCCATTCAATGATTTAATGAGGTGATTTAGCTATTAAAACAAAAAGTGAAATGGAAAGTGAATGGCAGCCCTGGCTAGCAATCACTCTGGCAGACTAAAACTGGCAAAGCAACATGGGTGACTGATTTCTGCTCTTAGGCCAGTACAAACTGAAAATGCTCTATGTGACACCCATGCCATGAATCCTGATAAATTGAAATAAAATCAGAATATGACTGGATGTAATGTGTTTAAAGACTAGAAACTAAAAGACTGAAGACAGGTTAAAAGACTGAGACATGCAACTGTTGCATATACTTGAATTCTTTCCTGACTGGTAACCGTGGAACATTCAAGCTCTATGTACGATCTATTCTCTACACATGCCTCCTGATACTATCAATCACCAAATAGATATGAAGGGCTTTATTCTTAACTCTTCCTGGAGACATAGGGGAGTATGGTAGCTTTATTCTTGTTTACACATGCAGAATTGTGGTATAACTAACTTGCACAATTTATTGTAAGGGCAGGAGCCTTTTAGTAAAGGGGCAAAACCAGAAATAGAAACCAAATCTCTGTTTTTGCATCTCATGGAAAGTTAACGGTCTCAGTCCCTTTGCCTTCCATTCCAAATCTCACTGAGCTGGGGTAGGTGGGAGCACACCAGCAGTGTTGTAATGCTTTAGATCTTGTAAAGATATAATCTGTGGCTTCTGCATGCTGAGATTGGCTCCTCTGCTGCAGTCAGTGTTTGTGTTTTGAAACTTCATTTACCACAGCAGAAACCACAGTGGGAGGAGAGAAATTAAAATTTAAAAAAATAAATTAAAAATGTCAAAGAGCCAGTTTCACATGTTAATAGTTGAAAAATATTTTAATGTAACAGCCAAACTCACTCTTACTGACTCTTACTACTTTAAAATGTGCTTGAGGAATACAAATCTTTTAAAATAAGGGTGGACAAATATGGAAAGGTACAGGCAAACAACTTTCTCAGCTCTCTTGGTCAGCTTCATCTTTACATTTGGATTCACTTAAAGCAATTGCAGAGGACATTTATTTAGGTGAAATGAGAACCTTTGATTTTCTAGATTCTGTATCTCCCACTTGGAAGCAAGTGTTAGAATAAGGCAAACTCTTGGAGAATTCCTATTGCTGCTTTTATATCCCCTGGCATCCTGGAACTTTTTTTATGTTGCTACCAAGCCTATAGTTTGAGGTCTTACAGGCTGACTGTCATGGGACATTTCTGCATCCAAGTGCCAAGGAAATGGGACTTTCTACTTTTTGTAAATAGATAAGCTTGCCCTAAGGACTATACCTGAAAAAACTTGTTCTCTGACTAGAAAATGGAAGCCACTGAATGCTGTCTAAGTGCTAAAGATAAAAGAGAGCAGCATTAGAAATACCTTAGATGATCAGTGTTGTGATCTGAAGATACAGATGAATGTTAGAGGCTTGCAAAACCAGAGTTTGCACTGAGACAGCTGGAAGTAGTAGGTCTCTACAGAACTGCAACGAGATTGTTTTAATAAGTGAATGGAAGAGAAAAAATCTTCTACTGTTTGGCCCAAAGACAGATAGAAGTCTGCACGTTAATCAGGAAAATGTGGTGACTTTTGCTTACAAAAGCAACTATAGTTATGTATACAGGAGGATGAACACTATTGCTCTAGTAATAGCAAAATCTACTACAAAAATACCCTAAGGTCTGCTTACAGAAGTAACAGTTTAAGGACTATTCATTTGAACAGGTTTATTTTATTTCCCATTTTCTTTGCCTCATTTTGTTATCTCAAGAACTAGAATTGCATTCCTGGAAAAGGAGATTAAAGGGTTTTGAAAAGTCCTGAAAAACCACAGAGTCGTTTTTTCTCTTCCCTATTATGCTCTTGTGGCTGCATGCAATGGGAAGCTCCTTCCCAGCAGTGGCAGCTTCAGGGCTTCTCTCAGGGTTGCTCCCCCCAGAGCGTGGCAGTAGCTGAGGCTTGAGTCATGACCTTGAACTTGGGACTCTTCCCCTGGGCCCACAGGCTTCCTTTTGCAAGCAATTTAGCAATGTGGGCACCTTCATGATATTTATTAGATTAGAGGTGGGTATCAGAAAGATCTGAAACTGTTTCTTAGGATACCAAAATTTGCCTATTTATTTATTTCAAAAGCTGATGCAATGAACAGCAAGTTAGATGTGTGACCTTACAGTAGATGTTTGCTTTTGACTTTCTGGAGAATCAAAAGGGATGGTCAAATGACACTGGGGCTATTGTGATCGTCCAGTCCAATTCTCCAGAGTAAAGTCATACTTCAGTTTGTAAAGCTGTGTTTGCAGTACGTTCTGTGTGTCTTTTTCTAAAATGCCTGGTTTGCCCTTTAAAAATCCACTCAGCTACAAGAAGATTCTAGTAAAGTATTAAGGATATTTTCAAAATTTTCAGTGTTAAGTTTTCTGTGATATTCAAATACAGTTGTAATTTTAAAAATGTGTGTCTCTTCTAGGCCAGGCTTTTCTAGTTTTAGCTTCCAGTCCCTGAATATTTCCATGCCTGTCATAAATGGCAAAGCCATTTTTGCTAGAGAAAAAACACACTCATAAAGATGGAATTTGAGACTGCACTAGGTGGGGACACTTGTAAAAAATTTGATTTCCCACAGCCAACCACATTATGCTTTGAATGCTAAAAAAGAGAACTTTTTTAAAATAACTGTGTTGGCTACTTTGGGAGTATATGCATTTACTGATTCTTAGTGCATGTTGTTCCTTTCTTATTTTCTTTCTCAGGAGAGTTGTATTGTTCTTTGCCCAACCCTAGGAATGTCCGTTTTGAATCTGTAAATATGAAGAATGTCCTTCACTGGTCAGCACCAGAAGGCACAGGTGATGGAGTACTCTACAAGGTGAAATATGCAGTGTAAGTTGGCTTGTTTATTTTATCTCCCACTGACTTTTATTTTAGCATTTTAAATAATTTAAAAAGAAAACTCAGCTTCATGGAAAGTATTGCTGATATAAAGTAAAGAAAGAACTAAAGTGTGAGCTAGACTTAAGCAGTGTGTTTTTTAATTTCTGCTTCTGGCACTGTTTACTTCACACTAAGGTTAAAAATGTATAAGGAAATATTCTTCCTATGAAAGAAGTGTAGGAAGCAACATTCTAATACTATGGAAGCTTTCAGAGGCGTTCCTCCTAAAATGAGAGAGAAGGATGAAGAACAACTGTGCTGTAGACTGGTATCTGTCTGCATACATCCTTTGTACATGGATATGGTGATGTATGATTCAATCGATATTAATAATACCCAGTGTGTCATTGCTCTTTCCTGACAGACCCACTCCCCCAGATTTATTCTGGTCCAGCAAGCCTCTCTAGGAGAAAATCCACTGATGTTACCAAGCATTGTACAAAACCAAGTATTGTGGTTGGAATCAGGCCCTTAGATTGTCAAGATCTGTGCCTTAGTAGGGTATCAAGGAATGTGCATGAGAACCAGACTCCATTTCCTTTATTCCCACTGAAAGAGCACTGTGTCATTCTGAGGGGCCGTGACAGAAGTTTGGCTTCTAAATAGGTGTAGCACTATTGTCACAGATTATGTAATGCTCCCAATCTTTACTTCTAACATTTACACTTCCCTCAATCTAGGAACATTTCCAGAACAGTGAAATGAATGTTGGTCTCTAGAAGTTTCCTGTAATTTAAGAGAGCTCAGCAGTTACAGAGTGAATGATAATTATTGTCATGGTTTAGGAATGGTGTTCTCCAATTCAGAAGTTTGTAGAGGGATAGAATATAAGAAAATGAAGATAGTGCAGGAAGTAATCTTACCCCTAAGGAGTTGCAGCTGGGCCAATTATCAAAGATTAGGAGCAGGCCTGACTTTAACAGGCCACAGCTGTAACCAGTGAGAAGAGGAGTGCTATAAAAGAGTGGGGTGGCTGGTTGTGAAGGGAACTGCAGTTACTTGGCTGCTTTGTGAAGGAGAAAGAGTCAGTGCTCTGAGGAGATGCCCGTAAGAAACACCAAGAAGATGTGAAACTTTTGCGATAAGGAGACAACAGCGTGGAACCCCTGCAATAAGATGACAACAGAAGTTCTGCTAAAAAAAAACATGGTGCCATTTGCTTCCCCTCCACCTCCAGCTGGAAGCACAAAAGGCAAAGATCACGCATCGAGATAAAAACCATTTACTGGAAACAGCAATGAGATAAGGCAATGAGCAGTGACAGCAGCAATATTAATGATAAAAATGTACAAAAGAGAGAGTGCAGAGCTCGACCCGACTGCAGCCATGCCACCCAAACAGTTCCCTCTGGTCAGGACCAGTGTTACCAACACTGGTCCATCTGCCATACTTCCTGCATGGGAAAGGAACACCTTTCTTCTTGGAATGGAGAGGGAGTCCTTCTCCTGTGCCCTAGCATTGATGAAAGAGAGCATCAAATAGCATTGGGGTTTTGGCCATGCCCACGCAGCTCTGGGCTCCACCCCCTCATGGTTACTGCAAGAAATTAACCCTGTCCTTGGTGGAAGCCAGGACTTGTATGGGAGGTAAAATGTTCAGAGAGAACTGGCTGCACTGACTCTGAAGGGCCAGCTGGTCCATGAGGAGTATGTAGTCAGAGGTATGGCCATCTTTGACACCAAGCACAAAAACACTCAGGTGCCTCTGCCCACCCAGGAGAGCAAGGCCTTGAATAGGAAAATGCTGGTGAGTGATCTGGCAGAAGCTGTCACAGATCTTTACTAATTAGTAGCCAAAGGGGGAATTCTTAATGTGAATTTAAGGAGCAGAAACATCTGAGCAAATCCCAAGAGGAATTTTCCAAGGAAATCTTGGTTTGTTCTACCAATGTATAAGAGCTGGTCAGTACTGAGGCATTGTTGGTAGCAGATATATGATCTTTTTTGCAGCTAGAAGGGTTTTGAAGTTCATTGTGTTCCAGTTGAGT
>NW_005054316.1:3157907-3189772 GCF_000277835.1 Geospiza fortis | reverse complement strand
AATCTTCTGTCATTCGTCTTGGAGACCCTGAGCATCATCTGTGTCCATACTGGAGGATGAGTCACTGACCATTCTGACCAGACTCTTTGTTTCCATATAGATAGTTATCCTGTCTCTGTTATTGTGTGTTTAGAATTTTTGCTAAAGCTGTGGAGACTGATGTTGAGAGATCTCTGGTCTGCACAGGCAAAGCTTGACTTAGATTGGTATCACTAGCATCCCAATTAGTTTCACCTGGCTTCTTCTGGATAAGGCCTATTCTAATTTCTTTTTCATTAAAAACTTGTGGAAGTATTGTGTTTCATCTCAGCTGAAGCTGGGATTCCTTGAATTTTCAGATTTCTGTGAAACATGGAAACTGTTTTATCAGCCATATTGAAACAGAGAAAATTGTATTATGAGGTGACTAATATAGTGGAAATAGCTTTTGTACAGCTCCTTTCTCTTTCTTTTCAATGTAGATACGGTGTTGGCAAATGGATTAGAAAGCCAGAATGCAGGAATATAAACAGAACATGGTGTGACCTCTCCAGTGAGACCTCTGACTACGAAGAACAATACTATGCAAGTGTTAAAGCATTCCTAAATGGGGCATGCTCTGACTGGATGGAGACCACACGATTCAACCCTCTAACAGACAGTAAGGAGAGCTAAGTACATAGCCAGATGTTCGATGGCCTTGATTAACAATGTGTGCTCAGACTGCACATGCCTTCACAGTGTATAATATTTTAATTTAGCATGAAGTTGCATTTTTTTCAGTTGTTTCACATTTATTCTTATATTCTGCTTTTGACAGAAGTAATTGAAATAATAAAATCAGAATTTGGAGATATAGATATATATATATAGTCTGGTATATTCTTTTTAATGCTATGGTAAAGCCTTACTCAAGGCAAATAAAATGCGTGGCACATTGACAGTATAAATGACTCTGATTTTGAAAAGGCTTTATCAAACCAATCAGCAAGCATACTCTAGAGCCCAATATTTCTTATCTGTGCCAGATAATCTAAGAACATATTGGCAATTCGGCCTATTTTAGTAAATTGAGTTTCAAGGTTGTTTATCCTGTAAAGTCCCAGGGATTCCTTGGCAAAATTCCAAGTCAATGTTCACTTTCTTACTGTAAAAATCCTCTTAGTTATCTGATCAAATAGTTTTCTACCAATATAAATAAATTTTTCAAAGCTCTACTTAGACTCCTCTAATTATTGCAAAAATGTAATATGATCAATTTGATTAAACTGGTCAAACCAGTGTGCCTCTGCTGAATTTGACTGCTTTTTGTACATGTTCATTTTTCCAGCTAAAATAGATCCACCTGTGGTAAGTGTATCTTCTACTGACAGATCTATTTCAATCGTTTTGACTGCTCCTGAGAAGTGGAAGAGAAGTCCTGAGGAAGAATCCATATCTCTGCTCCAAGTGTTCCCTGGCCTACAGTACAATGTGTCTGTCCTCAACAAAAAAACAAAGAAGCGGGTAAGCTTTGACAAGGCTGTGGGACTGCTGCTGTTAAATCAGTGCTCTGTGCTTCTTGAAATGCCAAGATTAGCAAACGTGTAGTAGACAAATGTGGTTTGGTGGTTTGGTTGGTTGTGTTTGTTTGTTTGGCTGGTTGTTGACTTTTTTTTCACAAAGGTGCAGGAAATATAGCAATAACTTTACTTTGGACTCCAAGGTCTACATAAATTCTGTTATCCTAAGGCTCCTGACTTTTCCAGAACATCCCAGTTTGAAATATTTTGTGGAACCATACCATGTGCCTGTCATGGGTGTGTGTGAGAAAAGGGCTGGAGTGATGCAATATCACCACAGGAATGTGAGCCAGTACTGGCCAATGGTCCTGCTGCATATGAAGCACGAAATTGTTCAGTGTGATACAAGAATTTTTGATTGGAAGAGAAAATAATCAGAGGGAAAGTGACTTAACAAGTAACTTGAATGTTAATTGCATTTGGAGGAAAAGGATGCAGCTGGCAGCTCTTAGAGTATCAACCTTTCTAGATAATGTGTATATTCATGACCTTTCTGTAGCTCAGGAGTTAAAGGGGGGAAAATATTTTTAATGTCTTCCAGTGGTTCTTCTCCATCAGCAACAACACCTTGGTTGTGCCCTGGTTAGAACCTGGAACAGCTTATTGTGTCAGTGCACGGATACATGTCCCCACACCAGTTTTGGACAGTGGCTTTTCCAAAGAACAGTGCATTACTACACTGAAAGGTATGTATGAGGTCTCAAAATAAAAAAAAAAAGAAGATGGAAGTTAGAAAATAACATGGTTTGTGACTTTTTTATGTATCCATTTTGAGAGTGATAATTAGCATGGTTTTTCCCTTCTCTGTGCACTTGTACCAATGAAAACTTTGCCTCTGATAAAGCATAGCTGGGACTGACTGGAAGGTACATCAGTACCTCTGAAGAAAATTACCTGCATTCTTTGAGTTTTGATGTATGGAGAATATTTTTCCTCCTTGAATATGGTTTGGGGGTAGCAGAGCTGGGTCATTCTGAAGTTAGCAACAGGAGAACCTAAGGGATATGTTGTTACTTCTTTATAGAATTTAATTTATCATTTAGACAATAATAATAATTGTCCTGTAGCTCAAATGTAGAATTTTTTTCATTTTCTGCAAATTCCTTGTTTATCTAAAACCATTTGCATTCTGTATCCAAAATGCAGTGGGGTGGATGCACACATTACTGCTCACATACCTTAACAAGTTGTTTGTTACAATGAAAACTTTTGTTTTATTAACAGATAAAACAGAAGATGAGACTATAACAATCACATTTGCATTTATTATGCCTACCATGCTGGCTCTCCTTTTTACTTCTGTGGCGTGCTATTGGGTGCACAAGTATATCCACATCCACAAACAAAAACATCCAACAAACCTGGTAAGTGTCTTCTGTTGCAGGAGGTCACTGCCAACCTCGGCACCCCAGCAGAGCTATGTGTTTTCCAGGGTTCCAAGCAGGCTTGGAGGAACCTGTGGCTAGCTCCAAATAAAAGCTCTAGTTGCCACTGAGATCAAGAGCAGAAAGCCACATCAAGGGTTATTAAATGCAAGAAAAACAGAGTAATAACTCAAGTTTGCAATGATCAGAACAGAGCTGTTGGTTTTGGAAAAGTCATTGCCTTAAGCAAGGTCTGAGGTGCACTAGGTCTGTCAGGGTGTCAGAACTCTGTAAATTTATCTAAGATGAAGCACTGTGTAAAGTGGGCAAAAGTTATTAATTTGTTGAATTCAGAAACAAGAAGGGAAGGCAATTAAGCAGTACAGAAACACCATGATGTCTACTTGGACTATTACTGGGTATTACCAGATTTTTCCACTTAATTGTGATTGTGAAGGATTTAGCACATATGCATCATACAGGTAATTTAACCTGGATTTCTAGAATACTTTGGAATACTGTACCATTTCCTAACACCCAAAAATGTATAAACACGTTCTGTTATTTAGACAGCCCAAATACACTTTTTGCAAAAAAATGTTCTCAAATTTCTTAGTGCTGCAAAATTTGTTGATTTTTAGATAGAATACTTGAAGTCTATGAAATGTTACTGGTTTCCAGCTCATGAGCTCAATAGAACTTTCTCACAGGTATCTTTAAGCAAGTTGCTCAACCATAAACATGCAATTATAATAATGAATGCAGACTTCAATGTTAATCCAATCTGCGTGACACCGTGGGATGGGAGATACAAGGGAGTTGGTTTCAACATGCTGATCTTGCCGAGGAAGATTAGAGAAGTGCAGAGGTGACAGGAGAAATCTTCACAGAGGGACTGTGAGTTCAGAAGGGCTCAGAAGGATTGGAGCAGCCACTGCTGCAGTGTGTTCAGATGTGCACAGATATACCTCCTGCACTTGAGGAGGCACTGGTTGTATTACAGCACCGTGGAATCACAGAGTGGTTTGGGTTTGTAGGGGCCTTCAAAGGTATCTAGTTCAACCATTCTGACATGGGCGAGGACATCTGCCCCTAGATCAGGTTGCTTAAAGCTCCATCCAACCTGCCTTTGAGCACTTACGGGGCATCCACAGCTTCTTGGGAAACATATTCCAGTGCCTCACCACAGTCACAGTAAAGAATTAATTCCTTATATTCAGTCTAAATGAACCCTCTTTCATTTAAAAACTATTGTCCCTTGTAACTACAGGCCTTAGTAAAAAGATCTCTTTCTGTCTTGTAGTTTATGTTTTGTTCCTGGGATGCAGGTCAGGGTATGAGGAGATAGCTTGGTCTCTTGGGGACCTAACAGGACACAGCTCTTTAGAGTCCAAGAGCATGAAGGGCTACTTAGTGAAAAATTCCCAATCAGTATCAGACTAAACTCCTAACTCCAGGAGTTTTCTTCTCTAATAAAAATGTAATTTGAATGTTGGGAATTTTTTAATGTTCATTGCACTTTTTAATGACCATCATGGAGCTTCAGTTTGATTTCTCCACCCCTGGATTCAGTCAATGTTAAGGGAACAAGTGAATATAGACCTGGTATTTTAATGATGCTCCCTGGCTTTCCCAACATACAGACTGTTCCACATGGGCATCCTTTGTGGCAGGGGGGTCATGGAATAAACTGTTTGGTCCAGCATTTCTGACCTGTGCGACCTTTCAGATGTACCTACTTGGTACATCGATTAGTGGTCTTAGTCTTCTATTCAAGCTTGAAAGCACTGAAATGCAACTTCTGGTTGTTTTTCCTATTCACTCCACCAGTGTCCACACAATGTTGATTCCTGTCAAAAAATTTACTCATTTCAGAAAGATCCCTATGGTTTAATCTGATGATTTTGCACAGATTCATAAAAGCAGCCTGTGGCAGACTGCGCAGTGTAGGCTCTGTACACTGTGCTTCAGCCTGATGTGTAGCTAGCTCCCTCTCTGAAAGGAAACCTGGTATTATTTTATTCTCTGTAAGTTGTACATGAACATGTTACCTGACACAGATTGTGGGAACTGGTTGTGACTACATTTTCTCTTCACTGGTTAAAAGGAGTGGAATGGATTCAGTAATCCTTGGTCCAAGAACAAAGACTGATGTTTTCTCCAAAGTCATGAGAGTTTATGCTGGTTTGGAAACAAAACCTGTATTTGACAGAATTGCTCTAACCATTATTTTGACATGTGGAAGAGGAGGAAAGGGCTATAAAAACTGATCATAATATAGTTTTACATTAGGTAGAATAAAAAAAGGAGACCATATTGACGCTCTTGAATGTTTATATTATGAACTTTCTTCTTTCCTAAGTTGAAATAACCTCCTAATAAGATCTAACCTAGCACTATATTTTAAAAATATAAGGTAGTATAAGAAGCAGCAAGATGGTGTTTTTATTATACTTCACTCAAAATATTTCTTACTTTCCAGGTGTGGCAGTACACTGACAAATGCAAGGAATGGGTTTTCATACCAAGTGAAAAAATAGTGCTCAACCTTATCACTGTTGATGGGGATGACTGTGAGGAATCCAGACGTCTGTCGGAAAGGCAAAGTCCCCGTTATAACACTGTTTACAATGACACTGAAGGGAGGGATTTGCCTTCTGAACAGGTGCTGAAAGCAAAATACTTGCTTGATTTTTCATGTGAAGAGATTTCACTCAAAGAATATACTTTAGTGGAAGGGAACCAGACTGGAAACTGGGCATCTCATGGCCGGTCTGGAACACAGAATACTTGGAGAGATAAAAATGCAGAGGTTGTAGAGTATGAGCATGATGTAAGGACTGAGGACTTCGGTCCTGGTCAGAAGCTTCAAGAGGAGTTTTCTGCCCCTGGGGGGCTACAGGGTGAGCCACAGGTTGCTTTGGGGGACTTGGTTGATGTGGAAACAGGACAGCCGTATTCCCCTCAGCTAGAGATACAAGTAGCACACCTTTGTTTGGGACAGAAAACAGAGGAACTTGATTTGAAGGTGGTTGACGCAGCAGATGAATTGCCAAGTGAGACCCATATTGACTTCATGGACCTGGATACTGAAAAGTCTGGGCAGACATCCTATCATCAGCTGGAAAAACCCACACAGGGCCTCACAGAGAAAGAAGGTGTGCAGACCATATTAGTTGACTGGGATCCTGACTGTGGAAGACTATATATTCCCACTTTGTCCAGTGTTGAAAATCACATGTGTGAAGGAATATTCAAGTATGATGATCCCAACCAAGATGGAATTTTGCTCAGACTTTATGACAAAGGGGTATCTGGTGAATCACCTGAGGACCAAGAAATGTATCTCCTGCAGTTCAAGGAACAGTGGGGACTTCATGTAGAAATGGAAGACTGAAAGTAATTTTCCAAAATATTCAAAAGTGCAAAATCTTGTTTATTTTGCTAAAGAGAGTGATAGGCTCAGGGGAACAGGCATGTCTTAATGTTTTGAAGTTTTTGGAACCATCACAGTTTAACAATTTATTCATTAAATGTTATTTATAACAGTCTCCAGATGTGATATAAATGATTATGACATTAATCATACACCTCTTGTGTAAAATATGATTGTTGTGAGGTTATAATCTTTTTTTTTAAATAAATAAAAAGAAAAAATATTTTAAAATAAATATTTTTACAGAGAATGCTCTCACCTTGCAATTCCTGCGAAAACAAATTACCAGCACTTGAAAGCAGTTACTTTTAGGGGGGAAAAAAAACAACCAAACAAAAAAATTGGAAAAAAATGTAGGGCAAAGGGGTTCAGTGAAATGCCTGTAATCATGCTGGCTGCACCATGTTGTGCCCAGCCTTAGGCACAGGCAGCTGAGCTCATGTCCTGCAAGTGTCTGCTCCTCTCCGTGGCAGGAGCAGCTCAGATGTTGGCGATGGAGAGAGAGGGGGATCAGAACCCGATTTTATTGTGGGATACAAACACTTATATACTATTTCAGGGAGACTAGTGATGTCTGCTGCAATGATTAGGTTAAAATCACATACACAAACATACGCATATAACAACATCTTTTGCTTGCAGAGCTTGATGGGATTTTCTTTTTCCAGTAAACCCATTTGATCTTCTTGCAATCTAGGTCTAATTTTCAAAGTTCTGTTTGCTTTTGCCAAGGCATCCTCAAATCTCAAGATCAAATCTCCTATGTTAACTAGGTCCAAAGTCCATCATCTGTCTTGTGTCCCCCAGCATTCCAACACTCGGAGGGAGCGGTCTGCCCCAGACACACCATTGCTTCAGCCACTCCACACTGCTGGGCCACACCAACCAAGTGCTCCTGAGGGCTTCCTTTTATTGCCTGCTGTCCTCATCAGCACTTCTGATGAAAGTTCACTTTTTCTTCATGTCATGTAATATTTAGGATAGCAAAATTACAGAGGATTCTATAAATTACTTAGTAGAGTAGACGGCATTTTCCTTTTCAAAACTTGTCCCTTTTTCACTTACTGAATCTTTTTTTTCCCTCCCAGTACACCAAAAGACCTCATGGTAATTATTTGTTTGATTTTGAACAGGATAAGCAAAAAGCAAAAAAATTCTGTACACTTTCAAACTAGTGTGTGGTTAGGTGTTTTTTAAAAGAAAGACCTTTACCTAAATGTTTTTTTCTGAGCTGTTGTTGTTGCATGCCCTTAGCATTCTCTGTGACTGTTCATCCTCTGATTTTTTCAGTTGTAGTCATAGACTTTAAAACCAGAAATTGCATTAGAATAGTTCTATTTTTTCAAATTTCAGGATGACAATATGCTGATGACTCCTTATCAGGAGGTAAAAAATTGTCCTCAGCTCATTTTATAATAAAAGTACAGATCATGCAGCAGTGTTACACCTAGCTTACATAAACACCTTTGTTCATCAGGAGGATTACAGAGAGTTATAGCTTAGTGTAAAAGAAGAAAATAGTTGGGAGATGTGAATTTTTTTTTTGCTACCAAAAAATCAGCAATCCAAAATCTTTCTCAGTATTTCCTAAAGATTTCTTAACTAACCTCTTTGTGCATGATCTTGTAATTTTCTTTTGCAGTGTGGGGCCTCTAATTCATGGGCAGGAAACAATTAATTGTTTTTTTTTTTTCCCAGTAGCCCATTGAATTTTATCCAGGTACTACTGTCCTAAGACCAATCACTTGTGTTTATGCACATCATGTCCATACATATGGACAGATAAGGATGGTTCAGCTCTGTAAATATTTTGGTGTAGGTCAACCAACATTCCTTGAAGAGGAAGGTATCCCTTGTTTTGGGTGTGTATTTCCCCTGGCCTTATTTGCCAGCTGCTGTGTCTGCTGCTGCTTTTTCTGTTAGGTGAGCAAGCCTTGCACCAGCAGTTAAGGATAACTACTTGTAAGGATATTTAACCTACCATAATCAAGTAATTGCTTATTAAAATTTGAAAACTTGGTTACTTATCCATAGAATCTCACTTCATTAATTTTTTTTTTGTGGTTGTAATCTTTCAGTGCATCTTATCCTATTTTGTTTTGGCTTTTTGCTTTTTGGTTGGTTTGTTGGGTTTTGTTTCGTTGGTCGGGGTGGGGTTTTTTTTGTTTTGCCTTTTTTTTTTGTCTTACTTTACTTTTCAGTAACAATTAGGTTGTATAGCATTTATTTGCTCTAGTACTTGAAAAGGCACCACCTTCCTAGTTAACAGTACTTGTGATTAAAATACAATATGCTGAGATTCTTGCAATAATTTTCATGATAAATTTATGCTTAGGAATAGTGGTTAATTTTTGCACTAAAATATTTGTGATAGAAATTTGCAGCACTTTCAGTGTTACATCCTTTTGATGCGAATTTGCATTAAATTCAGAACTGATACTAGATTATGCAAACAAGTCCTTCATATTTATAAGATACACTTTGAAATTTTTCTCAGAATGATCACAGCAAAAGAAAAAAGCACTGATGGAAAAGATGTTAATGAAGATAAAAACTTTCTTTTATATGCAAAAGAATTTTTCAAGTTAGCTAGTCAAGTTCTGGAATTGATGAAGCAGACATAATAGTGCATATTTCCATCTGTATAGTGCCAGTAAATTGTTGATGGCCTTTTTAACATCCTCAAAGTTACACATATTTTTCCTTAAAATCTTCTAATTATGTTAACCAAATGAAGCTGATCAGACATGGTACTTTCAGCAAAGCAGCCAGCAAGGAGCAAAATTCTGCCATGTAGATTTGTAAAATAGTAGAGGGAAGAGCCAAGCAGTAAGAGAGCTGACATGTTCCTACTCTTACTGCACTTTATTAAACTTTGCTTAGCCACATTTAGTAGACTTAATGCAGCCAAAAGCAAGATCATAATCTAGAATCATACACCTAGATTACATATTATACTGAAACACAAGATTACCTGGAGCTGGGAAATCAGCAATTTTGAAAATTTTATGGGAGAGAAATAGAATGAGGAAGCTGTTTGTTGAGGACAATAGGATGTATATTTCTTGGTTGTGAAGGCAATAAAACCAGACCTTTAGCTGTATTTACAGGCCTGATGTGACTACTACTGGAAAAACTGTCTCTGGCTTGCAATATAAGTCATGAAGATGAAAGGCAAATGCTAGTCTAAAAGGCCAAAGCAATACACTTCAGAGGTTGAAAAACAGGAAGCCTAGTTATCAAAGTGAGATCTAATGGTGATGAAACTGATAGCTAGGTGTGGGCACGCACAGTTTTGGAAAAGTAACTATAATTGTAAGTGTGGTTTTGCTGCCTACTGCTGAGGCAGAGTGACAGGGGTATTGAAGGAGAGACTGAAACAGAGCTGAGCGCAAGATATATCTGTGATCTGACATACAGCAGCCCTGGAGAAGGCACCGCAGAATGAGAATGACCAGATGGAAAAGTCCAAATGCATGAGGGAAACATGCAGCATGAGTCCCATGTCTGGTGAGGCAAGGACTGCGGACAAAGTGCCCACCCGGGGGGCATGAGGTTAGCCGGGTGAGGGATCCATGGTAACTCCCTAGTACAGGGTGCAAGATCACCACTTACATGAAGGACAGGGAGATGATCAAGAGGGCTCCAGAGACCCTCCAGAGAGGGTTCCAGGGGTCTGGAAAGAGTAGTTAACCCTAGTAGTTAACACAGCTCTTCCTATGGATAGTAGGGAAGGTCCAGCAAAGGCCCTGAGAAATATTCTCTGGGTCTAGAAATTGCACAATATGAAAACATCCTGAGCAAAGAAATACTTCAAATTACATAACTAACACATACACAGAAACATGTTCAATTTCTGCTGATTTTAAGTTAAAATTTAAGTTATGCTTTAGGTCTTCCCTAAAATCGAGTGAATTCCTGAATTTGGGACTAACAAAATCTATCAGAGCATATCAAAACAAAAACAAGTCATTACTTCCAATGATCTAACCTGCAAACCAGGCTTAACCAGACAGAACGATTGGGATGTGAAACAAGTGAAATTTAAAACAGAAGAGCAGCGTGGTTTGAATATTTTAAAATATGGACAATTGAGTGCTTACCAAGGCCTGTGAAAATTCTTTTATGCCTGTAGATCTTTTAAACAAGTTTGTTGTTCTTCAACAATACTGCTAACAATGGTGACATGTCTTGCCTGGAATATGCTGAGTGTACAAAGATGTTCATATGTTGTCAAGTCTTAAAATTTGATTAATCTCCTTTTTCCTCTTTAAATAAGAAATGTTTGCTCATCTCTACAGTGAAGTTAAAAAAAACCCCATGTACTCCAAGCACCGTGGTTTTGAACAGTTGAAGCTTTTATGTCTGATGTGATTCATTCTTGCAAACTCAAAGATTTAAACCTTTTCAGCCATTTCACATTGTCCATACAAAACACCAAAGTTCTCCTTAAAAGGAAGACACAACAGCATGTCAAGCTTTTTCTGCCTTGGTTTTGCATGTAGGTTTCAAGCTTGATCAGCCCTGGGGCACATAGCAGTAAGTGTAGGAAGTCATTTTCGTGTTTAGTGCTACCTCTTAGAAACCATCAAAACTTTGTTAGTTTAATTTTTTGTTCTCTGGTGAAAAAATTAAAAAAAGAAAAAAAGAAAAAAAGAAAAAAAAAGGAACAAACAGTTCTTCTGTTTTCTAGTACCTCCAGAATCCACAGAGCTATGAAAACCCTCAGTGGCTGAGGGAAGACAAACATTCCAGTAGTGCTGCTTCAGCTTTCTGCTTTTGCCTCTGAGTGCAGGGTGCAGGGCAGGAGATGACAAAACACAGATGACACCTGCCAGTGTAGTAACTGCTGAAGTCATAGTTCTCCTCAGCAATATATCCCCACAGTGCAGGTTACTCCAAGCTGCCAGATGTTCAAGGCTAGACACACCTCCAGCTTGATTTAAATTAAAAATTTTAAGTTTTAAGGTGAAAGTTTAGTATGTGAACCAGCTGCAGAGTCCAGACCAACAAGAAGAACAGAAGTCTGACAAACCCAGCCTTCAGGGCAAAGTCGACCAAAAGGATCTGAGCAAACCACTCTCTAGGGAAGAAAAGTTAACAAGTTAACAGCCATCTAAGATGGCATTAATCTCTGCTGTGCTGAGTGGAGTGAGCTCCAAATTGCCTCTCTCCTGTCCCATTCTGTTCCACAGCCTCATTAAAGTTGTTTTGCTGGATGTGTTTTATGTACTAGTTTATTTCATAACACTTCTTTCTTCCAAGGGCACTGGACCAGTGGAGTAGATGGTTTAGGAAGAGAGGATACACTCCAAGAATTAAAGAAAAAAATAAAGAAACATCAGTTGGAGTGGTTTAAATACAGTCAGTCTTGTCAGGGCACAGGGTGAGAATCAAATGAAAGACTCCTGTTTTGTACAGCAAATATACAACCCAAACAGCACAGAAAAATCCCAGAGCACATTGGTGAGACTGTTTCTACACTTCTCCTTTCTCTTGGCCACAGGTGAGGAATGGGTTGAGGGAAGTGGTTCTGTTCTTGCAAACTTCTTTCCTGGGCTGAGATGGGGTTCTCTCCACCAGTGTTCAGGCTTCTCAGTCATGCCCTTCCCAACCTGTGCCACCTTCCAGGCTTCTGATCTTCTAAGCTCTGAATAGCCATTTCACCCTTAAGCCAGCGCTCCTCCTGAATGACCTCTGCTCTGCAAACTCTCAGAAATAAAATTTCTTTCACTAATACTTTATTGGAAACTGGTTTTATGTGTTTCTGAGTTTGCTTAATTATTCTCTGTGTAAAATAGTTAGAATATATCTGTACATCTGTTTCTCAGCCTGCCTTTGCTTAATTATTCTCTGTGTAAAATAAAGAGTTAGAATATATCTGTACATCTATTTCTCGCCCTGCTTCTGGGAGAATGATGTTCTTTAGATTACCCCTTGCTCCCTGTAATGCAAGCACCATCACCTCTACTGAGATCAGAGGGACTCAGCCTGTGTAATGTGATTTAGAGGCATGTTTACTCTTCTCCCACTAGACTTAGAAACACAGTGTGCTCTATTTGTCTCCTTCTAAACTGACTTACACAAACACACCAAAATAATTCTCCTAAACTGAATGTGCTTAAGTTTTCCTATGTGGTCATAGAGACATTTTAGTCTTTTAGCAGTTTGTCACATATTATATGCGTCCTAAAAAAGTATTCCATGTTTACAATTAAATAGTTTTTAAAGATAAATCCTAAAAACTCTTGGTGTGGACTTCTCCCTGGCATGCAAGATTGATCTTGCATAGCTCACAGACTGCTGGAAACAAATATTTGTAATTTAGCCAGGATATGTATTATATCCTTATATGAGGATATAATAGAAAGTTTAGAAACCTTCATAGAGTTTTCATGATCAACAAGGAATTTTAAACCTCTCCATATTTCTTAGCTGTGGGAAAAGATGAATAGCAGTCTGTTCTGCTGGTCAATGCTATTCTCTCTTGCCTCCTACACCCAGTCTCCCTGGGGCTCACACTTTTAATCTGTAGCCAAAAAGCAGTCTGGCAGCAGGGCAGCTGTTATCAGTCAGAAAGGGACAGTCAGCAATTGTCAACAGATAGCCAGCAAAATTAACTTCAGGCAGTGCAGTGGGCTGCAGTAAAGACAGTGTGCATTGCCAAAGAGCAAAGGAAAATAGTGAAGGCTGTTTAAGGGTTGCCTTCTGTTCTACTGAATCAGGAGTTTAATGATGCTAGAGATTAGCAGAGAGGCCCTGTGCAAACCCCAGGGCAACAGCAGGAGTTTTTTACCCTCTTCTTTTTGCTGGAAATTTGTTTCCTACTGGAAAGAAGAGTACCTACATCCCAGCGCAGACCTACTAGCAACCTCAGTAATGACAGCAATTTAATTTGGCAAAAGGCTCCAAATTAATTACAGCTACAAGTTTCACCTTTGCCTGAAGCTGACACTCAATCTCTTTCTGTAAGTAGTGTAAGCAAAGATACTATTAGGGAATAATAGGGGTAGTGATAGGAAATCTGACTTATGCTCATTTCTCTCAGTCTCTTGCTTGCAAAGAGACTTTATTGCAGCTGCTAAGAAAGGGCCTGAAGCAATGTCACCTGCAGCAATGTCAACCTCTCTGCTGAGCCTCTGGAACCAGCAGTGAACTGGTCTGGAGGTTTCTGTACTACTAAGGAAGCAAAGGTTTGTCAGCAAACAGGATCTCATAGCTTATAATACACAAATGTGAGCATGAACCTAAAAACCCTTCCAAATTATCTACTGCATTCATCTCTTGATGGCTAGTTTACAATACCTTTGTGCACCTTACATCACTAGTTAAACAATTATTTACTTTCATTATGTCCTTCCTGTATGTCCTTTCATTTATGTCCTTCCTTAATTTCTCATTGTAATCACAAATATTTAATCATGATTTTTTATCTTTTGGGACAATTGTACTTCTAGATCATCAAAAACACAAATGTCAGAATTACTCAGCTTTGCAGCCCTTGTCAAAACAGTCCCACATCTCTGTAAATACATTCTGCTCCAACACACTGGGGTGTGGCAGGGCCATCACCTTTTACCCAATTAGTAAACACAATTGATCTGTGTGGCAAAGAGAAAAGAGTCTTGCTTCCATTATGCAAACAAATACATTTCTTATAAACAAGTCTCTCAGGAGGGACCAGTTCTAGCCCCCTTACACCACTAGCTTTAATACAAACCTTCCCATAAGCAACACAAGTTCAATCTAAGCATGCTTCTCAAATCCTTTGGATTTTCAAGTTGCAGAGTATGCTTATGGAGCAGAAAGTACTCCTGCTTTCCCAAGATTGCATCAATGCCACCAATAGAAATAAACTGGCCAAGATTAATGACATAGGGCAGCTAGGCTCCAACCTTTCTCTACAGCAGAATGCTGTGCAATATTACATTGCAGCTGACCTTGGGTCTCTATACTACAGGCTCTATTGTTCTCATTCTCCTGGCAGTGGTACCTTATTACAGCAGGTGTTTTATCCTCCTGCTTTTACCCTGCACCATGCTCTGTTTCCTCAAGTTTTTTAAGGTTAACACCAGTTTTCCTTTCCTACTTAACCTCAAAGGAAATCTCAGCATAATCCTGATGTTTTAGTGCTTCTCTGTGATCCCTTGTGTAACCAGGCCACCTGAGCATGTAGGACATTCAAAAGAAACCATTGCCAAACTGCCAGCTTTCTTCTCAATTCCACATGAAAAATGTGAGAGAGAGAAATCCATGGCTTCTGACAGGGCTGAGGAGTCTGAAAAATAGGGTGGTCAGTATCCAAAATCCTGTGGTTGCGCTGAGCACTGGACACTCCTGCCAAGGACTGGAGCACTTGAAATAGAAATTCCACCTTCTCCCAAGCATGGGAGCTAAGTCCTACATTTGATGTAATGCAGATAATAAACTGAACTGGGAGTAAAGGTTTTGTTCAGAATGCCTGGAACATTCTATAACAGTCAATAATTTCCTGATATTTCCTGATATTTCATTCAGCAATGCAGAATCTCTCATTACTAGATTTCTTCACAATAACTATGATTGTTTTGAGGTCCATCCTGTAAAAGTAAAAGCATCCCACCTATCCTCTGGAGCTTGTGCAGTGATCATGTTACTAATGTTTCCGTTAAAAATTAGCATTTTGCTCATGGCTGATCCAATGCCAAATATTCCAGTAAATAGCAATAATCAAAATCCATTAAGTCAATGGGCCAGTTGTGGCTTGTTTTCCCTACCTTTTTACTGTTCTGTTTTTCATTAGTAAGAAGGCAGATCTGTTCCACATAACTTTGTTAACATTTATCTGAAAGCTATCTGCTGTAGAAAGGCCATCAGAGTTCCCAGGAAATACAAATAAAGACCAAACCAAGCAACTTTATTGAGACTAGGTTTGTAAATTTGCTTATCTTCTAACTTCTGGTCACCGTGACGCAGGACAGATGGCTAAGATTACTTTCAGTTTGATTTGATTACTACTTGTGTTTTGTCTCTTCTGCAAGAGAGCACAAGAGATCCCACACTGAGTTAGCTGGGAAGAACCTTGTCCTAACAGTCTCACCAAGGGTATCTCATTACTCCATGATCCAGTGTGCTCTCCAGTCCTAGAAGCAAATAAACAGCAAAAGTCAGTGCACATGGTTGAAATTCAGTTAAACTAGGCACCTGAAATATATAGTGTAGATATTATCTATTAAAAATAGAAATGTCATGGCAACAAGCACTGTAGAAATACCAACACGTACCTTCAGTTAGAGATGGAAAACTCTTAGCAGTTCAGATCAGCTCAGGGATTTAGCATTTAATCCTTAGGCTTGCAATGCACTTCACTAGGGCTTCAGGCAAACCAATCTTTTTTCTTCCTGTTTTCTATTTCTGCCTCTATTACTCCATGTTTAGTATTTAGAAAGTTCCCCAAATCTCTCTCAGTTTTGATCTGCCTGGTGCAATACATGCAGGGACTCAGATTCTGCCTCAGGCAGTTTTCCTTCTCTGAAGGAAGCAGGAGCATTTTGGCTGCCAAGACAAATTGCAACTTCTTATAACACTGGGAGCTGCAGGGGAAATCCATTGATTCATCCTCTAAACCATGAACACTGCTTGGCAGAAATGTGTCACACCACAGTGTGGTCAGGCCAGGGCAGCACCTCAGGTCTTGTCTGCAGGTTCATGAGCACCCCAAGATGAGAAGTCCCTAACTTTCCAAAGCTCTTGCTTCCTCAGAGGGAGGGATTGGAGTCCAGGCCCTTTGTGCCTTACAGAAACCAAGGATGTTTGAGTCTTCCCACGCAGAGGGAAGCCTACCAAAGGAAGTTGTTCATTGAATAAGAAAATCTTCACAAATGGAGTAGGAAGTTAAAATGACTAAATGGATGGACTAAATGGATAGAATAAATCTGCTTTATCTTTTTAACATTTTAAAGGTGTTGCTGGCAGTGCAAGAGGAAGTAGAGAGTGAGATACTTGTCAGTCACAGTTTCAAGGAGAGAAGATGACTGGGAATTTGGCTACTCTGAATTATGCCGAATCCCACCTCTCGCTGCCTTTTTTCTCAATTACTCCATTTCTGTGTTACTTGTCTAGGTTTTAAGAGTTTCAGAGCTCAGTTCAGACCCACTTTGTTTCCTCTGCAGCTTGTCAGAAATACAAAAAGAACAAAAATGGCAATGGCAGATTCAGCACGAGCCTTCTGGTCTATAATGAGTACATCTTCAGAGGCAAAAACTTGCAGTGAGTGAAATCCACTTGCTATTTCAATATCTAAAAACATAAACCAAGTGATTGTCTCCCAGATAAATACATTACAATACATAATATAATGCAATATAATATAACATAATATAATAATAATAACAACAACATCATTTTAGAAGGCTAAACCAGACAGGCTGTTCTGAAGAAGCATGAGTGTGATACATAACTCAGGCTACTGCAGAAACCTGGAGCAGTCTTGGCCCTGTAACTAATCACAAATGAGCACACACACTGCTCAGACTCTCTTTCATCCATCCATTTGTATTTATTTCCAAATGAGACCTCTTTAGAAAGGCTATCTCATGATATTGATATATTTGATATATATGATATATTTTGCATCCAGTCTCAAGGGCTGCTTATAATCTTGCCTGATTTCCATTCATCAAAATTAGCGTCTCTCACTAAATAGCATTAGCTGGTTTATCTGCCTGGGCAGTTTCATCTATCGTGTGTCCATCGGAATGCTCCTCTACAGGAAACCTCTCATTAGCAAGCTGAAGGGAAACCTCAGACACAGGCACCCAGCTGTTCACCAAACAGTTCATCCATCTGCAAGAAGGACAGCACAAACTTGAGTCTGAGGACACCTTCATATTCAGAGAGAAGAGTCATCTTTTATGGAAGAGGGGGGAATGAGCACTTGGGGATGAGCTCTTGCTGGATGGGCTGCAGTACTGAGTCAGAGACCTCTGGTCACACTGCCACAAGCAGGACAGGGGTACCCTTGGATTTCAGGACAAGTGAAAGTAAAACAAAGAGGTTTTTTTCTCAACCACTCTATAAATTCAGAACCAGAAGGATTATGTGTCCACTTGCAGAATAGGTAACACCAAGAGACTGAAAGATGGGCTTTGTTGCATCTGAGTTTTTATGCTTTTCTTTGAACTGCTTGTGAGTTTAGTAAAGACTCAGCCAGAAGACTGTCCATGGCGCAAAAGTAAATCATGTCACCGAGGATTTCTTATATGAAGAAATCTGTTAAGGGTGGAAAAGCACATGAAGAGTTACAGGTCAAAGCAACTGCAATGTTAAGGACTTGGTGTCTGCCACATTACTAGGCTTTTGCAGTAATGCCCAAGAGCATCAAAAGAGCACATTTCTAATGTAAACCTGGGACCTAACCCTAAGCAGAGCAGGAAAAGCAGCTGAGGTTCCCAGCACATGGCTGGTGCCAAGGAGCAAGATGTGGAGGGAGCAATGTTGTGGCAGTGCCATGCTCCCCTTGGCATGCCTTTTGTAGCTGCAGTGTCCCTGGAGCTCTAGATTGTGTGGGTTTTTTCAACCCTAATTTTAACCCTAAACCTAAGCCCAAACACCTCTGAGACCTGGCATACATAACTGCAAGAACTCCTTGCAAACCTTTTCCTTTCTCATTTTTGTTACCTATGTGAGAATCTTTCTCCAGGCTCCCCAACACCTTCCCCACCAGTGTATTCAAGGAAAATTTTAAACCAGCAGTTGGCAGCTGGACTGACTTATCTGTCTAAACCCACAAGTAAATGACCTCTCCTGGGGCTCCACAGTTTTGCAAGCCAGGCTGATGGCAAGCTTTTAGCTGGGGTGGCAGCTTTCTGCATTTCAGTACTTTGGTGTGCCAGTTATTTAGGAGCAGATGAGGGCACTGAACCCATCAAACTCCTGGAACCCATTTGTCCCCTCCACAGCCCTGCTATGGCACACAGAAAGGCCTGTTGGTGATCCAGCAGTGTTGTGCCTCCCCAGCTCCTGCAGGCTGGTGGGGAAGGATGAGGAGTTTCCTTTGTATTTCTTTCTTTAAGAAAGAGTCAATGTATTTTGGCTTGCTTAAAGTGCTTGGTGTGGAGAATATTATCCTCGATCAAATTGTGGAAAGTGATGGCGTTATTTTACCATGTACCCAAAATCCATATTTAGCTTGCTTGGGATGCCTGTCAGGCACAAATAACCACAGTCTCCTGTGCCTATCTGGAGCATTTGCCATTGACAACTCTGTAGCACAAGACGTCTCTTCTTCCGAGCTTCGCACGGATCAAGTTTCCCAATTTATCCCTTTCCTAATTTTAAGGAGGGGCTTGGCGCCGCCTGGCGGTCGCGGTGCTCCCGGCTTTTCTGCGAGGCTGAAGTGAAAGAAAAAAGATAAAAACGCGATTCCTTTCCCTCCAGTTTCTTAGTTACGTGCACTCGTGTAATTTTTAACACTTCACTTTAAAAGTTCTTAAATACAGCAACAGCTGTGAATCCTTCAAGTGAAATAAAATATAGTCTCCATGTCCTGATTTCAGCTGGAATGGAGGTAGTTTTCTTCCTAGGTGGCTGGCACAGTGCTGTGTTTTGGATTTAGGATGAGAGTGTTGCTAACACACTGATGTTGCTGAGCAGTGCTTGCTCTAAGTCAGGGACTGCTCAGTTTCCCATGGACTGCCAGCAGGGAAGTGCACAACAAGCTGGGGGGGACCATGGCCAGGACAGCAGATGGAAACTGGCCAGAGGGACACTCCATCCCAGGGAACATCACGGCCAGTATAAAAGCTGTGGGGAATTGGCTGGGAGGGACCAACTGCTGCTTGGGGACGGGCAAATCATTTGCTGGTGGGTGGTGAGCAACTGTATTGTGTTTCTCGGGATTTGTATCTCTTTGTCTTCTTCTTATTACTATTATTATCATTATCATCATCATCATTATAATGTTTTACTTTGTTTCAATTATTAAACTGTCTTAACCCAGCATTTTTACTTTTTTCCCCCTAATTTTTCTTCCCATCCCACCGAGGGGGCAGGGGGAGTGAGTGAGCAGCTGTGTGAAACTCAGTTGCTGTCAGTGCCCCCAGTACAGTGGGGTCAAACAACACCACTCCTATTGCAGGTATTTTAACTGCATGAGTGTGTCTAGGTTCAAAAAAAAACCTTAGAGAGGGTATTTTTCTCTTTATTCTTTTCACAGAAAGGATTCTGTGACAAATATCTTCACATCAGCAACATTTTGGAAAGGGACGTGGGTTAAATGCAGCTTTTAAAACCCATCGTCTCTGCCCAAAGTTGCACACAGTAATCACCAAAACGCTGGCTGAAGAACACAGCCATAGAAAGGCAGGCTCCACAAAGGAACATGTATTGTAGCTCTGTTTATCTGTCTAGAAGCTCCCCATGAGGCTCTTCTCTGAGGGTTGTCCTGTCTTACTTTTTCCAGATTGCGGGGTTGTAGCCGGAAATCTTTCTAGTAGTTCCATATGCACTTGATCCTCACCATTTTCTCATTATCTCTGATGTATATTTCCCAATTTTGTAAGAAACAGTGAGAGCAAAGCAAAATTCAAGAAAAATCTTAAGTGCAGAAACCTGCTGTGTTAGTACATCACCACCCTCCCCTCCACTCCCCAGTCCCTTCTTAAAGAGACCTAAAACACTCACTCGTGACACCATGCCCAAAGTGGACTCCAGGCTCTGATTTGGTGCCCAAATTTGTTACTGAAGGAATAGGGACAGTCAGATGTCCCATGAGGTGCCAGAGCATTCAGTTGTTAATGGATCTTATGTCACCAAGCCAAGCCACCAAACAGGAATGTGCAGAGGGAAATCTCACGCATTTCTAAGGTGTCAGCACCCTGTGCTAAGTGAAAAGACAGGAAGCTCCTACGCTCAGAACCCTGAGCCCTGAAAGAATACTTTTTGAAAGCAGGTATTCACAGCAAGAAAGTCTCAGTCTTTTCTCTAGCAGGATCACTAGGTGGTGATGGGATCACCAGTATATTTGAAAGGTTGGATCATCCACCCCAGAAGTGGGTCACAGAAATTAGCCTCTTCCTCTGCCCAAGGAGGGATCCAAATCCATGTCAATGTGAATATACCCCACAGCAGGAGCTTTTGAGCCTATATAGCAATTCAAGAAGGAAGACATTCCACCTCTCTTAAAGAGCACAAGAGGAAGCAATTGTGTCTTTTCTTGTTAGGAAGTCATTTATATTTGTCTCTGCTCTCAATCCTAGATATCTAATTTATGCACAAATGTAAATGCTGCCTACAGAGGAGAAAATGACACCTGCTCTTGATGTTCTGTAGGAGAACACTGCTGCCAGGATAAAACTCGTACAGAGATCAGACTTGTCAGTATCTATGAGACATTATCAGCACAGACAAATTGATAAAGCCCTTAGGGGGGATTTAGGGGAAAAAAAGGTTTCTGAATCCTAGTCAGACTGAGACATAATTGAGATACACCTCCTGCCAAGGCTCAGATGTTGCCAAATCTGAATTACCTTTTTTACTATTTAAATAACCCAGTTCCACAGCCCCCAAACCTCCAGATATTGAAGAATTCTTTTCCCCAAATTGTTATTTTTTTCTTTCAAGAGAGGAATAGGAAGCATAGAAGACAAAGATGTCCCATGATAAAAGTCGTATAACAATGTAAAAAACCCCTCCATACTATTGTAGTTTGAGAGACTAGAAGCACTTGAATAACCAGACATAAACTCAGGACTAATCCAAGGATGGTAGCAGACTTTCAGCTTCAGTTGTTACCAGTGAACATGATGTAGGACAGGATGAGCAGGTGGACACAATGCCTCAGGGGCACGGATATACTAAACTGAAAATTGCTATCCATGATTTGGAAACAGAATTTAATTACTGAGAGAGAAGGGGGGAAAAAAGCTAGAAATGAGAACAAAGTTTCTCATAACTGGAGAGCTGAAGCTCTGAAAGTCTTTCCAGTAGCAGGAAAGAGCCCAAACTTGGAGCTTCATAAATTAGTGAAGGGGACTAAGGACTGGACTGAAATAATCCTAGATATCCTTAGCACTTCCAGATAAATATTTTTAAACCATGGAACAGAGAGTCAACAAAATCCCTTAGAGGTTAGTCACAATGACCCCTCTGTGGAACTAAAAATTCTGTTAGAATACAAAAAAAAATCAGCCAGATCAAATAATAAGGCAGACAAAGCCAAATTTTGCTTCCAGTTCTTCAGATTTCACATTATCTATGGGTGAAGTTCCCAGTCTTGGCTGTAGTCTATAATTGATATGTTTCAAGCAAGTTTTGGACCATCTCCTTATTTCCTGCATGGTCACATAGAGGCACAAGTCCTCAAAATGAGTGGGAACATTTTGTTACATCTTACTAACAAATGGATGCTGACAGCAATCCTCCATGTCCTGTCCTGCCACTCTTACAAGGAGAAGCCTGTAGTGCCAGACCATAAGGCTGCAAAGCCAGGGAAGCAGGGAAGTCTCACAGGCAGGGATGAGAAGGATGCTTTTTCTGCAGCGTGTGCTTCCTCTTTCTGCCAAAGCAATGCCAAAAAAATGCATTTGAAACTTAATTTTCCTAGCACTAGCACTAAGGCACGTAGCCAAAATGCAGTTCTCTTGGTTTCTGTTCTGGTCCATCAGGAAAAGCAAATTATGGTGCTTCCATCTTTTTTTTTTCCGTAGAGCTGCTAGAAAATGGCAGATTTGTTCCTGGAAGGGCAAGTGTTCTGAGAGATAAAGCTGGTACTGCCCAAGCTTCCTGGAACACTTTCAGGTCACTGTAAACAGCCTGATAATACTTTGAATAAATGACTCAAGATTAATAAAATTTCAGCAGGTAGGAACATCATAGGTAGGATGACCATGTGAACCTGGTAGCAATGCTGCAAGGATAATAATACCAGAAATTTGTATTTTGCTTTGAGTTTATTTTCTTTTTAAAATTGTTTAGATAAAAGCAAACCCTTTTACAGGGAAACCAAAATAATCAAGAGATCTGTCAAGGCTTCTTGATTTTCTCTTTGAAGATAAATAAGGTACTTTTATGGTCATGTATAGAGTCTTCTTCTAGGTAACTTCAGCCCCGTGGAGACACTGACAGTCTCTGAAAACATCCAAAGGGACAGGAGGCCAGCTTTAATCATTTGCAGATAATACACTGTGCAACATAGAGAGACTGGTGAGAGCAATTCTACATGAGAAGGAAAAAGTACTGTATTCCTTACAATTACCCATCTTCAAAGGAAATACAGGCTTTGTGGTATTAAAAAAGAAAAAAGTAAGAGTGGTGCTGTAGTTATGCCATATTTGCTGTATCCTGTGTGAATTAATTTCATTCAAGTATGAACTGTGCTTGTGGCTCTCTAATTTACA
This sequence comes from Geospiza fortis, assembly GCF_000277835.1. Taxonomy (NCBI): domain Eukaryota; kingdom Metazoa; phylum Chordata; class Aves; order Passeriformes; family Thraupidae; genus Geospiza; species Geospiza fortis. The sequence goes on along the minus strand of NW_005054316.1, from coordinate 3,167,055 downwards.
TTATGTTGCTGAACAATTTTCTATAGCGCCTTTTGAGAAGAACTTGGGGTTTTAGACAAATTGAATATTGTTCTCTCTTCCATGGAGATCATCCAGAGCCAATGACGCAGTTTTTTATAACCCTTTTAAAATTTCATCTTATTTTTAGAGTGTAGAACTTTTTTTGTTAGTTGGAGCCTATTCTTTTGCAGAGACACATTGTTTGAGAAATCACAAGTGGTTTCACATAAACACTCAGGAAGGATCAGAGACTGGGGAAGCTGTAGAGACTGCAGGAAAAGCTGAGGCTGGAGCATGGCACCATACTGCAATGCAATAGATTGCAGCACATATCAGATTAAGTGGAAGAACTACCTGCTGTTCAATATACCACACGCCTTTGCCATGCTTGTGGTGAAGGGAAGGGAAGAGGAGAGCTGGGAGCTGCATTTGCTGCAGAACACAGCAACAACAGCAGGACACAAAGAAAGAAATTGGCTGCACTCAGCCATGACAGAGCAATACTGCTGCTTCCCTGGGCAGAGGACAACCATCTGCTGCCTCTCACAAAATGCAAGCCCTCCCATGTGGGCTCCAGCTCCAGTCTTTAAATTCCCAAACCTTCTGACTCTAAGGACTGGGAAATAGAAACCTTAAGCCTGACCCCACTGAGGGCTTTTTCCTCTCTCATGGACATCCCCAGACTGGGGACCACAGAGAGAGTCTCTGGAGAAGGCAAACTTGGTTTGTTTGTTGCAATCTTCTGATGGTCACTATCCCATCATTCTCTATCTACAGCATATGGTTCTCACATCCATTTTAACTTACTTCTGGAGAATACATTGTTCCCTGCTGTAGAAACAGTTGTCTGTGACAAGAACAGCAAGTGTACTGTCGCAGGTGTCTGGGTGGCTACTTCTATAGTCTCATAGCATGGGCTCTGGTATCAGGCATAGTAGATTCCTGGTACCTGATTTAAAAATAAATAAATAAATAAATACATTACGCACAAGTCTGCCTTGCCAGGGCTTTTGAGGCCAGACATGTGAGTTGGGCAGCTCAGGAGAAGTGCAGCTCTGTTCACATGGTGCTACACCCATGTAAATCAATCCAAGTAATCCAATGCTGTCACACAGATCTGCCTCAGGTGTCTCTGCACCTAAGGCAAATCTGTACCTGTGATAATCTTCCCAAAAACAATAAGGAGCTATTGAGAGTAACTCATACACTAATTCCCAAAGCAGACCAAACCAGGAGTGTCCCAACCCAGTTTGCGGAGGAGGAACAAGAACTTCAGAGCCCTGCAGAAGGCTTTGGGCAAGGCAGTACCTGTTTTCAAGGCTCCCTACTGCCTGGTGGAGCCCTCTGCCCCGAGGAGGGATGCAGGCCTGGAGATGGCTCGGGAGAGCAATGGATGCTAAAGGGCAGGAGCTGGAGGGTCAGGCTGCCACCATGACCTGCTAACATAGTAAATGCTAATCAAGGCAGTGTATGTGAAGACCCTGTTATTTCAGCTCTTTTGTTCATTTGGTGCCCATGGTAATTTGTCTAGTCTGAAGTTTGCAATTTGGTAATTTTTGCATAGGTAACAAGGACATACCAAATCCTCTACATCCTGTAGCTCTCTTTCTATGTTTAGTCTCCCCAGAAACTCTGTCTTCCAAATGTAAATACTAGACAGCCTCCAAAACATAAGAGATTTACAGCATATAAGTACAGCATAGACTAATACTTACCAGTGAAATGAGTTAAACACTTTTTATCATGCACTTTTCATGCATGAAATTCACCAGATTTCTTCAAATGACCCCTCATTGTTGGTCTGTTTGATCCCATTGGAGTAATCTATGAAACTCCCATAAACTAAACAAGAAGCACATAAAAAAGCTGTTTACCACTCACACTCCACTTACCTTCTGAAGTCATGCTCATACAAGCTCAAGCCCATGTGATCAGTAACTCCACAAGCAGAAGTCTGTCTCTGAAGCATATTAAAAAAAACCCCACACTTTATTCTCTCTTACTTGGTTCACAGTCAGAGGCAGGTTATTTTTTTTTCCTCTATCAAAGAGTAAAAAGAGCTGTCAGAAGTCCCAGCCCCATGTTCCATCTGCAATATATTTGCTCAATTCATTGCTGCAGAACCCCAGACAGTACAAACCTGAGCGATAGCTCGGCTGACCCTTGTGCTGCAAGCAATACACCATGGGCTGGGAGGGCTTTTCTGCACAGAGTAAAAGAACATCTGGTGGCTGCTTTACAGGGGGACTTCTTTATCACACTTCTACACCTGTGATCTCTCTTCATTACTTCATCTTCCTCTGTTCAGGTATGAGTTATTATGAATTGTTAAGGAGTACTGCATAATGTCTTCTCCTAAGAAGGATTTACCCACAGATGGAAGCTGGTATTAGATGAGGCAATGCTATCTGTCTGCCCTGACAGGTTTGTGAAGTGCAAGCAATTCTATTATGCTTTTGATGCAGTTTTATCTTCTAGTAGCACATACAATTGCAGAGGATCATTCAACATTGTATTTTGATTGCCAAGTCTTTGGCCTGAGACCATCTCTTGTATAAGCAGAGCCTCGTGCACTAGGGACCTCTTTTTGTCTGTGTCTTCCAGATACTTCTGGGATGAAAATTCTAAATATTATCAATTCACAAGACTGAATTATTCCTGAGCCCTTCCACTCCATAAAGTTGGCATAATCCATTTGGTGTTGTGCCAATTGCTTTACAAAGTTAAAACTTTGTACTTTTACTACAAAAGCATGAGGAAAAAGTTAAAACTACACGTCCTAGGAGAAACACAAACACACAGACATGGTATTTACAGAAATATTGAGCTGAGAAAACTCAGCTGCTGCCTGTCTCTAAAGTCCACAATCTTTTAATCTTGTATCATCAGACCACCAACCACCTATAGAATTCCAGCCCTACTCCCAGTTTCCATCAGTGCATCCAACCATTGCAGCAGTTAGAAATTTGCCGTAATGTCTCAGCTCTCTTCAAGGCACAGGAGACAAGTGTTGAGCTCTGAGCTGGCTGGCATAGCCAGAGCGGGGAGGATTCAGCTCCTTACATCAAGCCACAGATGCAACACACACAGCCCCCATCCTGCTTTTCACAGCCCTGTTGTCTACACACAGCTCAGGGAAATCTGCACCTCAGCTACTCAGCGTAGATACTCCTTGGGCTCCTGGGAGGGACTGGTCACCTTAATACAGGGGTGGAGAGCTCTGCAACTGGAGGAATAACTAAAACTAGGTTTTGTACCGCTGGGGTTTTTTTTTGCCCTTGGAGAGTTCAGCCCTGCCTCTGTTCAGCTGTTAGTGCTTTAAACAGATCTTCCAGCCATGTGAATGAAATTGTAATTGAATCTAGTCATTCAAATCAGATCAAGCATGAGTCATTAAATTAAAATATATACAATCAATAGAAGTATTTTACTATTGTACTCTTGGGATTATTTCAGAGATGCGGTTACAGATTTCCATTAGATGTGGTTGACCTGATTTACTAAAGAATTTTGCTGGTTTTTTTAAAGCTCTCCTCTGTTGCCACGCAGAAGACCTAGCTATAAAATCCTCCAGATCCTAATTACCTAAGTACCTTTTGTGCCACACCCTGAAGCACATCTATCATCCTGCAAGCTGGTGCTTGCAAAGGATGTGGAAGCAGAAAGCAAATGGTGGGTACAACAAAGGGGAAGCATTTAAGACCATTGCCTCCTATAGCTGCAAGCAACTCTTAGTGCTGCGCAGCAAGACACCAGCCCAATTCCACTCAAGTTTTGTAGAATAGAAATGATGGATGGAAGAAGTAAAATGGAGGTTTTGATGACTATCTGTTGACACAGCTTTGTGCTGTGCTTGTAAACTGGAGATTGTCTAGTAGCTCCTTGAGAGCGTTGGACCAGGTACATAATTCACTTACAGGGAATACTTGCTCCGTCTTAGGAACACGGTGTAAGTGGGCATTGCCTGTAATAATGACAGATATCACGTGTCCCTGTGTGATTACTGTGGTGTTTTATAGCAGAGGGGGTGAGGGAATCCAGCAGGTCATACACTCAAAAGTAGTCAGTTCTGGTGAACTTTTTCAGCAGAACTCAATGGCCTTTGCAAGGACCTTTCTTAACTTCTAACTATGTTGAGTAACTATTTTGGTGCAGCAGAGTAAGAGTAAGTAAATTGCTGAAGGACAGGATTTATAAGACTTTTGAAGATGGAGTGTGTCTTGAAGAAACTTATAGATGCTCCTCCTCGAGAATGCATTAAAGAAAACATACAAATTACCAAAGGTTTATCTTGCCTGGTATCCCATTCTCAGCAGAACCATGAGCAGGTTCTTGGGATGAGAGCAGGAGGCTGTTCATGGTACATCCTCTGAATACTCTCCCAGACTGAACACATATCAATCTCAAAGAACTTCCTGATGTATATGAGGTTTTCTGTACTTATTAACCCTCAGGTACCTGGAGTACATGGTTATAAGGAGTTCTCCTCACTGTGCCTATGACATAAAGGAAAATTTCAGTTTCCACTGCATCCTTTGGCAGCAAGTGACACCAGTCTGATGCTCTCTGTGTCAAGGACATTTCTATTTGTTTTGAATCCAGAGCTACAGCACAATCCTCCCATTATATCAGATAATTCTACTTGGATAAATATATATATATATATAATGAGAATGATAGTTGTACATGACACCCAAAGAAAACTAAGGGCCAAACATGGAAGAGGCCATGTAGATGGCACTGAGTAGTCATGATAATTCTGCACCATTTGCAGTGTAAATATGGATGGAAGGGTCAGCAGTGCAAGACCAGCCTGAGATTTGATAGTATGAAATGCAGCAGAACAGTGAAGAATAAAATAATGTAACTTTTAGCTAAACTCAAGATTAATCATTTCAGATGCTGCTACAAGGAAGATGGGATGAGGAACCTGTCAATGGACAGTCAGAAGGAGAGGGGCATTTATTGCCTCAAGTGGATCTGGCACAGATTGAGGAACTTTCTATCCCCCACTGAGTTCACCCAATCCCCGTTTCCTGCATTGGACATTCCTGCCCCTGCATTTTGCCAAGTAGCAGATTCATGACTTGCAGACTGCATCTGAACTCAAGAGGCAGGTATCTCCCAGCACAGTGTTTGTAGACACAGGGAGTGGGGTGAAAATTAATGACAAAATCATAGCAAGCCCTGTAACACCAAGAGAAAAACCAGCCAGTTAAATCTCTCCATTTCTGAAATCCCTAAATACAAGTAGACAACAATTCCTACAAGGAACTGTTCCAGAATGTGGGATATTGAAAACAAGGCAAAAATCCTGAGCTGCACCTCAGCAGCCCCTAAGACAGGTATATAAAATCACACTCCCCTCCACAGGAGTTTTTATGCTTCTCTCTTCTGCCACAGCAGAAAACTGTAGTTTTATGTCCAACATTCCCTGATCAGGAGAGATGCTTATAGACCGTGAGGGACCTATTTGTCCTGAAACAGCTTTTTGCCAATCAATTTCATTGGCATTGTGGGACCATGTCAGTGTAGCAGAAGATAGCCAGCTCTTTGCTTGTTTTGAAGCCCATTGATCTCTGCAAATATACTGAAGTAACCCACAGTCCAAAATCGATGGATGAAACTCCCAAATACTCATGTGTCCTCTTACAAAAGTGAGTGACAGCAAAATTTCAGAGGGAGTGCAATTCTATTTACAGCTGAACAGGTCCCAGCAATGAAAGACCTGGCTATAGTCCAAGTCTGGTGGACTTTGTTTAAACATAGACACCAGCTCTGCAACACAGCAGCTCCTGTCACAACTGGTGTAACAAAAATGCCAACTTTGGTGGATTGTCTAATTTTTACCTCACATATGAGATAGATCAAAAGCAAATGGAGTGGTTCATCTAAATCTTCACCTTTAAGAAAGCAAGTTAGCAGAAAAAGAAAAGAGATTACTAAATTAACCTGGATGCTGTGGTAAAAATATAAATCTACAGTTCTGGGTTTGTTTTAACTTTCCTGGTAATACTGTAATGTGAATGTCAGTTGAGACATTATCACAAAAAAAAAAAAAAACAAAAACCAAACCAAACAAATCAACCCCCCCCCAAAAAAAAAACCCAACAAAAAAACCCCAAAGAAAATCCAAAAAAAACCTGGGGAGACATTTGCTCCTGAAGGAAAGCAGGAAGCAAATGAAACAGCTGTGAAGTTTTAAATTTCATCTGGGTACACAAAGACAAAACAAGGCAGCAGATGTATTTACTTCCAGCCTCCCAGATCCCTCTATATGATGGATTTCTCCAGCCTTGAAAGTACAATGATGCACCAGGATGCCCACGGCTCAGACCCTGGTGGGCTCCCTGCACCTGCATTTGCATCAGATAGTGGCACTGGATTTAAAATAATCAAAATTATTTATGTCCTTCTTGTTATTACTCAAATGTTTATTCATTATTCTGATTGAAAAATGCAGAGTAACAGCACTGTAAATCTTTGGAAATGTGTCTGTGGGATTCTAGGTTTCTTTCCTTCCTTTGGCTTACCTTCTTCCCAGATAGCTTATAATACTTTAATATTACTACTCAAGCTTAGCATTTTAGTTAAAATGAGAGCAGTTTTTTGCCCGAATCTGCAAAATTGATCCTGTGTGTCTCTACTGGCAGCCACTCACAATCAAACTTCATGCACCCTAATGCTGGAAATGCACTTACCTAAATTAGATATCCCATTGCAGCAGAGCTCATCAATGGCAGGGCAGATCAGCACTGCCTGCACCCTGGGAATCAGCTGGCCACTCCTTATCTAGCAGCAGATTGAATTTGTGACATTTTTCATTCTAAGGCTCAGCTGTCAAGATGCCAGAATTGTTTGTCAAGTCAGCTTCAAGAATAATGGCAAATCCCTGACATTCTCAGATGGGTTTGAAGGTTCACCGTAGCAAAGCTGCTTTACAGAACTCATTCTTTATTACAGTCCTTACCTTTACATCTTCTTTTTCCCAGCCACTTGGAAGGCAATGAAAATAAGACAGCCCCCAACCTAATCCATTCCATGCACTGAATGATTTTGCAAGCTCAGCAGGAGTTGTATTGCCTGCAGGAACTCTCTTCTGAAATAAATCTTTTCCTCTATAAAAACTATTAGTGCATTTGCATTTTTCCTTTCAGAAGCACAGAGGGAACTATGCCTGGGAAAAAAATGTAATAAAGGAAGAATTTTGTTGCAGTAATAGCCTATCTGGACTGCACAGGTAAAATTTGTGCTGTTTCTTTCCCTTGCCATGATACCACTTTGCAGCTGAGCTGGCCCGTTACCCTGCACAGGGAGGGACTGGGTTTTCCCATGTCAGCTCCCTATAAGGAGCATTGGAAAAGGGGCAAACCCCTGACCCCACAGGAGGAACACTCACTCACACAGCTGTAGTGTCCAGAGCGACTCTCCAATAGCATCTGCAGTCACAGCTCTGCATGTTTGAGGGTGCCAGCATGGCCCTGGCAGCTGGTGGCTTCATAGAACACATCAAACTGACAGAAACTCCTTTCTCCTGCAGCAGCCACTTTTACCATCAGCTGTATTGCCACAGCAACATCACCTAATAGATTTGGGGCAGAGGGGCTCTGGCTTTGCATTGCTGGAATTCTGAGTGGCAGGTTTTCAAGCACAGATCTCTGCTTGGCAGGATAGAACCCCGTAAAATGATCCACCTCCAACACTCTCCTTGGCTTGGGGAGGTGGAACACTGGACACTAGTGAGCTCCTAATGCAGCAAAATGCTTTCATTTAGGCTCATGTCCTACTGAATGAAGGCTTGGTCAAGGCACAAAATTCAGAAATGTTTTAGTGCAATGAATGAGAGCGTTCCTGATGGCAAGCAAGGGCTGTGGTGACTGCTCTATATTGCCACCTAGGAACCTGTTCACATTGCAGCTTTTCTTTAAAGTTTGCCAATTTATACAAAACACAAAGGGGAGCCCCACTAAAAAATAATCCCTGTTTTCATACCATGCTTTAAATGCAGAGATGCAGCAAAGCCTTCTTGGCTGTGAAGGTCTTACTCACTGTGCTTTTCCTGATGAGTATGAATGCAAATGAATCTCAAGTACAGAACAACGTGTCCTTATTTTTGACCCTGAAAATGGCATCTGACGTTTTTTGTCTGCTGGTTGTTGGTGTGTGCCAGGCACAGCCTCTGGGTGTTGTGCCCTACCTGACCAGCAACAGGGAGATAGGCAGAGGTGAAGTTTTCAGAAAGAAAAGAACTAAATATCTGTCAAGAGCAAAATTAGCAGATTTTGACGAAAGGCACTGAAGTAGATAAAGATGAGGAAAGCCTAAAACTTGGGTAGCAAATAACCCAAACTCCTTCTGCAAAACCTTCTGTTGTCATCTTATTGCAAAGCTCCCATACTGTCTCGGCGATTTCTCATGGGTATCTCCTCACAGCACTAACTCCTTTATAGCACAGCCACCAAACTGCATCTCTCTTCACAGCACAGCCAACAAACTCCAACTCTCTCCTCACCCAGCTAACCCACTCTTTTGTAGCACTCTTCTTATTGGACACAGCTGTGGCCTGTTAAGGGCAGGCCTGTTCCTAATCTTTGGTGATTAGTACAGCTGCAACTCCTCAGGTGTGAGACTGCCTTCTGCACTATTCTCTTACATTCTATCCCTCCACAACCTTCCACTGAAAAGGCAGCTCTAGCTGTCATTTGCATCCTCTACATCAGTTAGCTATTGCTTAGCTTCTTTCCTGAACTGTGGCATTGAATATTTGGAGCAGCTATAAAAGATCTTTCTGAGTATACAAGCATACTTAATCACTGTTAAGTAGATTCCCTAGACAAAAAAATGAAGTGTTCTGCTTGTGTTGGATGACAGAGCTGGATACAGCATGAATGAAATTGTACTGGTTATATTGAGCCACTGCAACATCCAGGTGTTGGATGAAGAGATCAGCACCCAGAATGTACCCCAGGACATGACTGGGTATTACAGATGATTCTGTTCATTCATAATATCTATTAACAAAAAAAAAGCACCCCAAAAAAAACCCAAAGAAAACAAACTAACAAAAAAACCCACCAAAACAAACAAAACAAAAAAAAAACCAAAAAAAAAACCCCAAGCAAACACAGACCCCCACCCCCCCCACAGG
>NW_005054316.1:3150161-3157897 GCF_000277835.1 Geospiza fortis | reverse complement strand
CCCCCAAAAAAAAAAAAGCTGAGCAATATTGAAAGTCCGACCCTGTCTCAGGAATCCTGGAAATGTGCTGCTGGCTTGGCAGTGATTCTTCACAGAGACCTGCATCCCAGCTTCCCTAAGTCAAGCAATTTCTCCCATAGCTTTAGGCAAATGCTCCCCAGTCTCTTTTCTTTCAGAAAATATTGTAAATCCCAGGGTCAAAACTGTGTGGCTGTGCACTCAGTTGTGGTGTGTTTTGTGTGCTTCAGCCTTCTGATATTCAATGAAGAATCACTCAGTGGCCTCTTGGCCACTATGCTTAAGGAAACCCAATTTTGCTCCTGTACGATTGTGATAAGGGAATATTTAACTGGTTTTCGTATGTTTGTAGTAACATATGTTGTTGGACATCTTTTCTGTTCTCATGAATGTTCACTCACTCAAGAAGATGCATTGACAAAGGGAACCTCTCTGCGCTTCAGAGCCCAGGTTAGCTTGTGGTTTGAGAAACAGAAGGGAAAATCCATATTCTACCTTTTAACCAGGTTCACATGTTTTGGAATTAGACTTACCATAAGGACAAATTTGCAGAGACACTCTGAAGACAAAAAGTGCACTTAACAGAATTAAGACAATTCAGGACATGAGGAGTTAATGGTGATATACACAGCAGCCTTTAGCTGTTTTCATCTACTGATGATACTGATCATTATTTACAGTAGCTGGTAAACCTGCCTGGTTTACTATTATGGCCAGTTCCAAATCATTATTCTCTCTCATTTGACCCCCATGTCAGGTAAGAAATGGTCTGTGTCTTCAGAAGTTATTGCTCTTTATCAGAGAAATCCTGAATTCTGTTAAATAATTGTTGGGATCTTCTTGTTTTGTCAGGAACAAAATCAATAGCACCTAATAAAAAAAGTACTGTAATTTTGAGAACAGAGCTGACACTGCTTTTACTTGATAAAGACAAACTTATTAACAAGATTAATGTGCCCAGAGCAAAATTTCTTACAACTGTCCAGTAAAAAAAAATATCACAGAACCACAAAGAATCGATGCAGCCATCCTTCCCCCAGCCAGCTTGCTCACTCTGCCTCTCTCCTTCATGTGCACTGCTCTTCCAGAGCCCAAATTCAAGTGCATTCACTGCAGATTCACCTCACTTTTTGGCCATTGATTTCTAATGCTGTCACTTTTTTTTTTTTCATGCAAGAATATTTTTCTTTTCTGCAAACTATTGCATATTCCCCACCCATCCTAATTAGTAGCTCACATATTTTCCCCATCCATCTCTATCCCATCCCATGTACCTCTCTGAGCATAGTTTTCATGCTCTCTACCTGGGTTTTCACCTCAGGCTGCCTCTTTTCTGTTCAAACACAATGTCCAGCACTGAAGAAAGCCAGTGTGACTGGCTTTCTTAAGTCTCAATCTATAAAAAACCAGAGCCTGGCTCAACAGCAGGTTTATAGCCTTATTACTTAAAATGTTGTTACTACAAAAAGATCTCCTGGTTCTGTGTGTATAGTAAATCTCCACAGGGGCAGGCCCAGCCAGGTTTCAGTGCTGGCTGTGTGGCAGAGGGAGGGCCCTCACTCCAGCACCTGTCCCATGCACAGCCCAGCTCCACAGGACACTGGGACACAGCCCGGGCACAGCTCGGCGAGAAGCTGGGACACAGCCAGGGCTGAGCTATATAGGGACCTGGGATGCAGAGAGCTGGTGGACAGAAACATGCACAAAGGTAGAAAGAAGCAATCTGGACATTCAAGATCCTGCTGGTCCATCCCTTCCTTGCCCTTCTAGAAAAAAAAAAATAGGAGAAGCCTCTGTGGCAAGTCCTCCATCACTTGCACCGATTTTCAGGATGGACACTGGAAAAAAGATCTGGGAGAAACAGCAGCAACAAAGGATGAGAAAAGAGGGCATGTGCATGCTCATAAATTCCTGACAAGAACGGGGTTGAAGTGAAAAGCTTCCTGACGACCTTCAACAAGCAACTGAAGCATGAATACAGCAGCTCATTGAGAGCAGAGTTGATTGCCTCCACTGCACTTAGAGATTCCAGTTAGAAAAACACAGAAGAAACCTCAAAGATATACATGAAATTATAAGGACACAGGCAGAGAGGGTTAAGGTGTTAACCCTTCACCATGATTAGCAGCAAAATGCTCAAATGTTAATTTAGAGACCAGAGCTGAAGGTCTTGCACCTTTTTGCCTACTAAAGCCTTTGCAGTAAACAGTAATTTTTGCAGCAAACAGAATTACAAGAGGCTATTAAACACTGGCAATAAACTATCCCTGGACGTATGCAGGGGTCTGAAGTGTTGGTTAGTAAACTGTAAAATTTCTTTCATTCTCAGATGGTTCTTTGTAGGTTGCTGCATATTTTCCATGTGGAAGTGATGGCAAATACAAGATTAGTGATGCAAACTTTTAATTTATTCTTCAAAATTTTAACTGTACCTTCCTCAAAATAAACTGTCCTGTCTTTAATTTCTTAGAGAGAAGAATGCATTTCAAAAAAGATAGCCAGTCTGGCTTTTGTTGTCCTGCTGCATGTGTATTTGTTTGCATGCATGTGCGTGTACGTGCACGTCTAGGAGTGCTACAGCAGGTGTTACTCAAGGATGTGTTGACACTGAAATTCCTGTTTATTCTCAAAGCAGTCATTGTGCATCAGGTTCATTTATTATCTGACAACAAGGATGGTCTCCTTTTCTAAATCAACCTGCAGGCACATTTGTGTGGAGCTCTAAGACGAATTTAGCAATAACCACCAACCGCAGCCTGGTCTGGCACAACCCAATTTCAGCCACAGGCGTATTATGTACCTTTCATCCAAAGCAAACAGGTAAAAATTAATGCTTAAGTCATCTCCTAGCGCTGCCATGCGACGTAGATGATACTACAAATACTTAATATTGTAAAATGAAATTAATATTATGTCCTTTAATAAGGCTGTCATTTTATAATGGAACTATTAATAATGAGCTTCATCTTACTTTTATTAATCCTAGAGTTATAACAGCTACACCAGTGACATTAAATCATCTTAAATATGTAACCAAAAAAATCACCACTGAGAACCACTGAAATTTTGAGCTGTACCAAGGTTCCAGCACTTCAGAATCCTGTGCTCCTTTGTCTGTCCTTAGTCCCTCTGTCCGTGACAGTATTTATAGTGTGTGGTCACATGTTGAGGAAACTTGGATGGTGTAAAGGCACAAGAATAACTATAAATGAAGCAAAAATGAGCACCCCGGAGTAGCAACAATAAGAAAAGCAGAAAGCTTTTGGAAAGCAGTGCATTTTATTCCCACATCTCATTCTACCGTCTTCCGCTGATGCTATTAAAATACCTCAGCACGAGGCAGTATTTTCATTTTATTGTGCGACAGTGTCTGTTACTGAAAAACTGGATTGCATTTGCCAAATTCCCATTTTAATTTAGGGAATTTACAGGTAAAAACAGAATACAATATAATCACATTTCGACTATACATGCAAATGTACAACATTGTAACAGCAGCTTTTTAATAGTCAAAACTGTTTGAATTTCCACAGATTTCTACTAATAATTTAACAACAGTAAGTGGCAAAACATTTAACCTCCCCACAGGAAAAAGTCCTGAAACAAGAGTCCAGAGGGAGAGCTTCCTAGAGCACGTGTCAAACACGGTGTGTGCACTACGGGATCTAAGACTGGCATCCAGGTGGTAAGAAGATCCACATTTTTTGTGGACAAAAAACACTGAGCACAGTGAGGACAGATCAGAATTGTGTGTTTCTCTCCAGCCATCTGTATGATTACAATGCAGTTCAAGATCACAGTGAGCTCACTAACACAGCAACTATAAGTAACACAAACTTCTTTAGCCTAGGATGCATTTGAAAAACTAACAAAAGCCCTATTATATTAGCCTAGAAACACTAAATAGTACTTTTATTGAGAAGATCCCATATGGAGCTCGAACAGAAGGTAAACGTATTTTGGCAAACAGCCAGTACCTCTTAAACACAAGCTATACATAACATGTGATGTACAGAGCTCCCTGCCCTGTCCCCCAGCTCAGCAGCTCCAGGCTTTTAGTATAAATGTCCTTTTAGCCATCTCTTTCAAAATTCATGGGTGATGCCAGGTCAGCCAACTTCTGCAATCATTCCGAAAACACAGTGCCGCAGCACCTGATGTTTCTGCCTGCATTTATTGACAAGAACCTAAAGCTCCCCCAGAGAGCAGTTTTGCAAATATTCCCTGCTGGGCAAATTGCTCACTTCAGACTGAACACGCTGTGAGGCTAATGCTGCCTGCTCAGCTGGAGAGAGCACTGGGCCAGGCACTGGTTAATTAGGGCTGTGGGAATAGCTGATTTTCAGTTCAGTGGCTTAATAGACAATAATAAATAATTATTAATAACAACAATAACAATATTAAAAACAGCAACAACAACAAACTTGGTTCATTTTTTCAGAAAATGGTAACAACTTGTTTCAGTCTGTTGTCAAGGTAGCCTCAATGGCTGCAGCACCCTTTTGGGGTGAGAAGTACTCACAGTCAAATCTTTTCTCTGTCTAGTCCGAGCAAAGATTCCACCCAAGTACTCCCACCTACCAAACGAGTATCTTCAGGCAAAGAAACACTCAAACATTTGTTTCCAGTCTTTTCAGTTAAACAGATGTGGGACAAAATACTAGCATATTCACCAGAGGCCTCGCTGGAGCACCTGCTTCCCACTTCCTTCACGAGCGCTTGAGTTCCCCATGAGTGCCAAGCACACCGAGCATCTCGCTCCCCAAGCCGTGGGATCTGCTGGAGCCCCGGGCAGCTCCTGCTGCCTGCCCGTGCTTTGTTCCACAGAACAGCACAGCACAGGGACAGAGAGGGCAGATATGCACAAAGCCACGTACCAGCACATGGCCAGGATGTAGCACACCTGTCCTGCAAAAGCACTCCAGGGAACTTCAGAGTTGGTGTCCCCAGCTCTGCTCTCAGCCTCTGCTTGTGACAGAATTAACAGAGAGGACATCTGTGTTCCAGTCCAGGCTCTGATTCATCTGACTTTAGGGTACAAGGAGGGATAACACAAGGCACACACTTTCTCCCTAATTTTTTATAGCCCTCCCAAATCCAATCAATACATACCAACATTTTCAAACTCTTTTATTTGAGTCAAGCTAATATTCCGAAAGCTATGTATAGTTAAAGCTCATAGACAAACATCCTTCTTTTGCCAGTCAAAGCTTCTCAGAAGCTCAGATCTGGTCCTGCTTTCATGTACACCACCACAAGACTAAAGGATTTCTACTGAAGACACAAAGCACCAAAGGTAAACCAGGTCCAAGGTTGGCCTGGAGGCTTCAATTCATCAGACAAGAGAGTGATTTTACACCAATATAACTGAAGTGGCACAACCTCTAGCTCTGTTGTAATTGTATTGACACAGAGGAGCACAAAAAAGTACAGTTAATACGAGTTTATATTGTAGGAGTTGGTTACGTAGAGTACCTATAATTGGATGGATAGAGATACAGAAGCACACTGACAGAGCCTCCAAATGTGTTAAAATCACTAGGCTCCAGACACAATCTAAGGTATAGGCCACTGCTGTGTCACTGGTACTGCCAAGTATCCCAGTGGCACTGATATCCCTCATATTCCCAGCTGCTGGGCAAGCACCCCGTGGCTTCCCCTTACCCAGCTCTCTCTGTGTCTGCAGCAGAGTGTCAGCACCTTAGCTGAGGTGGGTCTAAAGTGACATACTGAAAGCAGCAGAAAGCAAGCCCAAAGCATGAGCAAACTATGACCTTTAGATTTTTGACAATGAGGTAAAGTCATCCTGAATGATTTGGATTTGTAAGCATTGATGTGGAAATGTATGCTCTGCCTTCCCCCTGTACAGAAAACCAGGTGTCTGTCCTCAAACAATACGTTTTCAAATCTGCTTTTTAAGGGTTTGGTAGCTCTTCATTTTCTATCAAATAATCCTTCTTTATATAATTAGCACCCCTCACCAACCTCCATACTCCAAGATAGGCTTCTTTCAGCGAGCTTCTGTTCACTTCTTGTGTGATGGTGGATTTTCCCTGAACCACAAGTGCCGTGGCTGATTTCTCAGTGACGTCCTTCTCTTCCTCTCCACTCTGTCTCTGCCCTGTGGATGATCCTTCCACCGCTGCTTCCTCAGCCCCCTTCCGCTGGGGAATTGTCTCCATGGCAAACAGAGCTTGGTCTCCAGCCTGCCTTTTCCCCTCCTCTTCTCTAGCTTCTTTCTCCAGGTCCTCATAGTTGCTCTGCCGCCTGGTCTCGACGTACTTGGCCACGCAGTAAATGACAGACCCCAAGGTGTTGACCACAACCCCAGCTATAAATAACTTTGTGGGCTCCACATCATTGAATGCCACCATGCCTACCGTGATGGTGGCTATGCTCTTCACCACCCCTACAAAGCTGGTGGTCACAGCCGAGTTAATGTAGGTGCAGTGAAGGGTGGTAAAGTTCATGGCACAGCTAATCAGGACACAAGCAATAAAGATGCATACCATGGCAGGGTCCTTCCAGCCCGGGAAGGACCAGACATTGATGGAATCCATGCTGGCAAAGGAGCAGATGATGAGGAAGGGGGTGGCCGAAACAGCGATGGCGTACTGAGCTGTTAGGGGTCCATATTCACTGTCTACACTGGTTTTCTGAATGAGCACCAGGTAGGCAGCGTGTATCAGCACAGCCAGCACGCCTGTCACATAGCCCATAGCATCCCCAGTCAGGTCACCAGCTCCTGTCACGAGAGTCACAGAGAGAAATCAGCATAGGTGTTGCATGGGAGACAGAAAGAGAGCACCATTTTGGACTAGAGGGGTATTTAGGAAATAGGCATCATTGCACTTTCCATAACCCCTAGGATTTGTCATGCTTGTCCAAGTCTTGCCTCCCAACAAATCTCTTATGCATTTTTTAAAGCTGCAAATATATTGACTGAATTTCATACCCCCTCTAAATCTCACAGCCAAAATCAGATTGCCTTCTCCCTTTTGTGAAGACACTGTGAAATATTTGTAGCTGAAACCACACACACACACACACACACACACACACACACACACACACACACACACACGCAGAGCAACCTCTTGCCAGCACAGACCCATGCCAGCTCTGGCTGCCTGGGCTGCCTGCCCTCCAACCCACCGGCCATTCTGCACCCTCTAGCCACAGAGCCCCACGGGACCCCTGAAGGAACACCTCCCTCCTGAGCCCCCTGTCAGCCTCTTTGCAGGTTAAATTACACACTCTGCATGTGCTCTGCTGTCTGAGGCAGCTCCCAGCCCAGGAGCGCTGTCGGGCCACAAAGTGCCAGCTTTGCCTCCCACCCCACCTACACCTCGGCTGGACAGCAACACGGGTCCCCCTGGCCCCAGGCGGCTGTAGCTCACCCCTGAGCTTGCATCTGCCCTTATAAGACCACACTTGCCCCAGCAAGGCAGCAGTTGTCCCACGGGCTTGCAGCTGCTCTCAGAACATTACATCTACCCCTGTAGATTCACCGACCCGCCATAAGACTACACTCCATAAGTTTGCACCTTCCCTAGTAGGGTTGCAATAAGGTTGCAGCTACTCCTACACGGACCCGCCTAAGGATGCACCTATCTCCAAAACCTTGTACCGAGCCCTGCAAGAACGCGCCAAGCAGAGCGGGGCTGCATCCACTCCTGCTAGGCTGCACCTGCCCGCCCGTGGGGCTCCGTGGGGGC
>NW_005054316.1:3105520-3149372 GCF_000277835.1 Geospiza fortis | reverse complement strand
GTGTCCCCCATCCGGCTGCCCCCGCCCCCCGTGTTTCCAGGTTCGTCCCGCGGTGTCCCCCGGAGCACGCCCGGCTCAGCGGGGATGGGAAGCCTCCCGCTGTCCGCAAACCCTCCCGACCCCGCTCGGGTGCAGCACGGGAGCGGGCACTGAGGTGCTTTCCGTGCCGGGAAAGCCGCGGGGCGCCCTCAGCTCCGCAGCCGAGTGCCACCGGCCCGAAAATAATGTGTAAGAGCCGTAGGAAGCCCCAGGTCTCCCGGAGCGGGGAGATCAGTGAAGGTCCGCAAATTCCCAAGCAGGGAGTACCGCTTTTCCTATTCTCCATAAGTATACGGCCTCCCGGGAAAAAGCATCTACCGAGCCTGCCGGCAGCATCCCTCCCACTGCCCCCCTGCTGCCTCGGCTTATCGGGCTGCGAACGGCAGAAACGGGGACCGCTGCTAAGAAAAGCAGGGAGAATCGGGTTCTATCAGAGGGAATTGCCTTGAGAAGTCACCAAAAGCTGGTAGTCACACAGCTTTTAAAAGTGATGTTTTAAAGCCTGGTAAAGCTTAAAAAAGCTGATCCCTTTTCTCGACTTTACAGATGAAAATTTTAACAGGAGATGGCAATAGACCATATCGACTCTAAGGAAAAGGCAACGCAAAAGCAGTTCTCTTGGGCAGCCTGTCCCCTCTACCACTCTCCTGCAGTGTCAGGCAACACAAGGGAAGGAAAAACTATAATTTTATTCAGAGCTACCTTATAATCATCCATCGATTTCTCTCATCAGGACAGGCAGGGTAAAGGAGATAGGGCAAGGCTTATAAAATGAAACGAGGTGCATTGAGTGTCTGAAGATGAAAACTGGTAACCCAGGAAAAGAAACTGTAGGTACTGGAGGCCAAGCCTGGTTTCAGAACCCACTGGAGAAAAGTGCCAATACATTTACATCAGCCTCTATTTGGACTCACCCCAAGCCCACATGCAACAAAATTTAATGAAAAGTGTGGATCACCTTGACAGTGTTTGCACATGGGATAAAAACAACTCCTTCGGCCAGGTAAGTGCAGATGGAAAAAAATCAGACTGTTCTTTCTGGAAACACTGTAGTAATTTGGACTATACCAGAGTGTATCCTCTGGCAGAAACAATTTTGTCACCTCACCAGTGAAATTATCACTAGAGAAGTGAATCTCTGACACTGCAGAATATCAGGTTGAAAAACTGCTTTGGGGGCTAAATAGTTCCTTGACTGAAACACAAAAACAAATGCATCAGAAACAAAAATTTTAATAGACTATTTCATTTGTAAGGACTGTAGAATGATCATCCTAGCCCAACTGCCTGTCCAATTCAGGGCTGAGCAGAAATTAAATCATGTTGTTAAGGGTATTTTCCAAAAGCCTCTTAAACACTGACAAGCTTGGGACATCAACCACCTCTCTAGGAAGTCTGTTGGTGTTTGAATGCCTGCTTAGTAAAGAAATGCTTCTGAAGGTCCAGTCTAAACCTCCTCTGGTGCATCTTTGAACCATTCCCACACATCTTATCACTTGAGTCCCAAGGGGAAGAAATCAGCAGCTCCCTATCCTCTTGCCCTCCTTGGGAAGCATCAGAAAGTGATGATGTTTCCTCTCAGTCTCCTTTGCTCAAACTAGACAAGCCCAAAGCCCTCAGCCTCTCCTCACAGGACATGCCTTCCAGCCCTCTCACCAGCTTTGAGGTACACTTCTGGATGCATTCAAGGAACTTCACATCCTCCTTAAATTGTGGGGCCCAGAACTAAATGGAGAACTCAAAGAGCAGCTGCACCAATGCTCAATTTGGAAAGTCAAGTGTTCCAAGTGCCAAATCCTATCTTTTGGAACTCACCTGTGCTATAAGGGCAGCTTCTCTTGCAATATCTCTCATGGTACTCCTAATTTTGTCTATAGACAGGAAAGGGAGGTGGAGAGGAAGCTGTTGTCCCTTGCCAAGCCACCCTTTTCTCAACATGGATGGAGGCCAGGTTCAGTACTAGTCTCCCACTGCCTCTCCACCACTCCACAGTCACACAAAGTGTTCTCCTGCTCTTCACTGGGGAGGAATTGAATAAAGCAACAGGGAGATATTATCAGACGGGACACTGCAGTGAAGGAACTTTCCCCACACTGGCTGTTCATGTGTCCAGAGGGAACAGTGGCTGCTCAGTTCATACACTGACTCTGTTAAATTTTGGCCTGGCAGTGGGGCAGGTCATAGCAATGAATGGCTCTGTGGTTCCTTACCCTAATGAGATGATTATGATACCTTAACTCTTGTTGTTTAAAGGAAATTAGGCTCAGTTCTGCATTTCACCTAGCTACAATGACACAGGTGAGAGGAAAACAAAAAATGCAGCAAATTGGTGTCTTGCTAAGGGCATTGATTTTTTATAACGGCTTCTTGGATGAAAATGTTCAAGACCACTATAAAATGTTCAATGGAAAATTTGCCTTAATTACAGTCTAATGCAACCATCAGGTCAATCAGGGAAGAACTGTGTAGAGTTGTATCCATTCCCCATTGCATGACCCTGAGCACAGCTGAGCAGTACTACTGAAAGGCACAGTACAGCCTGCTTATGCAGCAAAATTTGAAGCCAGCACTGTACTTGGCTAGAAGAAAGAGATCACTTCATCACTGACATATACTCTGCACAAGCAGACACAAAGAATAATTTGAAATAGCTTTCCTTTATGAAAATGAATATCTGATGGGGCACACAGCTAGGAAAAGTTGCATAAAGTATGGTCTCTACCAGTACAGGGGAACAATGTGGTCTCTACCAGTACAGGGGAACAATGTGACCATCACCCAGTATTCATACATTAAATAAACCATGGTTATGATATTCTTCTTAGAAGATACTCTCAGTATCTTTCACAGCATTTACTTTTTGAACAACATTTCTTAATTGGGGAAGTGAACACAAGAGTATAGCCAAAGATACTGTGTGCAATTAATTTAATAGCATTATAGAACAACAAATTCATGCCTTTAGAACTTGATTAATCAATATGTTTCTTAAACCAGAGAGAAACCCAGACTTAAATAGAACAAAATATTTCACAGGAGCAAGTTTGAAAGCAGAAAACATTACACGTTTTAGATTGTTGTTGTTGTTAACTGTTTCAGTAAATGAAAAAAAAGATTGGAAGCTAGTATTTTGGTCATAAAATAAGTATTTTTTTCAAAACAACTATAGCAAATATTCCCTGAGAATTAAGAATCAGCAACAACTATTGCCAAATTGTTTTTTCTGTTACAGTGCAGAAATGTTACAGCACATTCTCGCCATTCAAAGATCACACAGCAAGATTAAAGGCCACAGTTTTTATTTACTATGTGCATCTTCTGGATGTGCTCATCTTTCAAGAGAAATAAATCCGGATACAGCAACCCTCAGCATTGAAGCTAACCAGGACATGAAGGGAGAGAAGGCAGTTGAGGAAAGATTTAATCCATGTGCTGAGTGTGCATGTTCAGAATTCCTAATTTTTCCCCCTGCACTAGGTTTTCTACATTTTCCCTTCCAACTGATAGGCTATGGCAGCATTCTGGAATAACCCACTCTCCCTGTCCCCCCAGAAACATGCATATAAAATACACACCTGCCATCAAAATGTTCCACTCAGATAAGCAACTAGTAAACAAAGCAGAAAAGGGAGATAAAACAGAAGAGTGGAGGAACTATTGAAGTTGAAATAATCAATTTTAATGCCTAAAATTAGATTTTATGGCCCATGGTACTGCTGAAAGCTGCATGCAGCACAGCTTTATTTTGCATTATTCCTCAGCACACAGAATTAAAGTGCATTAAAAGGTTCGGATTTGGTACAGCACACTGTATAAAAAAAGATAAAATCTATTTTTTGTTATTAATTCAACTCAAAAAGATGTCAGTCCAGGGGCAGTTTGCATTTGACCAAGAAAAATGCAGGATCCAAATGGGATCCAAATTGCCATGTTGTAGAAGAAAGTTTCTTCCTGTCCAGCCCTATATACCCCATCAATATATGCATGTTTCCCTGTGGCTACCTGTTAGTTCCCTGGCTCTTTCTCCAAGATAGATCAATCAGTCTTTCCTTACAATTTGCAGGTCTTAGCTCAGCTGAATTCTTTCCTTCTTTGCTTCAAAGCACCCAGCAGATCTGGCAGTGTCTGCTATTGGCTGATCTATGAGTGCTACAACCCAGAAGGGTAAAGCATTTATTAACACCACTATGAAAACCTGGCCAGAGATCTGCAAAGACCCAACCTGCAAAGAGTCTTTTGATGGTAGTGGTAGTTGAGATGGGCTAACAGCATAAAGGAGACAGTTTTAAGAAGGTAAAAAAAGATGGCTAGCAGGAAACAAGGAAAGAAGGCTAACACATGAGTGCTGCAATCCTAAAACACTATTCAGAGATGTTTGGATAAACATAATATCTGAACATCTCTACTTGCCCCAGAAAACTTAGATGGAAGTACCAGCATGTGGGCTGAGGGGTCAAACTGGGAAGGCAAAGTATTCAACATAGCTAGAACATGTTGTGCATATTGTAGTGACTGCAATAGTTTGGCCATGCTGGATCTGCTATGCTTGTATCACACAACTAATCTGCATGTATATAGGTCAACTGGTCTGGACATCACTTCTCACTTTGGCCAGGCTGTCAGAAGTCCTGAAACACTGGATTTATGGCCACTTTCCACTTCTATTTCTTGGAAGAGCTTTCTAAGTGAAAATAGAAGACAAGTCTAATAGAAGAGATGGTTGCCCTATCTCCAAATCTTGAGGATTATGATCCAATTAGTTTTGTATATATTTCAATTTTTCATAACCATTTTCTCTATTATCAGAGTATCTTTCTACATAACGTCATCAACTGTTTTACTCAAAGAGATACAAAGGAAAAATATATGAAAATCATCTTTACTATCTTTGTGAAGCGGCAATCAAAAAGGTCAAACAAATCAACTGGCTACAAACTATGACATTTACTGTCGATCAAGAGTAAATGCATCATATTGCAAAAGAAAATAATGCAACATGACTCACAGCAAAACATAAATGCATCTGGGTGATACAAACTTCAGTTGACATTACAGTACTTTACAGTAAAAAGCCTTTATTTTCTTTTCCTTTCCTTTCTTTTCTTTTCTACAGTGACATCTCAAAACACGCTGCCAGTTTTTTTTAATCTTTATAAGGACAAGAAGATTCAGGCCTCTGCTCTCACCATTAGCCAGACAGATCACAAACTCATGTTGGTTATTCTGTTCTGAAGACACCACTGATATCTGCTATGGCCACTCTTCAGCCTCTGAGGAGCTGTGGAACATTTTGCTACTCAAGTACTACCTGCACAGTAAACTCAGCCCTGAAGTCTCCACATGCTCAAGTGCACAACACTCCATTCAAGAAGTTCTACTTATAAAGAGATACTGAGATTAGTGACACTGTTGACACTTTAGCACAAGTCTGGTTGTGGCAGAGAGAGAAAGGTTCCTGGCGTGTCAGATCATCTTCTCTTCTAAACAGGAACTGCCAGACATGATGGAGTATAGATCTTGACTAGTTCGTCCCAAGCACAGTCCACCACCTACAAAGCAAACAAAATCTATTTAGGTCCTTCACAAGTGTCATTTTTACAAAAACCATAGGGAACTTAATGCATACTGTGAATTTAGTATCAGTTGGTACTCTGACTTAGCATGCTTCTAAATTATAAAATAACTAAACTGGTTTTGGTTTGGGTTTTTTTTTTTTTTAACTTTACTGAAAAATATGAAAATTAACAACCTCCTATTTGTCATACTCCTCATGAGGAAACCAGGGAAACCTTTGGGTTTCAATTGATTGTTCCAAATAGGCAAAAAATATAACTGAAAATTAAATTAAGGAAGGACACACAGAAGTCCAGACCCTGCCGTGTTTCTTCCCTTTGCAGAGTCATAGGATCCTTTCACCATAATATCTAAACATTTTATGACCAAATCTGAACAATCTTCTTATACTTGCAGATACAGAAATTTGTTATAGACATTTTCCTAATGTCTAGTGCTGAGGAATGGAAAATCAAAAGAGTTCAACAAAATTATACAGGAAGTTTCCTGAAGAATTAAGCCAGAATTTCAGTCTCATGCTTGATAAGCCATGAGGTCACTGTCAATTGTTGAGAAGAGAGATGTGTACTTGCTGATCATTGGGATTTGGGGGCCATAGTGTTGTTTCAAGCACTACCTAGACCCACACTAGTCTAATAAGAAGTGGTGCCACTTGTGACAAAGGCAACTTAAAACACAGTGACTGATTTGAGTATAACCACAACTTCTCTGAATTCATCAGCCCAC
This sequence comes from Geospiza fortis, assembly GCF_000277835.1. Taxonomy (NCBI): domain Eukaryota; kingdom Metazoa; phylum Chordata; class Aves; order Passeriformes; family Thraupidae; genus Geospiza; species Geospiza fortis. The sequence goes on along the minus strand of NW_005054316.1, from coordinate 3,143,033 downwards.
GCTCTATTCTAGATGAAGGCTTGAACTTAAAACCAGAAACCCAGAAGGTTAACCTGAGTTTGTAGTGTTTAAAGATCTTAATAAATAACAAGACTTCAAGGAAAAAGACTACAGAATGCTTTAGGTTTGAAAATAAATTGAAAATGCACTTCAGAGTCTGTAACAAAGTGAAAGGGTTAACCACACTGACAATGACTCAAGAAGATGACCTATGTATGATATATATTCATGAAATATTGCAGGAGACAAGAAGGCAAATGGAAGAAAGAGGAGAGCTAAAGAGAAAAACCTGAGGGGGTCCACAAATAAATGCCAGCAAATCTGGCTGAAACCATATTGCATTATCTTTACAATGTCATTTCCAGTTGGGATTACAAAAGATACAGTATTGGATCCTCTGCACAACAAGCTTCCTTCTGCAGCAGCCTGCAATTCCTGTTCTCTTCTGGAGCCAGAATGAACAGCTGCACACTAAAAATTTGGAAATCCAACTACAGTATTTGATTTCAGACTATAATTAGCCCATTTTGTGTTTACTATACTGCACTATTATTCATCTTCATTGCTTCCTTAGCTGGTTCTACTTAGTTATTTGAAGTGCTTTCCATATACATCTAAATGGGTCAAAAAAACTCTTGACAATATGTCTGTCTATTCATACGATATAATAGAGCTTTCTGTAGCATAATGTTCTTTCTGCTGCATTGCAGTCTCTCAAATCATACCAAAAAGAAAATTTGAGTTTTCCACTAAATGCTGGCAATCATATAAACTGCAGGTTTTTTACTATTCTCCACAGCTACAGATCAATGTTCCATAGGCAATACTTTCTATTTTTGTAAAGAAACAAGAAACAAAAATAACATTTGGAAAAAATCCCATGGGAATTCCCACCTGTTATCAATGTAATTAACATCCCTGAAATTGCCTCTGAACAAATTTAGTTATAAAACCATTTAATCTAGCAACACTAAAAATAAACAGGGGATATTAAAAGAGTTTGAAAAGGATCACATGCGATAAGTTGCCCAACTCATTGACTTAATGATACCATGTGAAAGGAGAAAACATAGTCAGCCAACAAGAGGAAAACAAAAGCTACAGTAAGTAACAGTGAATCAAGTTCTCCTGTGCAGCAGGAAGTGTATAAGGAAATACTGATACCAGAAACCTTGATGAAAATACACATGTGAACAGAACACAGGTATCTGTGGGCAACTGGGACACTGCAGCATGGCAGAACATTAAAAAATGAATGACATTTCCATTTCTCCTTACTTTCCCCAAAATGCAGGCAAGACTGTCAGAGAAAGGGGCAACTGTAAGCTAGGAGTGCTGCAGCCAGCATTTTTTGATGGAGAGTGCCACGTGCCCCTTTGCTGTAGCTCAGAGATTGTCACTGCCTCAGATACAAGTGACTAAGATGAATCCTAAGATGAAGAGAAGGACTTCATGCAGCAACTGCATCTGTTTACAAAATGTCTTCTCCCTGCATTTTGCCTTTTATCTTGTGACCTGTCTTATACAGTGGTCTTACATCAGTTGTATGACAGCTGTGTGCCTTTCCCCAGAAGAGGACAGTGTGGGATATTGAACGTAAGTGCTTTAAAAATATTTAGAAATGTCAGTTCTCCATAAAAATATGACCATTTTTAATACATACTTCAAATCACTTTAGGCTTTTTTAAAAAATAAACTAAATGGTACCCATCTAAATATTAAAATAGAGGTAGAAATTTCATTGGGATGAAGGCCTCATCCAGCACACCACAGTAAATAAATACAGCATACAAAAAGGGGCAAGTTCCTGGAGTTTATGTTTTGATCAATGAGATGATGTAACTGACAGGTGAAGAAAGTCCTCCTGTGGTGAGATGAAGACAAAGGAAAACTGAAAATGGACTCACACTTGATTTGCACACTTGATAAAAATCCCTCCATTAGGAGCAAGAAGGGATGGAAGTTTGTCGTCCTGTAAAAAATGTCTGCTATCTTGGGGACAAATTTCACTCTGATATTCAAACAAATCTCACTGATTTCAGTTTTTAGAGGGTGCATGGTTTGTTTGGGTTGTTGAACTGTATAAATTGCAATATCATTATAATATTGACTATTTTGCATGGTATATTTTGTGTATCATGCAACTTTCACTATCATTTATGAATACCCTTGTAACTATAGAATGCAGTTTTACTATAGAAACTTTTAACTATTGAATAGCAGGGAAAAGCAGAATAATTAGAGCTTAATGGTAAAACAAGAATATTCTTTGTTGCACCGACTGGTAAACTATATCAAGAAATAGCACAAATAGAAGAAGCATTCTAAGCCTGGTAATTTTCATTGTAACAAAAGCTACATGGAACAAAGGCAGTCTAACAAAATGACATTTATTAATTGTCTTTAATGCTTTTATTTCAGTAGCAAAGTTATGACACCAGCATATACACCAAAGGTACTATACTGTTGTTACTGCAGAATAAATATCTTGCCAATTTATCTGCCAGCAAAAATACAAAAACAAGTCCAAAAAATGGGGATTACTGTATTTCTCTTCAAGTAAAGCCAGAAAAGCAAGCAAAGAAACAAAGAAACTGCAGTCATCCCAGAAAGCTAATTGCTTGACTATAAAATCACAGTTCAACTCAGCTAAAACAGCTACTCTGCATTTTATTGAAATGTTTATCCTTGTCCCAGAGTATAACAATGTTTTTCACCAACTGATTTAATACTGACATCCATTCATTTATCAGAGCCATTTCCATTGACTCACTAACTGATTTACTCCCTTGACAGGCCCTCTGTTTCCTATTCATCACAATCATCTTGCCTTGCAATAGACTTAGACCTTTTCCAGCACCCCAGGGCAATCCACTCAGTCTAGTGCAATTACCTGCATGACATTCTGCCTCTTTACTCTTCAGAAGAAGCAAGAGAACAAGAGAAAACTCCCAAGTTAGCCACCAACTTTTTTATTCAGTACTTGAAGGCACAATAAATCTGCTAGCATAATCAAGATTAAATATATTCAAAAGAGCAACTAAAAACTTAAGAGTTCAATTACCCTTTATGAAAGGGTTTAATCAGAACAAAGTACAGCCCTCTCTAGATTAGTATCTCCAGAACTATCTTGGTGCCACTGAGTTTCCAGAGTGCTCATAATGAATCACATGAAAATATGTAAATGTGCCTGAGAGAGACCCATTTCTCAGCTTCTCCCATCCCATTTTCAAATGAGACCTGTCTTTTCTTTTTTCTGTAGAAGAGCCAGCAGAAAAAAAAAATCAGTTCTTGACTCTCATTAGTTGTGTTTCCCTTCCTCTTTTAGTTTCTTAGCTTCTGTGTCTTGTCAAACATAACTTAATGGTCTATTTATATCATTATTACATGTTTTTGAGGGATCCTGAACATCCTCTAAGCTTGTGGGATGGAGATTAATTGAAGATAAAGCAAGCTATTAGGTTTGCTACTCATCAAATTATTTTCACAGGTGAACATTAAAACTAATTGGTCAAGTCCATAATGGATCATGCATGAGTTTAAACTCATTCAATACCTATTTTCTTCTAGAAAATCTGGACCACTACTGTGGCCTGTTTGGTTAGCAGTTGCCAGAGTGAACTGCATGATGCCAACCTTTACATGAGAATGAAAGTGATGGGAGTTTGCAAATAAAACTTTTTATTTTCAATGTTCAGTAACCCCATCTTTTTTTAAATTTCCTTTTAAGAAAACACACTTTGATTTAATTATTATTTCCAGTAAAGACAAAATGAAACAAATCCGGAACAGAACTTCTTATAAAGATCTAGGTTAAAATTAGAGTTATCAGAAACAGATGCTCCAAATGCTGCTTAAAAATCCATTTATTTCTTAAGGAAAAAAAGAGATAAGAAACTTGAGGGGCATTATTTTTCACATTGCAGAGATACGTCACAAAGAACTGATCTAAGAAGCCAAGAGCTGTCTCATCATTTGTTCTGTTGCTCTGATAGGGGTAATGGGAAGATAACTTGGAAGTTATGCCACACACTCCTGAATCTAAATCTTCTAAGTCTGCTTTCATCAGTAAGTTGTAAAGGAAATGGAGATGTGAGTTGCAGGTTAGAAAAAAATCCTTGAAATCTCCATAGACTTGGTAGCAATTCCCCTGTACTCTAAAAATTAGGAGGAAGACTCAGTCTTCCAAGAACTAGTTTAATTGATAAGTCTATTTTAAGTTCTGTAGAAGGTACACTGGAACTGCAAAATGCCTTTCTGTGCTGATACTGACCTTGGTGACTCCAAATGCAGACAATTTCCACCAGTGAAACTGTTTTCTAATGACCCTATTTGACCTTCAAATTCATCCTTCAGCTCAGAGTTAAGTTCAGTTCCTTCCTTTTGGGATATAATCACAAATAATCATAAGCCAAACAGTATTTTCAGTAACAGCTGCAACAACCTGCTGTCTTCCCCTGAGTTTCACTTGTGCAATTCACTGGGACTTCTCAAATGTTTACCGGTCATGCAGGAGAGTAACAGAATCCAGTACACTGAGTAAAAGATGGGGCTCACAGAAGTAGCAAGTATTTGTAAGCCATTGCACCAAATAAAATGCACAAGCAATACATTTATTGAGTAAGAAAGTACTGTCTCCTATCCTCCCCAGTACTTCTGTATCAAAATTGATTTTCCTCTCCAAACACTTGCAGCTTTTACAAAATTGTGATGCCTGACAGAAACCTTTCCAAACACCAAAAACTCTTGCTGACAATGGCAAATAGTGACCATTACTCATGAGTGCCTGGCTTTACTTACACAGTGAAAGTTTAATTTTCACAGTTTGGGAAAGACATACAGTAAGCACCACTAAGAAATATCTCCTTCTTTTAGCCCCTCCAACTCAGTAAGGTGTTCAGATTGGTTTAACACTTGCAGCTAGTAAAATCTGATATTTTATGCAAAAATCCACTCTGAAATTAGGTAAGTAGGTTCTTTTTATCTCGAAGAATCAAAGAAAGTGTATAACTTCAGTAGCATCCTAGAGAAGGACCATAAGGAGAGACTAAAATGAAGTACAGATAGTGTTATAATTATAGCAGTAGCATAGCCACAACAGCTGGGTGGAAGCTATCAGGTCCTTAGTAATTAAGTGTAAAAGATAAGAGCAAGTGATCAAAAGAAAAAAAGCAGAGAGTATCTGTTCTTCTGTACATTTCCACAAGATGTAACTCCACTTTTATATGGAACAATCAACATTTCTGGGCCTCTTGAGCATCCACAATTACTTTAAATGAACAGCAAAATACATAGCCAAACAGCCTTACTAAAGACATCATCTGCATTTATATTTGGCTATACTGGTTAAGCCAGCTTCTGCAGCCCCTCCTGTCCCTTCTGCTTCCTGCGTTGGCACAGTTAATGCAGCACACTGCAAAAGCTGCACAAAGAAAACAAGCAGAACAAACCTGCACACCAAAACTTGACAATGATCAAAAATTTCCCCATAAAGCTGGATGAATTTAGAACTAGATTTCAAGCCACCTTCAGGGCATGCAGGTCAACTGTATATAGTTTGGCCATGGCCTCCCTCCAGCTAGTAAGAAATTACAGCTTTAAAATTTTAGTGATGCAGGATACGATCAGTTTCACTAGATCAGCAGACCAATGCAAGCACTTCTTCTCAGTACCCCTGGCCAGGTGCAAGGAAGGAGCAGACAGTGGCTGGGCAGAACATGCTGATGACACCCCACAGCTTTAGGAAGAAGAGAGTGGAAGTTCAGGAAGGCCAAATCACAAGGCCAGTGTAACACAGGGCACAAGAGCCACGGGTACCACACTGGTACCACCACTGTCTCCATAATATGGGGTACTGTGTGTGTGTCATGGTTTAATCCCTGCCAGCAACTGAGTACCACACTGCTGCTCACTCACCCCGACCCCACCAGGTTGCATGGGGAGGAGAATTGTGGCCAGAACTATCTGGTTTTAAAAACTGCATACTCTTAATGTTGCTGACAGGGTAAACAGACTTTCTCAGTTCTTAATACTACACAACATCACAAATTTAACAGATTTTTGGTGCTTAGGGTCTTGTCACTGTTCTCATATGTGCCTAGGCTACTTTGGCTGAAAGCTGGAGTTGGGAGTATTTTCTCCTGGAAAACATGCCTGGCAAACTCTCACAGCAGCACTTGCAGTTTAACAGAGAAATACACTGAATATCCTAAGGATCATTTCTGTTAATGCTTTGCAGTGCAAAATGAACATTTTTCTATGCACCTGAAAGTTTCTTTGTTGTCTCAAATTTCTATGAATCTGATACTAACATTATAGTGGGGGGAAAAAACCCTAAACCAAACAACATCTGAGTTTCAAAATGCAAAGCTTTCAAAAAACACCTACTTTACATAGAGGCAGATAATCCAAAATAGATACTAGAATATTCAATTAAGCACAAAGGAGTTTACAGTTTCATCTAGCTAATACTAGTGGGTCTCTTCACATTCCTTATGACCAGATTTTTTTCCACGTTGCCTCCCTTAGCACAAGAACCAGCTTGTACCTCTCTGCCTGAGGGTTCTGTTCAAAGCTCAATCAGTTCCACAGGAATGTCTTGTAATTCCTAGATTACTAGCTACTTAATCACAATATCTATTCTGAACACTTTCAATAATGCATATAATTTTTTCCTTGATGTGTAAAAAAATGCTTCAAAAATGCTGAAGTTCACTGTGCAAAGTCAAAGAAAATATAATCTGTCTAGACAACAAAAGATATCATTAAGAATGAAAGCAAAGGTTAATGACCAAAATGGTACTTAATTTGAGCATAAATGAATAGCTTCTCCATTATAAATAAAATACCCTGCATTCTCCCTGGATCCTTCTCTTTCTCCCTGGAGGAGAGAAGCAGTTCAAATCTGAAGCCATAACTCCTTATAAAGCAAACAGTGAAAATCACAAATCATGCAAAAAAATGAAAAAAACAAATAAAGGAGGTCATAATCAGATTTATAAAGAACAAAGACAACCTACTTATTGAGAACAGCAGCATAAAATTTAAGCAAATAATCTTTGTTGGACGGATGCAGAAGCCAGGGAAAGACTCCAAGGGCTCATACTGGAAGCAACTATTCAGCAGGTGCTCATAGAATCATAGAATGGTTTGGGCTGGAAGGGACCTTAAAGACCATCTAGTTCAAACCTCTCCCCAACATGCACAAGGATACCTTTCACTAGACCAGGTTATTCCAAGTCCCTTTCAGCCTGGCCTTGATCTCTTCCATCCATAACTCTGGGTAGCCTGTTCCAGTGTCTCATCACCCTCACAGTAAAGAATTTCTTCCTTATACCTACCAATGATCTCTCAGTTTGAAGCCATTACCCCTTGCCCTATGTCCTTGTAAAATGTTCCTTTCCAGTTCTCTTGGAGGATCCCTTTAGGTACTGGAAGGCTGCTACAAGGTCTCCCTGGAGCCTTGTCTTTTCCAGGCTGAACAACCCCAACTCTCTCAGCCTGTCTTTGTATGAGAGATGCTTCAGCCCTCTGATCATCTTCATGGCCTTTCTCTGGACTCATTCCAAGAGGTCCATGTCCTACTCAGAGCTGAACAAAGTATACTCAAGGTGATGTCTCATGGGTCTTCCTATAAAAATGGGGGTTATGTTTCCCTTGTGTTCACTCCTTAACTTGGTCAGAGTTTAATTTTATCACAGATTTTTAAACTTCTTTAAAAAAACCCATTCACAATTTGCACTGCTGTGATATCCAACCCTCACAATACATTAAATCAACTCAATGGAAAAAAACAGAGGAATGTCAAAGCTGTTGCAAATGCCAAACTTCTGTCTGGAACGCACATTGGCACTCAGTAAATATGGATATGTATCCCAGATTTATAGATTTTTTGCACTAAGTCCAACATCAGACTTGTAGAATTTCTGTGTGAGAAAAGAAGATACCTGAATGCACAAATGTCCTAGTGTTGATGGGTATGCACACCATCATTTTCCTTTTTTCGAGGTAAAAGTGCATGTGCATTTTTCTTTCAATTCATTATCTACCATGAAGCAATGGGCTTGTAGTCAAAGTAATCACATCCTCAATACAAAATGAAAGAAAAAATCTTCTCTCTTCATTCAGACCAAATGCAAACCCACACCAACTTCATGGAAAACTGAGCTGGGCTCAGCATATACACTGCTGTGAGACTGTGAAGCCCTAAATGCACTATGCTATGCTCACTGCTCCCTCTGGACCCACTGCCGCCAAATCGTATCTGTGCAGTCACTTGGGATGAAGTTTCCATCCCCAGCAGCTGGCCTTTAAGTATTCTTGCCTTGCACTGATGAAAAATAACCTGAATCTTGAAAGCTTTTTTGAGCCTTACAAATTCCCCCATGTTCACAGCACGGCCTCGTGTATAGTTACTGCACCACCACTGAAGCAACAGAATTTAAGGAACAACCAACCACACAGAAAATCCATCAAGCTATCATTTAACTAGAATGATTCCATGTGCAGTAAGTTAAGTATTTGGCCAAACTTACACCTTTCTCCTGTGTCCTTTTACCAGCAGAAATTACAATGGTTTTAATTTGCTTTGTCCAAACAGAATGTGAATGCAGATGTTACCATTTTTATCTGGGGTAAAAAATATCATTTTACTGTGAATTTGAGAAGAATCTAGATGTAAACTATATCTCTGGCATGTTAAATAGTGCATTAATAACAGTTAATATCTTTACAGTAATTTTTGTGCAGAAAACTAAAGGCTTTCTCATTTTAAAGCAAAAAATTCACTTAATTTTTCAAAGTTTCTTGTCTAAAAATCATACTACCAAAGAAGAATTGTCTGTTTACAAAACAGAAACAACTGTAGTAACAGAAGGAGAGGGGAATCCTTACAGAACCAGTACACAAATAGGGGCTAGTGATAAAATAGGTTCTACTTATTCCCTTTAATAGCTGAGGGTATTTGAATTTCAGCCACAGATTAAGCCTCTCCTAGTCCTCTGAACAGTATGCCAAACTAGGTCTAGGCATCATGTGTGACACTACCAACATTTAACTTGACAATTTAAGTAGATGGAAGAAACTCTGTATCTCAGCTTAGTGTTCTAGACTATTCTCTATTCTTCCTTCTGAAACAAAATACCTCATTTTCCCAGAGCTCACTATGGCTTTCGGTTATCTGATTTTGCAGTCTTGTCTGTTCTGCCCTCCTCTCCTACCCAATGCAAGGAACTGCCTCACAAATAAAAATGGACCTGAAATGAGGTTTATTTGATAAGCATTCAGCCAGACTCGCTTCCAGAAGCTTACTGCAATCTGGTGACTTATTCAGGATCTGAGTCCTGCAGCCCAGTCACGACCACAGTGCCTATAACAGGCAAGTGAACAGTACATGCATCCCAGCTCTTACCTGACCACGGTTGTGAAGACTTAAATCAAGACCACATGCAAATTCAGTGTGATGCTCAACTGTTTCCAGCAAAGGATTAGGCTTGGAAAAGTCCCAGAATCTACACAGAAAATAAAGAAGGGAGAGAGAAAGGGAAAAAAAAATCAAACAAACCACAATTAAAGTAATTGAAAGGCCATTTTAAAAATATAATGGAAGATATTGACGAATCTGTTGCTACCAGGGTATTTAAAAAAGCAAACTCATCCACTTAGGAAACATTACAAATCATACTCCTGGTAAAACCATCTGCTGATCTGCATAAATTAAACCCCACTGGGCAAAGCCATCTTTGTGTCCTGTTGCAGAAACTGATATCAAAGTTGGCACCAAGGAGCAGTCGTTGGGACATCATTAAAAGAGAAGAAAAAATGTAGGCTAGAATATATTTCTTGATGGCTGGGGAATTTTATCCCTGAAAGATATTAGCACAACTTGTGATTTTTCTCAGTTTTTGGCATCATTAACTATGGGGTCTTTATTTAAATAAAAATTACACACTCATTCAGAGATCTCAGTCATGCACAAATTTGAGACTGTGTTCCTGTAAAACAGAATTTAGTATTATAATTTAGTAACAAATTTGTACTACACAGATCAGCTGCCTTACACAGTTAATTCCACTAGTTTATGTTTTAAAAATAAATTTTTCTTTTGAGCTTTGGTTTATAAAAAATACTTAGAAAATTACAATTCTGAGGTCCTCTACTTCCCCCACCTACTGTCCCAATAGATGCAGCATCCATCAAAGCAATTAACAGGAAATATGAGAGATGTAAGAGTAGATGGGATTAAAACAGAGGTAAAAGGCAACCAGCCACGAAAAAAGGATTCAAACACAGAACTTCCAGATAATAACACACTGACAAAACCCCGTATGCTAGCACAGAACAAAGATTTATTTCTCTTTCTTGTGTTGTATACACCACTGAGAAAAGTCCACAGGCTGCACAGCACAGCACATTTTGTGGGCTGTCAGCTGTAATCAAATTTTCTACAGCCCGCATTTTCACACAGGGGTCAATTATATGCTTTACTACTTCTGCAACAGCCATAGAGGTCTCTTTGCCTTGCCTTTATTGGGAAAAGTGACAATACTTAACAAGAACAGCTCATTATCAGACCAACTGCAGTGGAAGTACTGTAAGTTCAAACCAATTCAGGGAAAATAGCAAACACTGGAGCCAGCAGGGTCAGTTTGTTTAATATGTAGATGTTATCTCCTTCATAAACAAGGAGAGTGGTATCAGCACAATGGCTATGCCATAGCAACAACCCTCTTAATTTTCTCCTAGTACCTGAGATCTAAAATAAACAACTTATTTTGCAGGAGAGAGGAGCAAAAGACCATTTCAGCATTTTCATCCTCCCACATTTGTTCACAAGAAGGTAAGGAAACAAATCTTTTTGTTTCTAAGTAATAGTGTTAGCCTTCCTTGCCACATGAGCTCTCTAATAATTCTTGAAAGACAGATGCTCATAACTGAAAACTACGATTAAAGGAGATAACTTTAGATCTACATGAATAAAGAACCTAAAAATACCTTTTGATCAATTTAAAAAATAGCAGGACAACAGTGTTTGTTATATGAAGTCATGTTGTAAAGAAGCAGTTTAGAGATCAAGAGTACTGCAACTTAGTTCAAGTTCAACAGACTGACTGGAAGCTTTGATACCTTTTTTTAATATATAAATAATTACTAGTGAAAGCTCAAAAAATTGTTCATTCTCAGGACTGAGAACCATTGATGGCAAATTAATGATAGTTCTCATAACAACTTTGCTCCAAAGCGAGAAACACTGGTCTATTGCACAGCTTCCAAAACCACCATGGTGACAGCAATGCTTTCCTCAGAGTCAACTTCCACCACATTCTGCAGACTGAGAGGGCAATGCAATTTTTCTAAGACACTGTTTACCACAGCAGGAAGGCTGTACAGGAAAATGAAGATGCATTCACAGCACAAGTAGGTGTGCTTGAATTATTTCAGTTGTAAGTGTATCTACAGAGTTAGCAGCATGAACTTAAAGCACAGGCCAGACAACCACATAGGCTTTTAGGGTCCCTTACAGCTTTGTACAGCCTGTACAATCACAGGTATGTCACTTAAACTGTTATTTTTACCCATATTATGTATGAATTCACAACTTCAGTCACATCTGCACTGATCACAAAACCCCAAAACCTAGGAGTGCATTTTCTTAAACTTTTAAGGCTGGAATTGTTAAAAATATAAATTCTCCCTCATTTCTCTACAGTTTCTTTGTTTTACATGTACTTGGCATGCAATTCATCAGCTGCACATATATTGCATGTGCAGAATAAGTGGACTGCTTATTCTGAACAAGGTATTATGAGAAGAGAAAAAGCCCGTCAAGTTATGGATTTTGTACTTTGTACCACCCATAGCAGTGTCACAAAGACCTGTGCTCCCTGACCAATTCACTTTTACCAACCCAAATATAGTCTGTCCTCCATATCTTCTACCTTGTCCTCACTCCCACTCTACCCTTACCAAGTGCCCCTGCACCTTCACTACTGGTTGGGAAAAAAGAGGTAGCAAGTATCATTCCAGATCCAGTGTCTGTACAACGCATGTGTTGTGACAGCCTGTTGCTGCATGATGAGGTGCTAGCAGATCACTAAGATGATTACTTGTGGTGTTGAATTCATGCTACGTCTCTTACCTTCCTTAAGGCAGTACTTGGGGTTTCCCTCTCTTGCGTGCTTATGAGTTTCCATTAAATTTGTAAAAGCTTAAAGCTTTGTAAATTTAGACTACAAGTTTCCTGTTAAATCTACTTAAGTTTTCAACAGGTTGAAAAGTTACTCCAGGAAATGATTCTATGAAAATGCACAGATGGAAACACAAAGAACAACTCATCAAGGCTACATCCTTCTGGGTAAGGAAAAAATATTAATGATAAATATTTATTCCTGAAAGCTTTACTGATGCTCTTAGGCAACACGATGTCTTCATACATAATATTTTTAGGTGGGTGTGAAGCAGATGTTTAGAGGGTGCTTTCCATAAAAGCCCACTCAACGACTAATGCTAGCATTCACACACAACCACACCAAGCACAAGTCACAGTGGCATGTGGATGTATAAAGCCAAGAACCTTTCAAGAGCAACACAGAACCCAGTGCCAGTTTACTACATGTGTATCACACAATTCATTCCCCTGCTCCTATTCTCTAATTCCTGCTCTGACTTGTAAAAGTTCTTCCTGCAAACTAGAAAAATTTCTGTCAGAGGAGAGCTTAGTGTCAAGCTACTTTTGGATACAGGCTAATCAGGGCAATGATGTTACTTCAGGCATTAACTGGGAACATTTAACTATTTCCACACTAATATTCTGAAGAGATTATTTCATTATAGTTCCAGTGAAGTAACAGCATTATTAAGCAATTTGGGTATAGAAGGACACTTTCCATTTGAGGAAAATAAGAAAAAAAAAGCAAATGAGCAAACACCCACCTTTTCACCTTGAAGGAAAATACCAGAAAAAGAATACAAGGATAGTAAGGATACCTAGCTGAAATGAAACACAGTTTATTTTATGATCAGCCTTATTCTGTAAGATTTCTTTGTGATCCGAGTTACTGAACTTGTACACAGTGATGGAGAGCTGGAGGTAGTGGTTTACCTTACAGTGTGTTGCAGAGATCATGTCCAGTATACTACAACTTTTAACAAAAATTGCCTTTCTGCCTTAGGGATAAGCTTTTGCGACTATGATCCAAGATCTGGCCTGATACCAGCTTAATGAAGCTCTATAATTTATCAGCTCTTCTGTTTAGATTTTGGTGAGCACTGTCTGTGACTAATGCACCAAGATTTCTTTTTTATACAGAAGAGTCCAAAAATACAAAATGGTGATTCCAGTAAAAGATGACACTGGTGTTCTTCCAAACTGAATTTTGACAGAGATAGCATTTAAGAATATGCCTGCAGACTTAAAGTAGTTCTGGAAATGTTACATTACTTTGTGTATTTCCTGGCATTTTAATGATTCATTTGTGTTCAATCTGCTCTTTAATTAGCCTACATTTTTTTCTGAGCTCTTCCAAAGAGTAAGGAAATGGTACAGAAAACATTTGTCTGAATGAAGCATTTACTGGATAGGGATTATAAATCATTATACCAAGGTATGTAAAAACTCAAATTCAAATCAACATCCTCTTTTTCTCAGCTCCCAGTGTCAAGCTGGCATGTGAATTAGGTTTCTTTTCAGTAGCTTGACTACAGTGCTCACATTCAATGATGACACTATTTGCAAAGGAGTAAGCTAAGCATTGTTAACTTTGTTTTCAACCTACTATTTTTTCTTTTAGATATCCAGTTGTGATTATGTGCCAAACTAGCAGTATGACCTGAAATAAACAAAACCCCTGCTTCTTACATGGTAGTTTGATAATCTGAACTAATACTTGCAGCTGTGTGGTTAAACTATAAAGCTTCAGTAACTTTTAAGATTACAGAACTCCGATAGTAAAGGATTGCTCCAACACTGTGTTCTATTCTGTTATCTACTATAAACTAACGCTTGCAGGTAATTCTGAGCTTCAAACAGACACACCAAAGAATATAAATGAACAATATCATAAACTGCTATTAAAACAACACTGCAGTGATTCTATTTTTAAGGGGCTGCCATACCATGCTGTTCTAAGAATCAAAATTTAGCACCCCCACCACCACCACCAAATGGGGCTAAAAAGTCACAGGCCTTGAGCAGATTCAACAAGATCCATAATTAATTCCATGTACTAGAATCCCTACTTCTCTTCCACCTTGTATATACTGATCAAGGATTTTTACTCTGAAATTGAAATGTATGTGTATGTGTGCATATATTCACATCCATGTGTGTGTGGGGTACATGTATGTGCACATATGACAGGATGTGAGCATGTATGTACATGTGGAGTCTATGGTGCATCCAGTAAAATGACACTATGTGGTAGAGGTACAATATACTCTTTAAAAGAGATGTTCCCAAATTCTTATGGCAACAATTTTCCTCCATTATACAGAATATTCTGCTTGTGACACCTTTTAAAGACTTTCACCTGGCCTTCTCTGTTGTTTATTCACTCATACCAAATCCAACAGTTTTAGAAAACTGTTAAAAATCTTTATTTGATCTCTTCAAGTCTGCTGTCTCCCCTTAGTAATGACAAGTAAATCTTTGAACAGAAAAATTATGCCTAGAGTGAATTTTGTGAAGAGGTCCCCAAGCTCTACATTTATAGACATGATGCTTTGTGAGCGAGTAGCTCTCTCCACCTTTGCTGACAATTTCCACATAGGAAAATGTCAGAGCTGACATTGAGCTGAAATTGCACTAGATTTCAGTACTGCATGAAGCACATTAGCACCAAACCTGAAGGATATATAACTGGTGTCAAAAGGGGGAAGAGCATGACAATACAATCAAATCACTTCAATGCTTGATGGGTTAACTTCGTGATGCAACTTTATATGATGCTACGGCAGAAGACTGGATAGATTTATGATTTAGCAACACATACAGGCACTGAGAATTAGCAACAGAACCCTCTGGCAAAAGAACCTCTCTAGGTCCGGTGTCAGACCAATTAGGACACAACCAGAAGTGACATTACTTGAGATAATCTGGACAAGTGGGATAACTTTGCAGTCCTTTATGGAAGCAAGAGGGCTTCTCCCATTTCTTAATGTACTGCCTACTACATTCAGTCCATGTTAGAAAATTAAAATGTAGATCAAAGAACTTGGTTGACGTATTCGGGAATATTTTATAGTGTACTGACTTGTGATACCATGTATCTTAGAGAAATCCCAGTATCAAATCAAACTTCTTTAGGACTTTGAATTAGCTTTAAAACAATGGTACTATGAGATCCTCAGCAGTATCAGATATACTGAGCAACCAGGGGAACTTGCAGAAGTACTGTCTAAAGAGTTTCAGCATACACACTATGGAACACTACTAAAGCTTCCTCAGATACTGGTAGGACAAAAATTTTGCTCATAAAAGGTCTAAATAAAAATGTGTCACAGAAACATATGAATTCACCCAACTAATTTAATTTAAGAGGGCATTACCTTCTTATCAGACATTATCACAGCTGGATGCAACTATGTTCAGTAGAGTGATGTGAAAAGGATTGCAGAAAGCATCCGACAGAGCAGATATTGCTCAGCAGAGTGACTGAACTGGCCTTTAAGTGACAAACCCATGTGTTTTCAACATAGCTTATGAAGCATCTGACAGCAACATTAAGTGCTCTCCACTATATCCACTCTGGAACTATTTTCTATTGCAAGCCATATTAAAATAGATCACCTTTCTGGTTTTATCTAGAGAAAATACTGTACCTTACAGTAAAATCATAGGAGCAAGAGGCCAATATAGTTGCATGGAATGGTGAAAACTGCAAGAAAACAAAACAACTTTTAAAGTTAAAACATTGTGAACATACACAGGCTTACTGTAAGCAGCAAGTTATCAAAGTTTAACCACTTAAATGGTTTTGGTTCATACCACATCATGCTGCAACAAAACAGACTACATCAATGTATTTCTCCCCCATGCTTCTAATTACAAAGAATCATAGAATTAATATCACAAGGAACGCTCTGTGGGATCCTGTTTTGCTTAGATTTCATTACAGCAGTACCAAATAACTCTGCTGTAAAGTTAAGAAGTTCTGCAACAGTCATATAAACAGTCATTAAGTTCTGCTTTTGGCTAATAGACTAAGTTTCATCTTGTTATATAAATCAAGTTTCAAATCAGCTATGTGACCAGTTAATTATTTTAAGAGACAAAATCTGTGCCATACTGCAGAGAATATATATTACCATCATCAATTCTATATCTCACAATTTTGAAATTATTTATACAAATGGGAAAATTGGAGATAAGTGGAAAAACTGAAGGGAAAATAACATCACTTCATGATTTCCCCCTCTCCTACAGGGCATTTTACAGGATACACTCTTCCATGGACTCTTGCAGACTGGGTTAACAACTGCAGCAAAAGAAGGATGCAGTTATGCAAAAATTATTCATCTCAGCTCCAGATTTTTGCAACCTTCAGTTTCCAACTATTTTAAAATCTGTACTTCTCAGCAAGAAATACATCAAGCCACTGACATAACTTGAGTTTGAAATGCAGGTCCCCCCACACTATGGTGGTGCACAGTTAAGTCTTCCTGCAAGACTTCTAATATTATTCACAGCAACTACAAAGTCAAAAGTTAAGTCTAGGCTATTGCCACAACTGCCCAAGTTGTCAAGAGAGCAATGTATGTTGATGGCTGCTGAAGTGTGCTGACAGAGCTCTCTTTATTATAGCAGAATTGAGGAATGTGCATGCTGGAACTTGAACCTCTGCTGACTTCCTGCAATTTTTTTTGAGGGGAAAAAAACTCCAAAATAAAATGGGTTCTGCACCTCAGGAAAATAAATAATACAGGGGAAGAAGTCTAATGGGCAACAAAAAACAATGGTACACTTTCCATAAGCCCCCTTTGCATGTCCTCAGAGTTTAAGATAAAGCAAAACCATCCTGTTAAAGTTCTGTCATTAACCTGAAGTATCCTAGAAACTTACCTAAGCAAACTCTATCAAAATACTTAGCAGAGTGCTACACATGTAAGTTGAAAGAAATTGCATACTGTCTTTCTGCTACAAGAGAAAATTCTGTTCAATTTAACTGTAAGATACTACAGTTTTATCATCTGCCTGCTATACAGGCAGAAGATACCACCACATCATCCATCCTGACTCCAACATATCCAAATATCTTTTTAGGTAAACTTGAAAATTATAACTGTGTTTCAGTGTAAGATATTGAAGCCGGCTAAGAACGTGAGGATCAAATGCACCAACATCAAAAATCACCCAAAAATAATTCCAGATGACCTCAGTGCACTGATAATGCCCTGTACTGCAGTGAAAGACCATAAGAAATCTGCAGGAATCCGGACAGTATTGCGTTGGGTAGAATTCCTTGCCAGCCTCAGATCTGCTGCCAAGACTTGTGGTTTCCACTTTCTTTTCCACTTCAAACTGTGCGCTCCTGTCCCCCTCCTTTGTGTCAAGGCTTGTAATTGTGTGGTTGAGCAACAAATTGAAACAGCTTAATGATCCAGACAGAAACTAATCACTTTCAGGGACAGGGTTTTCAGTCAGAGCCATCAGCTGCAGCTTCACAATCGCTTGTGTCAGCACAGCACAGGGGAAGGGATATCAGTAGGGCCAGCTGCCTCTATAGAGGCAGCATCCAGGTCTCTCTCTCAATTCAGTGTGACTGGTGAGTTACACCACACAAGTGGAGATAATGCACCACCTCGATGTGCTGGCCCACACTGTCATATCTTATGTGCTCAGGGACTATGTCTGTCTTGAAATGGAAGCAATAAAAGCCTAGTAAGATGGAATAGAAGTCATGTGCTCAGTACACCTCCTTTGCACATGGATGCATCTTCTCCTATGAAAAACATTTCACAGAGCCAGGTTAGAGAATAGTCATGCAGGCATTAAATTAGAAAAAAAGTCTCAGCATCAATCACCAGCGGGGAGAACAGGCAGGGGTAGTTGGGATAAGGAGAGCAGGAGCTTCTCATGTTATCTGACTATGAAAAGGATTTGTGATACAGAGTACCTGAGTCACACCCTTTTCTGACAAATTACAAACTAAGCACAGTAACTTCTAAATATGTTAGAAACAAATCAAGGCCATGTGAAGCAAAACACCAACCCAGGATAACTTCTTTTGCCAGAAAAAGTTTATTTCCTAGAAAATATTAATAAACATACCTGTTCCAGAAAGGCTTTAAAAGAATTAGGTACTATCTCCTTTTCCAGGAGACTTTGATATTGATGTATTTGACTCTCACACTCTTTGCTAGTTTCAATGTTTCACACTGAAACACAGTTTTAGTTTTTGAGCTTACCTAAAAAGATATTTGGATACATATTTTCTTACAACATGATAAAAATGTCATTCTGTGTTGAGAGCAAATTCTTATTGGTGGGTATTCTAGCTGTACACAGATCCATTTAAGTCACTTGTAGCCTTTCATGCATAAAGTTTCAAAATCCCTTTGAATGCATTAATATTTTCTTTGTATACACAAAAGTATATATTCACAATGTGTTTTGTATCTTCTCTTCTGTGAATATTGGCCCTTTGTGTAGAAACAGAAAAGCATCATTTAAAAATGAGTAAGGGGAAGTGTTTTCCCCATCTCAAATTTCCCTTATAATTTAGCTGAAGTAACCTTCAAATCCTCTTCCAAGCCCTCTAACATCCTGTTGGTTTTTCCTTAGTTATGAGATAACATAAAATATTACTGGCTTCCAGAAAAATTTGTGTAATAATTCAGTGATGGTCACTGGGAAAAAACACACAACTTACTTTTACTCTTCTGATAGCATAGGTATGACCAAGCAAGACGAACACTGGTTGCCGGATGTTCCTCAAATCCCAGCCTTTTAAGCTACAGTCAACTGCACCGGTTACCAGCAAGTTCTGATGATTTCATAAAACACAGATACATCATGACAATTACTAAATTGTAGCAATTTATATGTTGGATACAAAAGTTAGATAAATCAAAAAATACAGATTCATAAATCATAAATGTAGTGACATCCCCAGTATGTAAATTAAAAAACACAGAGAAACACAAACTGGTCTTCCATTTTTGACTACTCTGCCCACTAGAGTTAAGCAAAATCTTTGATCTCCTTGGGCTGACCATCTCTTAGAACAAAGCTCTTCTGGAGATGTAATAGTAATTGAGAGCAACAATGCAACTAGGCATGTTTTCATAAAAAGAAGATGCAATAATGTTGTAGTAAAACCCTCTGCTATTTAATGAGAGTGGTTCAATTAGCAAAACAGTGGGATGAATGGTTTTATACCTCATCATATTTGCACCAGTCACAGCTCAAGACCTCAGCCTGGTGGGCTGGTATCACAAGTTTGACTCCTGGGGTTTTCACATCCCAAATTCTTAAAGTCTGATCACCTGAAACAAAGAGAAATCGATCCAATGTTGTTGCATCAGTTACAAGTTTCAGTTAATCCATTAGTACTTAGCAGACAAGTGTTTCTTAGCTTTCTCATCTACCCCTAAAGACCTATAGCATTTGTATACACCCTTCTTACAAATTCAGTTCCTAACAGTTTGTAAAGATATTGAAAGCTGCATCAGCCGACGGGACAACTAAGCTTTT
Source organism: Geospiza fortis (assembly GCF_000277835.1). Taxonomy (NCBI): domain Eukaryota; kingdom Metazoa; phylum Chordata; class Aves; order Passeriformes; family Thraupidae; genus Geospiza; species Geospiza fortis. The sequence continues at coordinate 3,123,343 of NW_005054316.1, read as the reverse complement.
CAATTTTTAAAACTGGGATTTTAAAGCCCTGAATATTTAGCTTTGTGTCAACAAAAATGGATTCTCTAGCTCTCTAGCTTCCAAAGAGACGAAATGAATTTGAATTTATTATTATTAATATGCTTATGTTCATTCAAGAGACAAATTTCATCATTAAAAGGTGATTAAAACACTCATGATTTCTATAGGAAGCTTGTATCAATACTACCTAAATTTAAAAAACACTGTTTTATGCTGCTACTGAAGAAATTATTGATAATTCTGTATAATTATTGTTTTCATGCCCTTTATATACAAGCACTTTGATGTTTAATGCCCTGTTGGTCACTGGCTGTAAAGTACACAGCTGGGCACAAGAAAAATCATGGCTTTTTTCAAGAAACTGGCTAGAGATCAAAACCACCCCTAAAGCCACAGCAATATTCCTAACTGCACGAACCACCAGACCCTGCAGACTTCCCAAAAAAAATCCCATGAAACATTTGGGAAGTTTAAATAAATAAGGCAGAGAGAGCTTGGTTCACTACATGTCACAAGCCCAGCCTTCTGACCACAGAGACCATGGGGAGCTTGCTCTGGTGTTGGCTGGCTTGTCCTCAGCCCTCAGTACTGGGAGAGATGCTGCACTCTTGGTGGATAAATTCCTCATCTGTAAGGTGGGAACAACACCCAAATTCTCCCCGTTTTCACTCCCCTCCCCTACTGCCAAGAGGAAGACTGCTGCTCAGTACAGAGATAGCACTCCTGACAATGGCACCCTGCAGCCAGCTGAAGCCTCAAACATCACTACAGAGCTTATAAAACAGGGTAACATATGGAGAGGAAGAAACACGAGCAGCAGGGTTTTGGCAAAAGAACAGGTAGCACGCCCTGGATCCACTCTCCATTAGCCTTGCTAATCTGCTTGCCTGCAGAGGACAGCTCAGTTTGAGTTTTAAGTCTTTCTGAGATATAATGGACTTCTTAAAAAGCTTTTATTTTAATTTCATCAGATAACATAGATTTGAAGGGGAAACACATATTTCATGACAGACAGCATCATTTTCCCCAAGTAAATAAATATATAAATCCAGGTGAACTAGAATGAACTGCTACAGAGATGCTACAGTAGCATTATGAGGGCCAAATGCATTTGGAAAAGTAAGTTATTCAGCCAATATCAATTTTGACACTAAATGTAAAATTGCCCAAATTACTTCTTTTTTAATAGAAAATGCTGATGCATGAGAAAAGGAAAAAAATTGTTACTTTCCAGGGGTGGGATTTTTTGTTGTTGTTGTTGGTTTTGGGGTTTTTTTGTTTTTTTGTTTTTAATTTGAAAAAGCTAGACTTAGCAGTTATTAATTCTGGCTGGCACTATCAGTGAAACGTTTTTAACAGAGTAACACAACATGAAAGTGAACCTTTCTGTGAATAGAAAAGAATGATTTAAAGGCAAACAAAAGTCCAAAGTGGAAAAATCAGATTATTTTTTTAAAAAAACTGATAAAAAAAGTGCAATCCTGACACAGTGCACATTTTAACAAACTTTTTTTAACCTCAAACTTCTTTCCACCCATATATATATATTTACATTTCATTTCAACAAAAGCTGCTGTTAAAAATTTTACAATTTCCACATTTCCATGAGTACTACAAATACTGAGGATGCACTTCTACAAGATAAAGCAAAAGTAGGATAATAATAACAGAATGTACAAGGAAAACATACCTGGTACAATAATATTTATTAACAGACACTTCCAGCTGACATACCAAAATAAGCAACCAGAAAAGTACCCAACATTTCTCCCCTAAAATGTTTCTATTTTTGTAAGAAGCAGTTTCTCTATGGCAACAGATTTTTACTGGTCGGTTAGATAATTTATTATGATTTCAGAATTGTTGATACATTGTACTTGCTTTCTTTCTTTCTAATGAATATTTGTGAAATCTTGGACGAATCAATAAAACTACACAATATACACTCATCTATTCAAAACTTTTCAATTGATGCTAATCTACAAGTACATCATTCTTATACACAAGATAAAGATTGCTAATGTGAATGACAATGTCTAATAGTGAAAAGATAAAGTTTATTCAAGATTTAAATTTCATGTAGGTTTAATACTATCTTTTATATTCACAGATATATTTTACCCAAATTCATAAATCATCATCTCCAAAGTCCTGTGAGAACAACCAGCTAAGCAATCATTTCTAAACAGTGTTGAGGTGTAACAGTAACTACAAAAAATAGCTAGGTATTTGGGAGATTAATAAAACCCCATGAAAACCTTAAACATATCTGAAGGGGAAAAAAATTCTAACAAGGACAGGTACAATGTTTTTCAGGAACCAGCTTCTACTAGACCAGGTTGCTCAAAGCCCCATCCAACTTGGTGTTGAACACTTCCACAGATAAGGCATCCACAGCTTCTCTGGGCAACCTGTTCTGGTGCCTCATCACCCTCAAAGTATAGAATTTCTTCCTAATATCTAACCTAAACCCACCCTCTTTCAGTTTAAAGCATTACCTCTACTTCAATACATTCATTTGTAAAAAGACAAAACCATCACAACTAAAGCAGTGCCACTGAATGACTACAAGTTTACATTACTTGCTGACTTACATGTATTTTTAAATACTGAACCAGATTAAATTATTTAGCCCAAATTAAACAGAAAATCTGCGGGGAAATTAAAAGCCAAACCCAAATCTCATGACTCTAAAACCCAATCTTTTTATGCGTGTTAAAATGATTATGTCGATTGTTTCTATCACAGATAATTGTTCTGATTTTGGCCGAAATAGAGATATTTTTCTTCCAAGTAGCTGGTACAGTGCTGTGATTTGGATTTAAGATGAGAATAATGTTGATAACCAACTGATGTTTTGGTTGTCATGGAGGAGTGCTTGCACTAAGTCAAGACTTTTCAGCTCCTCATGGTGCCCTGCCAGTGGCAAGGCTGGTGTTGCACAAGAATTGGAAGGGGACACAGCCAGAACAGCTGACCAAAGGGATACCCCATAACACAAGGCATCATGCTTAACCTACAAAGCTGGGAGAAGAGAAAGGAAGAAAGAGATGTTTGGAATGATGGCACCTGTCTTCCCAAGTAACCATTATGCATGATGGAACCGTGCTTTCCAAGACACACCAGAACACATGCCTGCCCATGGAAAGTGGTGAATGAATTCCTTGTTTTGCTCTGACATTCACAGATTTTGCTTTACCTATTAAACTGTCTTTACCACAACCCATGAGTTTTCCAGCTTTGACCCTTCTGATTCTCCCTTCTCTGTGGAGGAGTGACTGAGTGGCTGTGTGAGGCTGAGCTGTCAATGGGGGTTAAACCAATACAACAGTACAAGAAAACTTAGAGCAGGAATAATAAAGCTCTACACAAAGAGACAGAAATAACAGTGACACAAATAACAGCTGCAGTTAAATCATCCAAGAGTACTACTGAATACACAAAATCTATCACCGTGTAGCACAATTCACCTAGCAAGTACACATAAATATCAGTGGAAACATACTTTCCAACTAGTCAATTCTAGTCTGATACAAAATGCTGTCAAGCTAATAATTACAAGAGTATTAAGTTATTTTAGTGAAGAGCCCAACTAATTCTCCTTCTAAAAAGAATAACAAACAAACAAACAAAAAAATTTAAGTTAGTGAAATCTTTATTTCAGTGCTGCCCAAGAGGATTATACATAAATCTTGGGACAATTTTTTTTTTCAAAATTGACCAAAGTTATGACTTATGATTAAGCCATTCTTCAGCAAATGGCAATATTAGTTAGATACCTGTAACCCAAATGACACAACACAAATCAATTTACTGTAAAAAACTGTTACTGATTATTTCTTCTGAACACTAAACCATTTTATAACATGAGATTTTAATACAAAATACTAGAACCTGAAAGTGCATTATATTATAGCATGTGCTATATACATACATATGGTACTTCACTATAATTAACACTTAGTATAAATTGAGGGATAAACCCATTTCCTGAGAAACACTTCATCTTGTACATTAGAGAATGACTTAGTAAAGCTTATTTGATGCGCTGGTTTTGGCTAGGGTATGTTTAATTTTCTTCACAGTGACTGGTATGGGGCGATGTTTTGGATTTGCGCTGAGCACAGGGTTAACATCGAGAAGTTTTTGTTATTGCTGAGCAGGGCTTACACAGAGCCAAGGCCTTTTCTGCTTTTCATACTGCCCTGCTGATGAGGGGGCTGGGGATGCACAGGTGACTGGGAGGAGACACAGCTGGGACAGGTGACCCCAACTGACCAAAGGCATATTCCAGACCTATGACATCATTCTCAGTATACAAAGTAGGGGAAGGAAGGAGGAAGTGGGAGGACATTTGGAGAGATGCTGGTTGTCTTCACAAGTCTCTGTCACACCTGATGGGGCCCTGCTCTCCTGGGGATGGCTGAACACCTGTCTGCCCATGGGAAGCAGTGAATTAGTTCTTTGTTTTTCTTTGCTTGTATGCACAGCTTTTGCTTTCCCTATTAAACTGTCTTTATATCAATCCATGAGTTTTCTCACTTTTACCCTACCTATTCTCTCCCTGATCCTACTGGTGGGGCTTGGTGGCTGGCTGGGGTTAAACCACAACACTGGAGCACAAGACTTGGGGGAATTCAATAATGTACTGGTAAGTCATGAAATAACAGATTACAAATTAAAACACTCCCCTCACATCACTACATAAACCTGACATAACAAACTAAGCAAGTAAATTGTATTTCAAACGCTTCTAGCATAAACAGCAGTTTGGCTGAACTGCACCAAGCCACAGTAACTCCACAGTCAGCTTGCTCTCTAGATGCTTGATTTGTACAGGAATTTGTACAAATTGAAGCATCTAATTCTTTTATCCCTTTAGGGTCTGGATTTCAAAAATGACCCTTTTTTTGCAAAGCCTTGAACCTTTTTCAGTCTAGCATTTCTACTAACACACTGAACAGGAAAATAACCAGAAGTCATAAGAAGCAAAAAGTGGACCCACACTGCATACAAATGGATTGAATATAAGCCTCTAGAAAACAGTGCTTTGGAACTCATGAGAAACCAATTTCATAGCCAAACAGCAGATTATTTATTCCATTTTTACGGAACCTCAACAAACATAAGCATTTTTGGAATTACTTGTCTGTAAGTCCTACTCTCCAATGGCTCCTTCTTTTGCTCAGTGCTACTTCTGAGGCAGGAATGTGAGTTGAAACTTTAGAAAACTGATGTCAAGAACCTGACAACCCCAAATTTTGATCCAGAAACACAAAAAACACCTCTACTGAGAAGCTGCACTAATTCAGTAAATGTTCTCTCACTAGGACACCTAGTGTACACCTTCCCCATCTCATTATTTCATGCAATATAATTTGTTCAATCATAGTTTTTTTACAATTTGAATACCAAACATAGAAAGGTGCACCAAGACTACATTCCAGCCTGATCTATGAAACTTCAGCTTGACAATCCCTTTACTACACACATTTATCATCAAGAGACCAGTAAGCAAGAAGAGACTTCTTAAAAGGCAACTCACTAACTCAGGGCTGGCAGTAAAACAGAATACGAGATAAACAATGATTTTTAGTTTCAACATTAAAGTCTAGCACTCAATGAGGGCTTAAAAGAGTGGGACTTAGATTTACAGATTCATTTGTAAAGCAGCAAGGCTACTGTCATCCAACACTTCTGTCAACATAATAAAACTGTATCAGAAATTATCACATCTTGTTGTGATACAAGAAAATTTTTTGCCCTTGAGTCTGAAAAACAAGTCTTTGAGCAAAGAATACAATTAATTGATCTATTCTGATGAATACAGACATTGTCAGGCAGATTTCAAAAAAATTTCTTTCCCTTATTCCTTAACTAAGATATTAAAATTATGTACCTGCCCTGATCAGTAAACTTAAAGACTGATTTAAAAAGGAAAGCAGTATTAAAACTAAGGCCCCAGTATTTAATAAAATAGCTATCAGTCATTCTAAATCTGGGCTTTGTTAAATCCAAAACATCCATATTTTCACTTGTCAGTGTTGTATCTGTATCAAAGAATACTTGCAGATAAAGTTAAAATGGTATTTATTAAGTACTTTATACTGTTAAAGGACAATAAACCCAATTGATACAAAAAAGGATGCTTTCTTTCTAAACCACAGGACTAAGCAAGGCCTATTGCTCTGCAGCCATGGAGAATCATTTAGCAGAACCGATTAACATTTGACTAAATACTACTGTTGTGTGCATTTCTAATGTTTTTTTATGAGATTCTTACCAATTTACTGTCTGGGTTAAAAAAAAAAATCTAGGCAAATGACATAATGACTCATTAAACCCCTTTAGCCATGAGGCTGTTGTTAATACTGTTAGTGGCTTCATGTCACTTCTTTAATGACATTTTCCACATCAGTGTATTTTCAGCATAAGGCAGACATTTACCAGGGCTCTGGTTTGGTGCCACATGCACACCTGAACATCCTGCTTATCTGCTCAGAAATTGTTACTGACATCACAACAGCACGTATTTACATATCCAGAATTAACAGCCTGCTCTTTAAAAAAAAAAAAAAAAAGGCCATTTACTTTCAGGTGTTGGAGTACAAATGATTGTGCATGAAGACAACAGCATGGTAAAGTACCTCACACATCCCCATAAATGTTAAATGGAAGTTTATTAGATGCTGAATAAAACCTAATTTGACTGAAGCATGAGACATATATATCTTCTGCAATTCAATTGCATTTTATTGTCCACTGCAGACAAGCTCAGTTTTCTTGTATGTATTCAGAATGGAGACTTAATGAAGCAAAAAAGCTATACCCAGTATCAAATTCTTTCTCAATTGCTTTTTATTGCCATCTTGGATTTCTCATTTTCTTCACTTGTATTCCTTTTCTAGTCTCATAATAGCTTGAGAAAAAGCCATATTTCAAAATCAAATATAAGCTTCAGGCATAGGCTGATCCTTTTGAACAGCTATTTTACTGTGGTTTGCAATTCTGTATAGTTTTCTGTTTTCAGTGTTCACAAACTAATTAATTACATGGAAATTAAACTTCTGCAGGATTCTATGGGGATTCAAATAAAAGCAAAAAAATGGCAGGGGTGTGGCATGCAATATGTTTTTAGACCTTCTTTCCCCTTGCTTACTTCCTTTAAAAGAAAAAAAAGAGCGCATTGTTTTACTTACGTTTAGTTTAATCTAAAGTATTTAAAGAGCAACATATTTTCCAATCAGTGGTTCACAACATACCTAACTTACCTTACTCGTACATGCAGAATTGAAGATGCTGCCACATGAAACAGTTCATTCCTCAAGTATTACAACCACACTATTAAGACAGCAGTAAGTACATGGTTGTGAGTAGGTATGTGTGAGGTGGGATGAGAAAGGAGACAGGTGGGGCAAAAGAGAGAAAAAAAAAGACACAGACACACAGACACCCTACAATCCCAAAGCAGTACAGACTCCTTCAAGAAAGGAATGGTTCAATAATCTTCAACAACATCCAAAAAAAGTTATTGTTTTTAAAAGTGAAGAAACCCAAGTGAGATGAAAAGAAGTACATAAAATTTCCCTCCAGAAGCATTTCAGTTACTAATTTTCAAGACAACAAAAAGTTGCAAAATAAGAGACCACAGAACCGCAGGTCAACCTTTCCAGCAAGCACATCCCAAAGAAGGGAACAGCTCTAAATTTGACACAGTACTATCACATTGAGATTCAAGTTTCTCTCCAGCTCCAACTTTAGCTCAATAGAAGATGAATCATCAGTGAAATTTAGCTTTCTGTCCCATGATTTTCTGTCATCCTCATAAAGTATGCAGATCATAGCAAGTTTTAAATGAGGACAACCAGCCTCCTTGAACAGTTCCACTTTACTTTCATCACATACCTTGACTGACAGACTAGAATGTCACTAAGCATTGAACAATAAATGCTCTGAACACCAACTATGTGATATACTTTTTTAAAAGGAAATGGCCTTTATACACAGAGCTAGAGGGTCATGAGTCCTTCTACTATCCACAATCCTGCTGACCAAAGAAATGACTGCCAATATGTATTTTCTGTAGTGAAACAATCCAATCAAACCACAGGAAAATTTCAATGCAAACAATGCAAACACAAAACCTTTTCCACATCAGCCTGTCATGATTTCTGTGTTATTTCATCGAGAAGTACACCAGACATTTTATTTTGGAAACTGTAAGAAAGTTCATCATCATTTTGAAGACTTCTTCTTCTAAAATCTAATGATTTTATACCCACAATTACACTATCAGTGTACCAATAGCAGATTTTTATTTCACACCCAAGTGAGAACTTCACACTCAGAGAAGAAAAATAATGTGTCTTTTGTGCATGTTGTTTTTCCATCAATGAGTGAAAACTGACTGCAATTAGCTTTGGGCTCCAGTAGCATATTAGTCCCTTTCAAGCATCAAAGTAAAAATTCACAAAAGAGTAGGAACTCTGTAGTGTTCTAGTCAAAACTTCCACCAGCTGCATCCACTGAGTCACTCAAAGATCAGATCAATTGTTGTACCAAATTTAGGTACCACAACATATGGCATCTGACAATCAATGTTTCCCAAAATTGTTCAAGGGGCAATGTATTAGAAGAAAGTTTGGCTACATATCCTAGAGGTTCAAATACGAAGTAATTAGTTGCATCGGCAAAGCCTTTTTGTTCATCTAGAATGCCAGAAATTTTGCATGGGTAAGACTACCATGGACAGGAGGGTTCTAAGCAGGACTTGAAAGAGAACATTCTTTAGAACTTGCAAAAAGCACTTAAGCACTTAACCTTGACCAAATGGTACTTAGGTACTTATTTTGTTTGTAGTATATAGATAGCTGTATTTCTGTAGAACCGTTCATACAGTGTACAGGGCTCAATCCCACAAGTTTCTGCACATCATGCTAGACAGGTATCCATCACATAATGTGGAAAAACCCATGCTCCAACATTTGGCTTTCAAGCACTACTACATAGAACAAATAAATGTTACTCATGCATCATTCTAGCTAAACTCTGCAGACAGAATCAGTTGGAAACAGCCAGACTGAAATTTTACGAAAGCCACATGTACTTTTTTCATCTGACTTCTCACAGAATAGGAAAAACTAGTATCTGTGTGCACACACTGTCTCTCCAACTTCAGTAACAGGAGAACATAGTTATGTTTACCCTCTCGATATTAGAGTCAAACAATTTCTATTAAAATCAGTACAGAAGTACAACAGATATGAAATCTGAGAAATTTAGGCCACCAGAGTTAATCTATCAATATTTGTATTAAGACAGTTCCTTATAGCCCTTTTAATTCCCAGGCAAACTCCGCGGCTCACAGCACCTCTCTGCCAGTTAATCATCAGCTGGCCCCCAGGTTTCACTGCAGAGCTCTCCTTGTGCCTCTGAAGCAGGAGCAGTGTTTGGAAAACACTACCACCTCACCTTTCTCTGCCTCTGTGTACACCCAACTCAACTGTGATTGTATTTACCAGCAAGACCCACAGCCCTTGCCAAAGCAGAGAACAAAAATTGATTGAACAAGGCACAGAGATCTACAGAATTGCTTAAAAAAGCTCAGTGGGAACTGACTACATTTCTCACAGAGTTAACAGTCTACCAATACTTGAGATAATTTGAATAAAAACATAAGCCAGAACACAAAATAAAGTATATAACATGATTTAGTGGTCAATAACAAGAGTGAGAGGAATGGAAGAGAGATACATAAAATAACAGAAAAAACTGCCACAAGGTCACTGCTAGAAAACTGCTGAGCCCCGTTTAAACGGCCAAGAGGATGATCTACTGACTGTAACAGAACCTACAAATCCAGCTGCAGCAATACATTTATCTTTCCTTGTTCCATTTTTATGGAACAAGTGTATATGACATACACTACCATCTGCTGGAAAAAGTGCTGAACTGATCCACTAACACAGAAGGCGGCTTTTGGGTTTTTGTTTTGAGAACCTCTTTATCATCACACTTACCTGAAGCAGATGCAAAACAACCTGGGATGTGTGGAGACCATATAGTGCTGTAAATTACTGCTTCATGGCCTTTAAAAGTGCATAATGACTTCCCCACAGCTGGATCCCACTGAATAAAGGAGAAAAGACTGTTGAGACGCAGAGTCAGTAAGAAAGGAAAGGTTTCATACATTGAAAAAAACCCCAACTTTATACACATAGAAAGGATTAGATGAATGTTTTTTAAAAAAGGCACTTGTACGCTTCAACTGGTATCATCTGAGAGTTTAAGCAACCTCTCAATTAAAGCAGAATTTCAGCTGCAGGATAAAAATAAACAGGAAAAGAGAATCCATGTTGTTTCGTAACACAAAGGACTAAGAGATCCAAAAGAAATCACACTTTTCACCTTCAACAGAAAAAACAACATACCAGCTTGGCTGTTTGATCCCATGAACCAGACACCACTAGCTGCTCTCCTCTAGTTTGGCTCCAGTCAACACTATATGCCTGTAGATGACATAAGAGCATAATTTAGAAGGAGCATTAGAATACAAGTTTCAGGCTGTAGTTAGCCAGAATTTCACAAAATAGACTTGGATTTGCAGATTGTATCCTAGTCAGCTGGAAAAACATACCACTGAAGCAGAGCAAAACTTGCCAACAATGCCATTTACCTGAACAAAAACGAAATGTAGCCTCTCAGTCAGACATTAAAGGTACATACAGGCTAAAAAAAGTATCTGAAAAAGCAAAGATGGGCCAAAATGGAGGAAAAAAAAGTTGTAACAACATCCACATACATCTGCCATCACTAGGAGTCTACCACTTTAAAAGCCATAATTCAGACTTGATTTCTTATCACTAATCCAATTTTATTCAAAGATCTACAGTTTCCAACTGGTAGTCATCTCTCATTGTAAATGCCATCTCTCTTGACAGGTGACTTTGAGATTTTAGCTGACTAACAATAAATGCTTTTTTATTATATCCAATTCTCCTAAGAAATATATGTTTTAAGATACTCCTGGTTACCATCTTTTCCAGGTTCTATGGCATTCTTTTTTTTACCATCCAAATTCTCAAACAAGTAAAATAGAATAAATTAAAAACTCACTTTCCCTCATAACTACTCATTTCAGCTATTAAGAAATTGCTTTCCACTGTGTAGTTGAAATAAGCTCCCTCCTCCCTGACAGCATATTCTAATGCTGGCCCCTGCTTTGACAGAGGATACCTTAACTCCACCCCTCACTGCTGATTTTTCAGCTCTGCTGCCTCACAAAAACAAATGCACTAAGGTAGTTCTTAAAATTATTTAAAATCCTCAAGTCTCAAGTACATGTACAACCTCCATCTTCAAATTCACATCTTTAATGGATGGAAGGTGCATTCTGTTTTGTCTGGTTTTACCTGACACCAAAGTGATTCAATAACCTGCAGTGGGACACAAACCATTTCAGTGTAAGGTGGACAAATATTAGATAAAACAGTTCATTCACTTCACCACCTGACCCCATCAGAACTCCCAGGGCACTTCTCAGAAATGTGGTCACTACCTACGAGAGTAGGTGGCACTGCTCTCAACAGCCGGGCCACTAACCACTAAGGATTCATACTCCACCTGGGATAATCTAGTTCTAGCACAGCACTGGATATGGTCTGCAAGTCAGCAAATATTGGGTTTGTCTTGGATAGATGAAACTGTGCATTTAATAACAGCAACCCTGTTTTGAAGGTGGAAGTGCTTGGATCTGTGTTGCCAGATTAAAAAAGCAGAGTAGCTGAAAGGGAAAGAAATCCAGCAGCTGTCTGGAAGTCTTCTACGGAAAGGGTCCTGTGTGAGAATGGAAATTGAGGCAATATTTAGCTATTTCTGAGCATTTTCCTTTCTAAGAAATATTTCAGTCTATGCTAGCTTAGATGAATTGGTTTTCATCTATTTGCTTATCTTCCAGAAGTCGAACACAACCACTGCCCAGAGAAAAACAAGCTATTTTATCTGCAGCTCTCCTTTTTTATTTGACAAAGTCCTACTTTCCATATACTGAAAGCCAAACTGCTCTAAGAACCATTTTGTACTGAACTCCCTTCCTTGAGGAGCTTACAGCCCAAATGTACAAGACACTGGGACAGTACTTAACAAAATCCATATAACCAATTGAGACGTAATTATTTCGGGTTTTTTTACCAACCATACTGTTGACTTTTCTTACTTTTGTTAGCTAACTTTTTATACTACAGTTCATTAAAACATGCTCCTTTCCACTCTAACTCTTCCACTAAAATAGTAACAAAGGAAACACACCAGTACCTCTCCATAGATTCTAAGAACGGAAGACACGACACTTCTCCAAAGGGGCTTCCAAGCTCCTCACAAATATTTCTCTCTTTGCCTTCGAATCTGTGTGGTGGCCTGAACTCAACTCCTAAGCTGCTGCTGTTTGGAAATGCCCCTAATTGTATGACTACACAGTATGCCTCTTTCACGTAACAGCTCAGTGTTTAGCTCTCATATTCAAGATTTTCCAGAGAGAAACAGATCTTTGGGAAACAGGCACCTGTGTCACACAATCCATGTAGCTGCCATTCAATACATCCTACGTGGGATGTATCAGATCTACTGCAGGGATAAGGCAAAGCACACACAGGGCTCCCAGCTGCCCCCCAAGCTATCAGCACGTAGATCTGCAGAGCAGGTGCTGTGACACAGGCCTGGGCACATATGGCACACAGGGCTGGCACTGCTCAGCGCTCTGCAGCTGCAGCAGAGGCAGCGGCACCTGGGCAAACTCTGCTTCGGGCAAGAATTACCAACAGAACAGACAACAGGCTCAGGAAAAACAAGAGATCCTGTCCATTTGGCATGTGACAGGTCTAGGTAATAGGGAGAGGATGAAAAGAAGACAGTGTGAACAACCCAGTAAGGTTCACTTATACTCTTCTTTCTTTCTCATGCCATCCTCCAACATAAACTTATAGACACTTCAATGGAAGCTGTGTTGACCAACTGGGAAAGACTAATAACACAGCATATACCTTAGCTGTTAATCTTTTAGTGCTTTATCTTCAATCATAAAATAATGAACCCTAGCTTATTCCTAAACAGCAGCAAGAAATGCCTCAGGCAGGATGAAAAAATGAAGAAAAAAAGATGTAAAAATATAAAAAATAGCTTAAAATAAATGTTCAGGTTCACTTTACAAGACAAATTTAATTCAAGCATTCTGTTATCTCACAATCCAGTTAGATTTCATCAAAACCAAAGTAAATTAGACTAATTTATTCATAAAATTCAGCAATTAACTAGTGCTGGAATAAAACTCATCGTCCTTTGATAATGCAAATTCACTCTTAAATTAAAAATGCACATTCTTTTTGAGAAGGAACAATGATCTCATTTAGAAAAAAAAGAAATAGATCCCTGTCAATCATGCATTAGAAATAATATAAAATGCAGTGAAAAAACTGCCATTAAAAATGTCAGATAGGGATTAAGGATTAGGAACGTAGTGGGAACACTGTCTGTGCCAGTGTTTGCCAGAAATTGCTAGGTAAATTCCTTCTGAACTCTACCCTCTTAACACAAGTTCGTAAAGAATCAATACAAACCTTTCATATCTCACAATAAACTCTCACTTAGCCCATGTTTCCTATACTGTCTTTCTGAGCACAGCTGAATATGTCCACCTCCCATGCTACCAGCTCAGCTAAGACATAGACATAGAAATGTTTATTTCACAAACAACAGATGGTGTAACAGAACCAAATAAACTTACTGACGCAATTTCAATGAGAAAATGGCCGAAACAAACAAAACAAAATTGGTACTATGCTTCACCTACATCTTTCTGTAACTACTATCAGCCTTTGAACATTATCAAAATCCTGATCACAACTAGAAACTTCTCTCTCAAAATTCTCACTTTATACAGTAAGTGTATTAAACCAAAGTAGAAAAACTACAAAGAAGTAAGCTACAGAAGATGGGCTCTTGTGTAACTACAGTCACTCAGCTTTTAGCTTAGTGCTTCATATCTGAAAAAATCTTGAGGTTTTTGGGAATGAAATTGAATTCCCTCAATCAGCTTTTTGACTGCATATCTACTACATTATTTTATTGAGATTGATGTCCTTTAGATAATGTATCAGTAAAGTCAGTAAAATGCAGGCTGAAACTCATTAAGTGAGTGGAGGGTTAGAAGGAAAGCTTAAAAAAAAAGGAAAGAAAAATCACTTCAGGGAAAATATATGTACTACAGAATAGATATCCTCAAAACTATGCAAATATATTTATGAACTTGAATATAATATTCTTCTCTACCCATACACCACTGCTCAAAAAAACTGAGATTTTAAGAAAATCAAATGCAACAGCATCAAACCAAGGCTAAAAAAACATACACACTGTCTCAACATTTGACTGCTGTTATTTGAGTAGGATCTCAAGATGCTAGGAGGGAAAAGGATAAGCAGATCTGAGCGCAATCCACTTGCTAAGGATCTGCATAATGTGCATCACTCCACAACCTCAAGAATAAGACTGATGTATCAGCTGTCTCATTTAGACCTAGCTAATAAGGTGCTCTAAAAATCACAGCGTAACTGCAGTAATTTCATACATCACAATGATTACTTAGGCTGTAAGGAACCACAAATGCTATTTTCAGAATAGATTAGATTTGTGTAATCAAGCAGCACATACTACAGTGTATGAACATGCCCAAGAATATGTACATCCACTTTATATTCAAGTTATTAATTCAAAGCACAGACCCAAAGAAGTTAGAAAATAACAAGCTGCTTTTGATTATAAGACTACAAATAAATATTTTAATTATTCCAACATAAGAGTATCTATTACATTTTTTAAGTCCGATTGATTTACCTCCAGAGTGTGCTCCTTATAGACTTGCAGTGGACCTTTGGTTTTAGCCATATCCCAGATTTGCAGAGATCCATCTCCACTACAAGTGATTAACATGCTTTCATTGTTCTCACTCCAGGTCACATCAAACAGGCCATCATTCCAGTCAAAACTAAATTGACAAAATGAAGATATTTGTCTGTGAGAAAGCATGACATAAAAGTCTGGACTAGTTCCATGCAAAGAACATCTTTAAATCGCCCTTTTTACCATTCTAAACAGCATTTTTACATATTTGAGTTTCAAGTGAATTTCCTATTAATTTACTTGTTTGAATGTCAATTTCTACAACTCTATGCCAGAATAGATTGATTAAGTTAAAGCATAAATGTGCCAAGGACCTTCAACACACAAAGAAGGAACTCTGATTCCAGTCTAAAACTTGCCACACAAACAGAGGTACAACACGGCTCAGTCTGATTTATGGTTTCTCCAGAATGTAAGAGGCAGTTTGTTTCTAACAACTGTGATAAAGAAAGAAATAAAACTGTGCTGGGAGAGCCTTATCCAATTCACACCACTATGAATCTGAGCCACAATGAAAACCCAACAGAAACACAGTCATGAATTTACTGAAGAACTCTACACTCCCTTGAAAATGCTTTCAACACACCTACAATTCACCATATGGTATCTGATGCCATACATTAGTTACTCTGCAACAGCTACCAATTACTGCAATATTATCTGATGAGAAAAAAGAATGCCTACTCCCTTCTCACTGAAGCTTTAGCTAAGCTTAGGTCAAATTTGATAGCACCCTGCAGCAATGATCAGGTGCACATGGAACACTTTGATAAACAACACAGTCTGTGGGTCAGGACTTAAGAAGACTTTCTACCACAAAAGAAGTGGACTCACTGAAAACAGAAATTAACTGTACTAAACCAGAGTACCTACCAGAAGAAACAGTGTTGAACATCTTCAAAAAGTCTTGTTTTACAATTATGAATCAAAAAAAGGTTTCTTGGAACATGATTAATTATTTTTAATCATTTCCACATCAGCCACCTTAATCTAAACAATCACTGCTTCAAGACTTTCCTTAAAACATTTTAGGTTAATAAAATGCAGACAAGTATTAAACCCCCTCCTTCCTAACCTTTCTCCTCCTTCCATCCACAACAAAATCCATCTCCTTAAAACCCCTAGAAAACTGTATCTCCTAGGAAGGACCTCCATGACCTGATGTAGCTTCCTGCTCTATTTTCAGCATAAATCAATCATAAGGGTATAAATCTAGGTATCAAGGCACTATTCCTAAAAAGGTAGAACTTACAATTTCAAGCTAGGGCAGAGAAGCTGCTCTTAATTCACATTGTCAGTTTTCTACAAAATGGTTTACACTACGGAAATGGTGCAAACCAGATGATTTCCCATAACAAAACCGAAGAAATGTAAACATATCTTTTGTACTGTATGTAAATACAAATACATCACTTTCTATGTAAATAAAAAGACCTGCATTCAGTAGTTACTTCAGAATTGAAAAAATACTTTATATCGCTAAAAATAACCAAAAATATTTCAGTTGCGCCTGGTACTCACAAGTACAAAGTAAGTTTTTATCTTACAAAAAGAAAAGATAAACCTGTATTACCTCCTGAGCAGAACAATCCCAGCTTCGTTTTGTTCCAGCACTGCCAGAGTTCCACAACCTAAACCAGCAAAATGAAACAAAACATCACAACTAATTGCCCGATGCCAAAGGAGACTGGGGTGGTTCTGAAGTAGCTTCAGTGTGCAAACACAAAGGGCGCATGAACTTTAAGAAATCTTAAAATTACTTAGCCTTAAAACAATTACTTGCATAATTAAACATCTTGTGGTCTCATGTTCTCTAAAACAGTAATTAATTTACATCACATCATCCTGGTTTAATTTTGGTTTTTTGGTGGTGGGGGTTTTTTTGGCTTTTTTGTTGTCATTTTTTTTTTAATTTTACTCCAGTATATCTGTCGGTGAGGTTGAAAAAGACTTGCTTATAAAGCATGAAAGTGCATTTTCCCCATGGGCCTCACATGACAGACATACCAACATTGAGCTCCCTTTTGTCTTTTTGGTAACATAGCAGACCAAACACTTTTTTCACCCCTTCCTGAATACAGTAATACAAACACAGCTCACCAAAACTAAATAAATAACTCAGTTCTGATAAAACACACATCGGTTTTTCCTCAGTTCTGATAAAACACACATCGGTTTTTCCTCCTTATCTGATGGGGATATCATTAAAGTAATTCTACACTTGGAATTTTTCTTTTAAAATGATGTTTTAGGGAGCAATATTCCCACTGGAAATGGAAAATATGCCAGTATTGAAGAACGCTCAGCTTGGCTCTCTCAAGAGACCACAGGGTCAGCAGGGCCTGCCTGGACGCTCAAGGACTCAAACAGGAACAGCTCAAGAAGGTGCAGAATCACAGCATGAGCTGAGCTGGAAAGGACCCACCAGGATCGAGTCCAGCTCCCGGCCCTGCACAGCACCATCCCAAAGAGAGCATCCAGAGCATCGTCCAAACACTTCTTGAGCTTCTGTCCGACTGGGTGCTGTGACAGCTTCCCTGGGGAGCCTGTTCCAGTGCCCAACCACCCTCGGGGTGAAGAACCTTTTCCTAATATCCAACCTAAACCTCCCCTGACACAACTTCAGGCCATTCCCTCGGGTCCTGTCACCGGAGAAAGTTATCTTCAGACATTTTATTCACACTGTGTACGTCTTTACTACCACATTTATTCTCGACCCTATCAAACGAGCGCTCCTTCCGAGAGCGTTGTGAGAAGCACCAGGGCAGCGGCGAGCTGGGAAGAGGCGGATCCCGCCGGGCTGTGGAGGGCGAGGGGCAGCGCCCGCGACCCCCCCGGCCCGCCCGCCGG